>NC_069662.1:136997793-137300293 GCF_027244095.1 Hemicordylus capensis | reverse complement strand
TTTTTTTTTGGGGGGGGGTTAACTGAAGAAATGAGGCCCCCTTCAGGCGCTTTTCAGGCAGCTTCAGCGTCCCATCTAAATGAGGTTGGCTGATCTGGTTGTTTGCGAGGAATTCCCATTGGGATAAAGACGACAACTCGGTGGCTCCTCTAAAAAGCCGGGGTGCTGGTTAGTTGCTCAGGCCTGCTAAGCCGCTCTTCGTTCCTGCTCCACCGCAGCTAAATGGGACCTCCACATGCAGAGACAGCATTCCTCTGAATTCAAGAGGATGGGGACAAAGATCAGGTGGATGCGATGGCCCTCATGCCTCCCCCTGCCCCGCTTTTGGCTGCCCCACCACCACCACTGCTGGGAGTAGAGTGCTGGACTAGATGGAGACAGGGGACTACTGAAAATTCCCAACTGAGTACAAAGCAAAAGTGAGGGGGTTGAGCCTCATCAGACCATTCCTTTTTGACTCCATGTCTTATTTTCTGCTTACTACTATTTGTATTCCGCTTTTCAATGAAAAAAGTTCTCAGTGTTGTTTGCATAGAAAAAAGAATTATAATAAGATACTTGTTAAGGGTGTGCTGAACCGGTTCAAATCAAACCTGGTTTGATTTGAACTGTCCCAGTTCGAGCGGTTCGAGTTCAAACCAGACCCACTAGGGTTGCTAAGATTCTACTGCCGGAATAAGAGGCATGAGGCAGGGATTATGCAGAAGTAATTAGGAGTTGAAATGTGTTTTTACCGCTTTCAACTTAAACTACGATATAAGTTACAACTTAGATTGCTTCTCCTCTACTTATTGATATAATCATGGGTAGTCAAAGTGGGTGTGATGTAATTTTGTTTTCTAGAAAAAGAAGTGTTGTTAGCCAGTAAAAATAGTGCTTATGTGTGAAACCTATCTAGTTGTAATCACTTTCATGATTTTCATGATCATGATACCTGGATAATGCTAAGTTATTCAGTCATCATTGATGACTGCTAATGTTAATGTTTTTGTTAATGTCCCCACTCCCCAATATGGGACTGTTGGCAACCCTACAGCCTTCAGCCTACCAGAACCACAGAGTATTCTGATAAGGGGGAGAAGTTGTTGGAGCTCATTATAACTAGTTTTATCTGAGCCTTAGGTTCTTCCCATTATCTGAAAATAAGGGACAAATGGCATCCCGTAGGGAACAGGCAGTTAGGGGCTGAAATAAGGGACGTCCCTGCTAATAAGGGACTGTTGGTAACCCTAGGACCAGCTGGTCTCAATTTGAACCAGCCTGGTTCAACAGCTTTGCTTGTAAAGGAGCATACAGTAAGGATTCCCCTTTACAAGCAAAGGGGAATTCCTACCTAAAAAGGAGTTGGAGGCGGGTGAGAGGGCACCTTCAGTGGCAGTGGCAGCCCCGCCAGTACTCCCTTGCTGCACCACTTGTTAAAGTTTTCCCACTTGTTAGGGACAATTCACCTGCCCAAGACCACAAACTGACAGTAAAGGCACCAGTGGGCCAAACTAGATGTGGCAGCAATAGTTCCAATTTGTTAAAACAGAACTGCTCAAATCATATTAAAAAAGGCAGTGGAGGATATTTGATTTTATAAGCAAAAGGTAAAACAGGTAGGGCTTGCTTCCCCTACAGCTGCTTTCCACTGGTGCTTTGCTCCCAACCATGGACACGGCATCAGAGCCTTGGCTAAAAGAAAAGTGCCTGGAGGAGAGACTGTGCTGCAGACATGGAGAGGGTTCTGCACTCCCCATCCAGCCAGGCTTTTAAAATCAAAACATTTTATTTTAAAATCCGACATACATATACATACCCTTCCTCTTTCTGCACACATTATTTATTGCAAAGCTCCTAATTAATGTATAGACAACAGTGCTGCAAGGCTTGGTAATGGCCACTAGCTTAGATTACTTTAAAGCAGATAATGGACTATTTGAGAGTTAAATAGATTCTGGTCAAATATTACACAAGTGCAGTGAAAGGGTGCCCCTAAATAAATCAACTTGTAATTTACAGTACTGGCCTATGGCTCAAGTTAATTAAGCAGAAAATTATTTTCCACACTCATTATTAATAAATAAATTTCCCACACACTCCTTTTTTTTTTACTTGAGCATTTTACAAAATGACAAATGCTCAATGTATAGCATAGCATCATGCAAATGCTTGCTGAAATCAATGGGGTTTTCTCTTCTTAATGCTCCTAGTGCAAAAATGCAACATATTTTATACTTCAGTCTGCCTTGGACATTTATGTGCCCTAAGGCATGGAAGACTTGCCCACTGAATAGTTGCTTGCTATTGAAGGGTTGCTCTGCTGTATTTCTGAATGGGTGTCTGAAGGTATGAAAGCTGGGGAGAAAGATACTAGTTTCATTTTTTCAGTTAGGTTTCCTCTGGCCTAGGATTTTTCCTGGAGATATGAGATAAATGAGATAAAAACATCTCATTTTGGGTTATTTAAAAATTTGTTTTGTTTGTTTTGTTTTTTGAGACTGTTCCCAAGAGCAGCGTTTCCCAACTGCTGACTCTCTCCAAGTCCTTTCCAAAAGTGGGAATTTAAACTCTGTGTCTTTGGAGTTGACTCACCCCATAATACACTGGAAGGGACACATCTCTCCCAGTGCATAAGGAATTTAAACTCCACACTTTTGGAGCTGATTTGCCACATAAGGCACTGAGAAACTTCCAGCCTTTGGAGCTGATTCACTCCCTTATGCACCAGGAGGGATGTAAGCCTGAAGGAGGAAGTAAGCAGAAATAAATGCACAAATAAATAAATAAAAATAGTGTTATCTCTTTGCCACCACCACCCCAACAAAAAACCCCAAAATAAGAAGTTCTGGTAAAAACTAATCTGCCTACTTTCCTTTCACTATAATCTTAACTGATAATGTACAAGTTAGCCCACTTCTGCCTCAAACATTAATGTGTCCATCATCTTGAATTGGAGTAGATGACATCATCACAAATTTTGATGTTGAGGTTTGCTTATGTGTCCCCACAACTGTTCCAAATTTGGTTCAAATCTAGCATTGCAAAATTTTTAGTGGGGGACACAGACACATACACACAGCTGAGTGATCTCACAAGCTTACTTGCCTAAAGGAAAGTAGGCTTTAAAAAGTGTCGGGTGGGGGTGTGTGTTTTTAAAGTCAGTTTTTAAAATCAAAATTTAAAAGGCCTGAGTGAAAAATGTCTCTACCTGGCATCTAAAAGAACAAAGTGATGAAGCCAGGCAAACCTTACTGGGGAGGCTATTCCATAAATGGGGTGCAACTACCGAAAAGGCCTTCTCCCTAATAGCCTTTTGCCTCACCTCATTTGGCAGGGCACTTGGAGGAGGGAAGAAGATCTTAAGATCCGGGTTGGGACATATGGGTCAAGGCGCTTTCTCAGGTAGCTTGGTCCCAAGCCATTTAGGGCTTTAAAGGTTAAAACCAGCACTTTGAATTGGGTCCAGAAATGGACTGGGAGCCAGTGCAGCAGACGAAGCACAGGCGTAATATGCTCAAAACATCCAGCCCCATTTAATAATCTTGCAGCTCTATTTTGTACCTGCTGCAGTTTCCGGACTGTTTTGAAAAGCAGCCCCATGTACAATGCATTGCAGTAATCTAAGCGAGAGGTTATCAGAGCATGGTCAAGCTATCCTTATCCAGGCAAGGTTGGAGTTGGCATATCAGCCAAAGCTGATAAAAGACGTTCCAAGCCACAGAGGCCACTTGAGCCTCTAGCGACAGTTCTGGGTCATTGAGCACTCCATACTGCAAACCTGGTCCTTCAGGGGGAGTGCAACCCCATCTAGAACAGGCGGAACATAATTCACTTGGGCAGAGGAACCACCAGTACTTCTGCTTTGACTGGATTGAATCTCAGCTTGTTCACCCTCCAGTCCATGACTGCATCCAGACACCGATTCAGGACAGTCACTGCCTCACCTGCGTCTGATGAAAAAGAGATACAAGTGAGTATCACCCGCATACTGGTGACAGCTCAGGCCAAATCTCCAGATGACCTCTCCCAGCGGTTTCATGTAGATGTTTAACAGCATAGGACAAAGACTTGAACCCTGTAGAACCCCCAAGCACAACTGCCAAGGGATTGAGCAGTAACCCCCCAGCACCACCTTTTGGAGATGGACCCTGAGGTAGGAGCAGAACCACCTCCAAGCAGTGCTTCCCACACCCAATATGGCTAGCTTAACCAAAAGGATACCATGGTCAATGGTATCGAAAACGGCTGAGAGGTCCTGAAGCCTGATTGAAATGAATCTAGATAATCCGTTTCCTCCAAGAGTATCTGGAGCTGGTCAGCAACTATATGCTCAAGCACCTTGCCCAGGAAGGGGATATTGGCTACAAGCCTATAGTTGCTTACATCCTCTGGGTCTAGACTAGGTTTCTTTAGGGGTGATTGAATAATAGCTTCCTTCAATGGAGCTCGGATCACTCCCTCTCTCAATGAGGCATTTAGAACCTGCAGGATCCAGATAAAAATTCCCTCCCTACTAGATGTGATAAGCCATGAAGGGCAAGGGTTGAGCATGCACATGGTTGGACAAACTCGACTGAACACCTTGTCCGCATCCTTGGGCACCGATAATTGAAACTCTTCCAGCAAAACTGGACCAGGTGGTACTCTGGACACCTCTCCCAATGACACTGCAGTCCAGCTCATGGTGAATGAGCGTGACTTTACCCTCAAAGTGCTGTGCAAATGCATCACAGCGTGCTCCCGAGGATATTTTGGGAAGTTTACAAGCAGGATATGAATGTATCAACCCTCCCCTTTGGCTTATCCTTAGCATCTGGTATTCAGAGCGGTGTACTGCTCCTGGAAGTAGACATTCCACATATGCATACGCATTCCATCTCAGGCATGGAAATGTGTCTCCATCATATAGGATACACACCTTCACACCGGCTAGCTTTGTAATATGTGAAGTGGCCTTTCGTGTTCTGGGGAAAGAGACTGTCCGAGTCACTGTTTAACTTGGACCTCTCTCTCACACGCGCGCGTTTCCAACCGCGAGAGACGGGAGACTATGGAAGGCAAGGCTGGAGATCTTAATGGCTTGGTAGCGTGAAAAATATTGGGGAGAGCATTGCGGGGCGGGAGCTTCTTGGCGGCGGCGGCAGCAGCACTCATTCCCGAGTCTGCAGGGCGAGGGGCTGTCAGGGAAGGAGGAGCGCGGGAGGCGGGGCATGTGGGCAGCTGCCTGGGAGCAGCTGCCCTCCGGCTCGGCGAAGACAGATGGGGCGAGCGCCAGAGTCAGCCGCTCCAGCTGCCAGCCTCGCCTGCGCCTGACCCCTCCTCCGTCCCGTCCCGCGCGCGTGGGCCTCCGTCTATCTGCGCTTGGCCTCGGTCCGGGGAGAACAACCATGGCGTCCAGTGAGGAGGACGGAGCCAGCAACGGCTCAATGGAAGAGAAGAACAGCAAGAAGGCGCCGCGGCGCCACCGCGCCGTGACTACCGCCTGGCTCATCTTCTACAACATCACCATGACGGCGGGGTGAGCGCTTTGGCAGGCGCCTCCGGGCGGGGCAGCCCTCCTCCTGGGGGCTTGCCCGCGCCTTAGCCCAGGGGGAGAAAGGGGGCTGCCGTTGCTGCTCGCCCGCTTTCCTCACTCCTGGCACAAGGGCCCGGGCCGCATCTGGCATTGCAGCCGGGACGGGGGGAGGCGAGGCGAGGCGAGGGAGCGCGGCGGCGAGTAGGGGCTAAGCCCTCGCTTGCCTGCATGTCCTAATACGGTGCAGCCTTCCAGCCAGGCGAGCGCGTCATGCCTCCAGCCCGCCGGAGAGGTTAAGTATAGCCCGGGGCCGGAATGCCGGGCGGGGGTGCACGGGGGGCAGAATGCTTCCCTCGGCATAATTTACTGCGGCGGCCGCCCAAGGCGTTTGCACGCTCAGCCGCTGCTTCCCTGGAGGAGCAGGTCTCTCCGCCGGGTCCCCTCCCACCTACTGTACGAGGCTTCCTGCAGCAGCAGCAGCAGCAGCAGCCGGCTCCTTTCCCATTGGAGCGCCTGCCCGCCCGCCAGACGGGAGGCTGGCCAAGGTAACCCGAGCGACTGGTCGCGGCGGCTGTGACCTGCGGTGGCAATATGATCTTTAATTTTTTTTTTAAAAAAAAAAAGTGGAATTGCAAGACTTTCTGATGTGCGGGCTGCTGACGGAAAGGCGCTTGCAAGAAGAATCGGGAACATAAAATGGATTGGTGTACAGCTGTCGCAGGTTTGGGTTGGGTTTTTCGTTTTGTTTGGGTGTTTGTACAAAAGTGCTTTTCGTGTAGCACATGTGCTGCTATTCTTGAAGTGGCCATGATCTGCAATGAGGTCCAGAATGGTGGCTTTGCATATTCTTTATGCGGTACTATTCTCTGCAGCTAGGAATAGAAGAATGGCATCCAAAAGGCTGATATCTTTCTCCTGAGACATCTTCAGCTTGATTGCACTGACTATATGGGCCAATCAGTCCCTTGGCAAGCAACAGCATGATCAGAAGTGCCTTGTGTGTGGACACCAGACCAAGAATGAATGGTGTGTGTATGTGTATGAGAGAGAGAGAGAGAGAGAGAGAGGCCGGGAAGAGATGTTACTCTAGGAAAGAGCCTTGGACCTAGGTGCTCAAGGATCCAGTGAGAGAGGGGATGGTATGTGTGCATTTTGATTTTTCTATGGTCTGCAGCTATCTTGTGCAGAAGGAGTTGTGCTTTAAGGTAGCAGCATTTCTCTCTGTTGACTCTGGACCTCT
Organism: Hemicordylus capensis; assembly: GCF_027244095.1. Classification (NCBI taxonomy): domain Eukaryota; kingdom Metazoa; phylum Chordata; class Lepidosauria; order Squamata; family Cordylidae; genus Hemicordylus; species Hemicordylus capensis. The sequence goes on along the minus strand of NC_069662.1, from coordinate 137,293,556 downwards.
GTTGACCTCTTGCAAGGACCATCTGAATGCAAACTACAGACCTGATTAAGAATATATATAATATTCTTGATATAATAGTTGTTGATATCCTATTGGATACTTATTGGAATGTTGAATATTAGATTGCAGCTGTTTGTGTTTGATTGCTCTGCTGTAGAAATGGCAACCACTGGTCTGAAACCTAAACATCTCTCCATCTGGTCTGAGGGTTAAAAGTAGCCAGAACTGGTATCTTGAGCGCTGGATCTCTGTAAGGCTTGATTCAGCTTTTGGATGAACCACAATTATAGAAGTCCAGTTAGAATGTATACCAAAAAGGAGGAAAGGTACTACCAAGTCCAGGAGAATGCCATCATGGCTAACAAGTAAAGTCAAAAAAGTTGTAAAGGAGAAGACGACTTCCTTCTGAAATTGGAAGGCCTGCCCAAATTAAGAGAACAGAAAGAAACACAAACTCTGGCAAAAGAAATGCAAGGAGATAATACGGGATGCGGAAGGAGACTTTGAGGGACATCTAGCTAAAAGCATCAAGGGAAATAACAAAAACTTATTTAAATACTTCAGAAGCAGGAAACCTGCTAGAAAGGTGGTTGGACTATTACTATGATGAGGGAGTGAAAGGGATTATTAAGGAAGATATGGAGATTGCAGAGAAGAAGCTAAATGAGTTCTTTGCATCTGTCTTCATAGCAGAGGGTACAAATCTGTGGTGTAGCCACATTTGGTGTACAGTTCTGGTAACCATACCTCTAAAAGGACATTATAGAAATGGAGAAGGTGCAGAAGAGGGCAACCAAGATGATCAGGGGCCTAGAGGCAAGGCTACAACCCCTGGGGTTTCTTTATGAGGCAAGGCTACAACACCTGGGGCTTTTTATAGTGGTCTATAAAAATTTGCATGGTGTGGAGAGAGAGAGAGAAATTTCCCTCCCTCTCTCAAACACTAGGACCGGAGTCATCCCATGAAAATGATTGCCAAGAAATTTAGGACCGACAAAAGGAAGTACATCTCACACAACGCATACTCAATCTATGGCATTCTCTGTCACAAGATGTGGTGACAGCCACCAACCTGGATGGCTTTAAGAAGCCATGGAGGACAAGTCTTTCAATTGCTACTAGTCTGAGGGCTATAGGCCACCTCCAGCCTCAGAGGCAAGATGCTTCTAACCAGTTGCAGGGGAGCAACAGCAGGAGAGAGGGCATGTCCTCACCTCTTTCCTGTGGGCTTCTCAGAGGCATATGGTGGGTCACTGTGGGAAACAGGATGTTGAACTAGATAGGCCTTGGGCCTCATCCAGTAGGGCTGTTCTTATATTCTTATGATGGGTTTGAGGTAGTGGTTTCTAAATGTTTTGCAAGGGAACTCACCTGTAGAATTTTCTTTACCGTATTTTCTACCTGCCTGAAATGAAAGTGTTGAATGATAGATTTGCATGACCATGCTTTTTGTGGTATGATTAGTATCAACCTCAGTTATTTTATCAGCCATTGCTCATAATTAGCACTTTAAAAATACTTCTCAATAATGAATGATTTCTTTTAGTTGTGTCATTCAGGCATATATGGAGGCATACACTATCAACAAACATATAGCACAACAGAGGATATAAGTGTTTAGTAGGAACAGGATGTTGAAATCTGCAGTCAGGCTAGTACAATAGATACAACATAAAATCCATATGATCAGTTTATTAGGAAATCAGGTCAGTTGGAATTCAAAACATAAAACAAAAAATGTAGTTTCAAATCTGGCTACATTATTTGGTGATATAAAGGGACATGTATGCTCTAATTAAGTAGCTTCTAAAAGATGTTCAGGCCATGTCAAAGTGCCAAGTATAGCACCAGTGAGTTGCATGTTCTCTAAGCTGAGGAGTAGCTAGACCAGGCCATGAATTCTTTATATGTATATTAGGAAGAATGAAGAGAAAATAAATATTCTCTTTCCCCCCTCTTTAATAAACTGAACCTCAGCATTGTGCAAAGAGTATTCACCCACCCCTGGTCATGTGAACCAATCAACATCTTCCAAGTGAGAGAGAGCGTGCTAGAGGCAGGGATTGTTGGAAGCCAATCAGAGATGTTTTTCATATTTCATTTTATTCCCGTTCTAATAGATGTTGATTTGACATGTTGATTTGCCTAGATTTTTCTCATTTGCAAAAAAATTGTATAATTTTTTTCTCAGAAAATTTTACCATGCAAATTTTCATAATGCACTAAATAGATTGTGATCTAATTTGGCATGATATTTGACCCATATATTTAGTTTTTAAAACACCACCATATTAATTTCCCATGCTGTATCTCCATTTTTCAAGTAGTTGAACTGAATTGATTAGTTAGTAGTCAATCAAGTAGTTGATTGATGGTGGAGGGGGACCTAGTAAAGAAACTTAATGTGCTTTAATTGTTTATGTGGAAAAAATATTCTTATTACATTTCCTAGGGATAGTCACCTGAAAAACACTAATTACAGCTTTGAAATAGCAACATTTGCCTAATATTACATTGGCATCCCTTCATTGTTACTACAGGCAAACCTCGCCATTCATGAATCTAACATCCACGGTCTCGTGTATCCATGGTTGGGTAATTGACACTCAACCTCAGCATACATGGTGGAGAGGAGATTCACAAAGGGCTAATGTCACTTATCTGTGGGTTTAGGATGGCCGGATATGACCTCCGAGGTCATTTCTGGCCACCATTTTGTGAAAAGGAGTCATTTTGTGGCTCATTTGGTAAAAAACATTTCTAAACCATTTTTGTGTGTGGGAAATGCCAAATTTTGGACTTTTGGGAGGCCATTACTGGACACCTGGAGACCCGTGGAGCACAATATAGCACTTGTTTAACTTTTTTTTTGTTTTTTGGCTGTTTTTGGGGCCCTTCTTTTCCATCAGTTTTGGAGCCTCCAGGGACCTAACCCCACCCCCGCCCCCAAGTCCCATTGACTCAGTGACTCTGTATTCGCGGTTCTGTTATCCATGGTTGTAGCAGAGAACAGAATCCCCATGGAAATATGCATGAACTTTAGCTTGACAGTTTTTCTATACTGAGTTTTGCCCCTTTGAAATGGAAGCTAGTAATGTAAAACAGGCCATTATAAGTGGCATTCATCACAGCTTCTCCAACAATTTATTAGAATGACATCGAGTAACCCGTAAAGACTGATAATATGGATTTTCTTATCAGACAAGCAGAAAAAGATTTCCACTGCTTTGAATTGATAAAATAATGGTCAGTAGCAAGGCTGAGCAAACTTGAGCCTCACATGAGCTGGCAGCCTCAGATGACTGAGAAATTACTTCAAAGCAAGCTTCATGTGCTGTTGTGCTAATATGACTGAATGATTATAGATCTTAGAAAGTACAATTCCATATATATTATAATTCGAGCTGTTACACTGAAGGTTTGTTTGCAGGGGCAGGGTTTTTTTGGAAGCTAACTCTGATCACATCCTGGGTGAAGTAGATGCTGGCTGGGGAGCCACTTTCAGGTTTGGTTGCAGGAATGCAAGGTACTTGTGTAATGAGGAATATGAATCCTCTTGAACAGACCTCATGGGAACATTTGGTTTGGGGAGGGCTCCAGCCCACTGCTTGAAAGGGAGCCATTCAAAGTCTTGTACAGTCCTTGATCAGATGCAGATTGGCTACCCTGGCTGGAAGGGTCTTAGTTTCAAATGGAGTATTAGCAGCAAGTAGTATTAAAGAGAATATTCATCTGACAAGTTGCTCTGATTTATTTAGCAAGCGGCTCTGCAGAGCAAAGCTAATCTTTTGACATTCCCCTCCCTGCATATTCCATGGACACATTAAAGATTCCAGTCCTGCTACAGATAGTTTGTTGATGAGCCCACAGATTTATGTAAAAGCAATGCTAATTGTAGAAATTCTAGCTTTTTAAAAATATCAGTGTATACAGTTGGCGTGAAATGTGTGAGAAAATAATTCACCAAACAAACGGAGTGCCATGTGTTCTAAGAATGTTGTTTTCCCTCTGTCTAGGTGGCTGGTATTGGCCATTGCCATGGCACGGTTTTACATGGACAAAGGAACACACAAAGGCTTATACAAAAGCATTCAAAAGACACTTAAATTTTTCCAGACTTTTGCTTTGCTTGAGGTAAGTTTTTAGGTGACGTATGTTTTTGGCCTGGACAAATGTTTTATTACTATTAAGAATATTTATATACAGTGTTGCTTTTCAGCAAAAACAAACAAACAAAAAAGTTCTCAAATTTTTTCATAGAAAAAGCAATAAGATGGTTCCCTGTCCCCAAAGCATTCACAGTCTAAAAGCAAATACAAGGTAGACTCCAGCAACTGCCACTGGAGAGATGCTGTGCTGGGGTTGAACAGGGACAGTTGCTCTTCCCCTGCAAAATGTAAGAGCATCACCACTTTAAATGGTGCCCCTCTGCCCAGTTAGCAGGGAGAATGTGGTATGCCATCTACATGTGTATGGCACTTTAGGAAGAATGAGAGGACAGGACCCTGTCCTGGGAAGCTCCCAATCTAGATATCAACACAAGGGAAATGGGGGGGACGGGGACACATGGTATTAGATGTCAGTAGGGGGAGAATATGTTAATGTTCCAGTTACATGTACTTACACTTTGTTAAAGAAGGGAAATATGAATAAAACATTTTGTCAAAGGCATCACAGAAAAGGTGGGTTTAAGAAGGTATATGGTTAATAACTTTAAACAAAGGCTAAGAGAGAAAGCCCCCAAAACATAGTCTGTTGTCAAGATAGGCCTGTAGCTCAGTGGCAGAGCATCTGCTTTGCATGCATAAGCATGTCAGTCCCAGGCATCTCCAGGAAGGGCTGGGAAAGACTCCTGCCTGAAACCTTGGAAAGTCACTGCCAGTCTGTGTTGACAGTTCTGAGCTGGATGGACCAGTGGCTTGACTTGGTATAAGGCAGATCTGACTTGGTATAAGATAATATACATTCCCAGATTTTTCTCTCAAGAGAGTTCCAGCCAAAGAGGAAGAGACCTGAGACTGGTTCTCACAAGTTGGCAGCCTGAACTGGCTGTGTCTGGAATGCAGAAGGCCGCTGCTGAGTTTACAGCCAGGAGCTGCTCCACATGGGGGCTGTACATGCAACTAACATGATATGCATGACAGTGATGGTCCTTCTCCTGAGCCATCATGTTCATACAAATTGTAGTTACCATATGTATAGCCCACATGGAAGTTCTGGTTTGTACAGTCAGCACTTCAGCTAAAAGCCTCAGGGCTGTGAATTTGGTAGCAGCCTTGGAGAGGAGAGCTGGTCTTGTGGTAGCAAGCATGATTTTTCCCCTTAGCTAAGCAGGGTCCACTCTGGTTGCATATGAATGGGAGACTTGATGTGTGAGCACTGTAAGATATTCCCCTTAGGGGATGGAGCCGCTCCGGGAAGAGCATCTAGGTTCCAAGTTCCCTCCCTGGCATGTCCAAGATGGGGCTGAGAGAGGTTCCTGCCTTCAACCTTGGAGAAGCCACTGCCAGTCTGTGAAGACAATACTGAGCTAGATAGACCAATGGTCTGACCCAGTATATGGCAGCTTCCTGTGTTCCTCTTGAATGCTCTTGAGGCATTTGCATGGGTGGCTACCAGCTAGTATGAAGCAGCCTATACAGATTTATTCTTAACAAAGTATTTTGCTAACTTGATGTTAAAGGTAAAGTGTCCCCTCAAGTCGATTTAGACTCCTGGCGCCCACAGAGCGCTGTGGTTTTCATGTATTATACTTACGAGAGTGAGAGAGAGTGCACATGTGTGAGCAAACCTGCTTTATCATACATCTTGGAAATTATGTTGGGATGGCAACAGATTTGGAACGCTTCATAAAGGGGCTTATGTTTGCAAACGACCAGTCCTCTGTTCTTTGTGCTTGTCCTTCTATCCATCATGAAACTTCCCATTCTCTGCTCCATATAGTTCACTATATGGAGCCACAGCTGTTTCTGGGTCTGTTGCCCTAATGGTTTTGTGTTCTCAGTTCTATGTATACGTGTGGCCAGTTCATGCTCACCTACAGTGGCATGGGGGCCACTTCTTGGAGAAGGTTTGTATGAAAAAGCCATGTGATTGGGTCCAATTTCATGATCTGACCCTCACCCCCCATGTAAATATTGCCTAGCTTGGGATGGGGGTAATTAAGATAAAGCACACCGAGCTTTGATAATTGTCTACAACACTTGTAAACAAAGTACATCCTAACGTTTGCATCCTTTCCATTTCAAACTAGCTCCAGCCCTTTTAACCTCCCTCGGCCCTCTTGGAGCCTAGATGGTGGTGATTGTTGGGAATCCAAATAGATTCACGTGTGGCCCAACAGCCATCTACTGGTGGCTCCCATGTTCAATGTTCATATCACTGTACCGTTGTTTTAAGAGGTGTTGATTAGCTGATGGCTGGAGTAGGCCTGTCTGACTACACACATGTAGCAGCAGCAGTTTGCAGCTGTCAAAATAGTCGAAAATGAATAACAGAACCCTTCATATAATTCAGCAACACTCTTAAGGGATCTTTTGTAATCCTTTTATTCCATGGTCTGCTCTGTATCTCACAGGGTTGTATGGAAATAGTTGATGTGGAGATAATCCATAATTTATTAACAAGAAGACAATCCATTATTTATTAACAGCATGTTCAGCCATTGCATCAGAAAAAGCATCTCCCCGTCTATTATCAGATTGGATTATGATCATTAGAGTCTGAGATGTTGGCAGAGATAATAAAATTAACATATAGCTCAAGAAAATAATTTGGCTAATACATACTACAGAAATCGTCATTATTCATAACATATTAGAATTATACATCTGATAAAATATATTCACAATCCTATTTTAATTTATTTGAAAGGTGTACTGAATAATGCATTAATTGAATTGATTTAAATATGTAATGTGAAATCTTTTTCTATACTTTATACACCTTTTATTTATTTATATACATACATACCTATAATTAAACACAATCTGGGGTTGTAAAATGTTCGGTTATTCATTCTGTGTGTGTAATTAAACACACACTAAATGAATAACAGAACATTTTACAGTCCCAGATATTGCAACTGCTGGTAATTCTGCTATTAATATCAGTGGAATCAAGACAGAGATTGCTTTTAGCTACTAGGTACCTGTAACCGGTGATGCTGATTATATTCTAAGCCTCATGGTCTGCAGCTGGGAGGAGGGAAAGATGGATAGCTGCTTTTCCTTACCCACCCCAATACTGTTATTTTTGAAGCACATAACTGTGTAATAGCCACCTAATGGCGCAATGGGGAAGTAACTTGCCTAGGAAGCAAGAGGTTGCTGGTTCGAATCCCTGCTGGTATGTTTCCCAGACTATGGGAAACACCTATATCAGGCAGCAGTGACATAGGAAGATGCTGAAAGGCATCATCTCATACTGCTCAGGAGATGGCAATGGTAAACTCCTCCGGTATTCTACGAAGAAAACTACATGGCTCTGTGGTTGCCAGGAGTCGACACCAACTTAATAGCACAACTTTACCTTTACCACTCTCTCTATCATAGTCGCACATCCAGATTTTTCAGGAAGACACATTTTCTGTGTTCATCGCTCCATAATTGTTATGCTTCTTGTGGAGCTTGAGTGTTCTGTATAAATTCTGTCTTGGAGCATGTAAACATTAATGTTAAAATTAAAATTTAACTAAAAATTAAAGGAACTGTTTTCATGTTGGTGTATGTGTACCATTGAACATAGTCAGGTCTTTTTGTTTTTGGTACCCATAAAAGAAACCCATGAAAGACATACACAGACTAAGAAAGTTAAGAATAGCAATATCTTTATTTTATGCTAACTTAAAACAGTTTTGGATACATGACTCTTAATGCTCCTTATTTCTTTTTTTTTTTAACCTTACAGATAGTCCACTGTGCAGTTGGTGAGTCTTTGTTTCAGTTTCTCAATTAACTAAGCAAAATCCTGCCCTATGGGACAAAGATGACCTGTTTCTCTCTTTAAGGAGTAGTGCACACCTCTGTGCTTGTGACTGGGGTCCAAGTGAGTTCCAGAATCTTCATGGTGTGGTTTATTACACACAGTATAAAGCAGGTAAGTGTCAGGAAACGTTTGTGTCTCTGCTTTACAAGGAGAGGCCCTTTGTGGCCTCAGTAGGAAAGCATGTTTTGGTGGCATCATGTTCTTTCAAAAGGCAGCATCAGCCCATCTTCATCAAGTCCCAGAGGCTCCCTCCAGGAACTCCCAGAGGACTGAAGATGTCTGTAACAGTGCACAGCTCTGCAAGCAGAATTTAATAGGATTCTCATTTGCATCTGCCTTACACATGGGAGACAAGGACTTAAAGGCCATTGGAGATGGATATCTGAGCTGAGCTGGCTTGTTGCCTGGTCTGCTCTGTCTATGAAACAAGATCAAAGGCTGACACATCTCTTCGTCAACCTAGTCACCCATTCCTGTTTTGGAGAGGACTTAAAATTAGCACATGGTGAATGGACTAAGTGGAAATGAGCATTAAGCTGAATGCATGTGAATTGACTTTCACATAGGTGCCCTCCTAGTTTGTGTGTTGATTTCATTCTTTTTTAAAGTATGTGTGAGTACCATGTCATTGCAATAGTTATAAATTCCCCTACCTTTTCAAAGGACAAGCACATTTTCAAACTCTCGAGAAAGTATCCGAGTAGCAAAGGTTATTGAGGTGTATGTTGCATTGGACACAATCATTTGGATTTGAACAGAAGCATGTGCTTTGGCAAGTTAAATGACTTAACCAGATGGCAGGGAAATTTCTTTGCAATATTCATAGAAATTGTTCTGTGGATACTAGACATGAGTGAGCCCAACAATAGTATTAAGAAAACTGATGCAAACTACAGCAAAAAGTCTTATTAGCCTTATTGAGAAATACAAGATATTAGGTGGAAAACATGGAAGATTCTTTCATGTAGCAGTAATTAGCTAATACATAAGAAACATAAGTGACTTGTAGAACTATGTTCTGAAACAGTTAAAATAAATCTATAAACTTTTAAGGTTGTCAATGACTATTGCCTGAAGGTTTGCCAGGATGCATTGTCAGGTATTTGTGTGTCATACATTGGATTTCCTTAAGCTTTTGAGCTCTGGAAACTGGGAGTGGACAGAGAATTGATTGCTGTGTATATTTCTGCAGTCTGCCAGTAACAGCAGTTAGTTTGACCTGCTGTATCGTGCTTCTGTAAAATCAGGATTTTGGAAGATCAGGGGGTTTGCTTTAACAGCCACTATACAGTCAAAGTTTTTTTTAATCTTGTTGACTTAAGTGGTAAAGGTCACCATGTGTTTAACTCTCTCCCAATGAAAATCAATGGTACAGTACTTAAATTTAAAAAGCTAAGCTTAACTTTGTCAGGATTATGCCCAGTCTATATTACAGTACTGTAATATTATACTGTTCTCTGTATTATAGTTCTCCATATAATTTCCTGTAACTGAGAGTGAAGAAAATTATTGTATTTTGAAGTGAACTTTATTTTGACAATCTTGATGTTTAAGGCCTGAATGAACCCTAGAGCTCATGCACATGACCTCGCCAGGGAGGGTGGGATGTGTGGATGGCAGGAACTCGCCTGCCTTCCCCAGCAGACGAGTGGCCTCCATCCTCCCCTCTGTCCTGCTGCGTGCCCACATGAGCGGTGGCACAGCAAAGGGAAATGTGGGAGCGGGAGGACTTCCCACATCCCAAGGTGCCCCAGGGCACAAGCGCAACAGCTGGGTTAGGCTGTATGTGTGAATATCCTTCTAAGGCTTGTGTTCCCCGATGTTTGATGGGTGGAACCAAGCCTAAAACTGAGCCATTTTTAAAAAGGGCCGAGACATTAAACTGACTCACCAGCAGGTGGCACATGCCCATCTGCTTATGTGGAATAATATTCAGCAACTGCCTCCTTTTTAAACACACTTGCTGACAGAACCATTGTCTTTTGATGTTGTCTCTTCTGAGCAAACTTGAATGTAGTACCATCAACGTTGTTTTTTTAAGTGCATACTAACAGTAGGGTAAGTTGTTGAATCAAACTCTTTTCAGTATTATTAGAAATACTCTGTTTAGGTTCTTCATCCAAATTGAAAAACACAGCAGTGGTAAGAGAGGAGATGGGACTGTTTTCATGCTGTCATTGGCAGGCTGTAACTAGGATCATGCAAATATGGAGTGAGATATGTGGGGATGGGAATGCGAAGAGTTGAAAAGCAAGAGCTTGAGGTGTAGGAAACAAATCCTAAGCTTTTTCCTAGCATAACGGGCTTATTCGGATCCAGCTAAAAAGGTCACAAAGTAAGTTTGGAGCTCATCAAATTTCAGCAGGCAAAAGATCCCCACCAAAAGAAAATAAGGTAAGGGGGGGAATGTTGGTAGTGATAGAAAAAACCCCTAAATCTGCAATTTGTAATAGGGATGTGCACAGAACTGGGTGGGGGTGGTTTGAAGGCAGGGGGGTCAGACTTTAAGGTCAGGGAAAGGTGCACTTACCCCTCCCTCCACTTCCCCCTCGCCGGTGCTCGGTTTTAGTAAAGTCCTTTGGGGCGGCAGCAGACCTTCCTGCTGTCCCATCCCCTCTTCGGTCAGAAGTGGCTGGAAGTACCTGGCATGCGTCTGCGCACTGGGGGGGTGTGCGCACACGTTGTGTGCATGTCAGGTGGGCTCATGCGCGAGCACAATGTGCACACGCACCAGGAACGTCCGGCCACTTCCAGCCGAAGAGGAGACGGGACGGCAGGGAGGTATGCTTCCACCCCGAAGGACTTTACAAAAACCGAGCACCGGTGGGGGAAAGCGGAGGGAAGGGTAAGTAAGTTCACTCTCCCCTGCTCTTAAAGTCCAACACCCCCCACCCCAACTTCAAACCTCCCAGTGTTTGAACCTGTTCAGAGGCCCATAAAAGGACCTCCTAACAGGTTCATGCACATTCCTAATTTATAATAACCTTAAAATGGGATAGGGGAGGTGTTATGCAAACTTAATTAGGTGCAAAACATTTTCTCAGGCTGCACCAAAAACTGCTTTCCTCATTTTGAAAATAAAGCCAACAGTTACTCTGTTCTGCCTCTAGCAATCGTCAGAATATGCGAGTCCCCTGTAAGGCAGCAAAAGTTGCTTTCTCGTTTTATTTTTTAAAATATTTTTAATTAAATAAATGTTTACATCACAAAAAGCAAAACAACCAAAATCATTATGTAAATATTCATAGACAATCAATACCAGCAGAAAATCACAAAAAAATAATAATGCTGAACAGCAGGGGGGGAAATACACAACTCTCTAAGAAAGAGCAAATGTACACAGTTCTGGATTCATTTTTCCCCCTCCACCTCCAAAAGGTTGCTTTTTCTCACAAGGGTCCTGTATCTTTTCCTCTGCAGTTGGGAAAGCAGCTGAGAGGGCAATTTTGATTGAAAAAATGATTCATGGGGAAATTGTTAAGCACTCCCTCCATGCATAACTGCTTCAATCAAATTCATAGCTCCCCGCGGCAGCATTTCAGTTTGTTCTTTTTAAAAAGTTGGGACACAGCTTGTGTGTCTCCTGCGTCTTGTCTAGTTTGTTTTTCTCCCTTTTAAAGTTTACCTTCCCATTCATGAGGGCTAAAACCTTGCTCTTGCTCTAATAAGGGTTCGATTTCTCATTAATGAAGGGGATGCTATGCTCCCTACTCTGACTGTGCAGTAAAATAGTATGTCTGCATATGTGTGAGTTGTGTTGATTATTTAGTGCTTGGAAGTGCTAGGAGCTGTTCAAGTCAAGATAAGGCTCTATTTTTCATTATATTCCACTATAGTGCATCAAACTAAAGGCCTGCTCTTATGATATTTCACCGCATGGTGACTGCAGGGGAAAGTTTTATTCTTTGGCGCCTGTCTTATTGCATCCATATACACAGCACTGATAGGGATTAATTTTCAGTTAATGTAAGGAAGCACTGTGTTATGTACAAAACAATGCTAGTACAAACCGTTTACTCCACAGCGGCCTCCTCGATGAACGCTATAATAGCTTAGGCTGGACTTGGAAGGGCAAGGGAAGCTCTAGAAGGAAGGATAGCTGTCTGCTTGTTTCTAGTACTGCTACAAATATTTATATACTGCCTTTCAACAAAAGTGTTCAAAGCAGTTTAATAGGAACAACAACAAGAAGAAGATAGGTCTTAATCACAAAAGGGCTCAAGAAACAAAAAGTAGATACAGTGGTCCCTTGACTTACGAACTACTCAACATCCGAAGTTTTCGACTTACGAACGACAAAAATGACCGGAAGTCATTGCCGGTTTAGATGCGGCTTCCTCGACTTATGAATTTTTAGATGCGGTTTCCTCGATTTAAGAATGTTTCCAGACCTCCGTGGGTGCGCTTTTCGACTTACGAAAATGCGTTTGGAACGGATTAACTTCGTAAGTCGAGGGACCACTGTACCAGCAACGTCCACTGAAGGGGTGCTGGGCTGGGGTTGGATAGGGACAGTTGCCCTCCCCCTGCTAAATATAAGAGAACCGTCACTTTGAAAGGTGCCTCTTAAAGCAGGAGCAGAGTTGTGTGCTGAGAAAGAACAAGAATTTTAAACCCTGCAAGTGTTAAGAAAATTCTGCATTGAAGTCTAAAGGGACCATGGCCCTCTAGCTGCTGCAAATCACAGTGAGTGAAGCTGTTCCCACGATCAGTAGAAGGCGGGCTAAGGGAGCCTAGCCTGCTTTCTATTGATCGTGGGAACCACCAGGTGAGCCCGGTGGTTCCAAGGCGTCTAGCCCACCTCATTCCCCCTCCCTTTAAATGAGGTTAACGGAGCAAACGCTCTGTTAACCTCTTTTTTTTTTTTTGCTTGTGTGCCGCCGCAACATGTGGCGACACACAAGTAGACCCTAATTGGGAGGCTGCCGCCAGGCTCCTGGCCTCGGGGGGTCTCTCCAGAATGCCCCACATGCTTGTGCGGGGCATCCTGGAACTTCTGGGGGCCAGGTGGCCCCTGATCCCCACAGCCTCCAGCAGCTCCATGTTGGAGCCAGCAGTCCTGTGGGTGGTCAATCTGGCTGCCCAGGGCTTGGAGGCTGCTCGTCTGTGGGGAGAGCAGGCTAAGCCCGCTCTCCCCGCAGACCCGCCAGAAGCTCTTCTCAATGATCGTGAGAAGAGTTTCGATGTTTGAAACATGTTTGCCTTTTATATGTTCTTTAGCTTTTCTAGGCTGCCCTTTCTTAAGAATTTTAGGTGGGTAAATCGTTTAAAATAGAAAGCCGTGTATACAAATCTGTTTTTAAAAACCCCAAACACAACAAACTTAAATCCAAATCTGATTTTCAGAAGTTGGCACCTTGCACTAAACCCTGACCTAAATATTCCTGAGATGTCCGCTGTGTCTAAAAACATGGATTTGGATTTTGTCACGGTACAAAATCTGTACATGTAACAAAATGTGTGTTGCTTTAAGTTTATTTCACAGACATCCCTGGAGCTTTTATTAGTCTTCAGGCATGGAAGTCTATCACAAAATTCTTCCCATTTTAATGAAAAGAGAATTACTTGTCTGTAATTCCTGTTCTCAGATAAATAGATAGATAAATAAATAGATCCCCACCCACCTCTTTCTTTGCCGTGTTAGAAATTAGTTTGCTGTTGCTTGTTTGACCTGATGTCTTGAAGTCATTGTAGATATATTCTATCCACTGAGGCGGTTTAATGACTCCGATAACATGCTGCAGATGAGCATTCCCATCTGCCGGTGGTAGATCCTTGCACCACACTGCACACGTCATCAAGAGGTCTGACCCTGCTCCTGGCTAAATAATCCTCATGCAACTCTAGCCACTCCAGCCAAATTCCTGCTATCAGGTGACCTTTATATCCTGTAGCCTCCTTTTGGTTACACAGAACAAAGTGAACCAAGGCACTTAAATGTATGTAGGACAAGGAGAAGCCACAAGGACTTGTTCTACAAAGTGGCATAATGAAAATGAAGTCTGATTACAAGTGCTTTGTGAAAAGATGAAGGCAGAGAGAGGACATGCAAGTGAAATATTGTACCTCTTAGAAGTGGGCATATTTTGCCAATTATGTAAATGGTACCATTACATCCATGAGTTCCTGAGAGAGAATTGCTCCCAAAGCAATTAGACAAAATAAGAACTACTGTTTGGGAAGCTAACTGAAATGGTTGCTGGGAGGAGAAAAGAATCAATCAACTTTTGCAAACAGTTCTGCATGAATATGTGAATTTGCTACTTTAATAGCTCTTTATTCATTGTTAACTTTGATGTGAGTGTCTCATGTAAAACCTTAGTGAATGCACATGCATTCTTAAAATATTTGTTCTGATGTATTGTCTTGAAAGGGTCTACTCGAACTTTTATTGCAATTTAAGGATGCGGAAAATGTTGGTTCTTTATACTTCTACAGATCCAGAATGAGGACAGCGTTGTACTTTTTCTGGTCGTATGGACTGTGACAGAGATTACTCGATATTCCTTCTACACATTCAATATGCTCAACCACTTGCCATACTTCATAAAATGGGCCAGGTGGAGAATGCCTTGCAGTTTAGTTTCTCATTGTTCTGTGCACGCTAATTTCATGCATGCTGAACTAGCACAAAGGCAACCCACAGTGAGTGTGGCTGATAGTGTGATTTTATTTTAAAACAGCATATTGTAGTTTGTATGGTTAGAGATGTTTTAAACCTAGAATTTGCTGGATATTCCTGCTAACCCATTTGTGTGTGTGCGCGCGCGCCATTAATATTTCTGGAAATTATTTGTGTGCCTTTCAAAAACTGCATATTGAATAAAGTAGGAAAGGTGCTCATTTACAGGATGTTGATTTACTTGAGTAATGTGTCATTGTTAGGATGCACTGTGGGGGGACAGATCTCTTCATAAACTGAAATGCAATATCCTGTAAATGCAATATCTGTGAGAAGCTTTCTCTTACATCCATTTGGAGCCATAATTCTACTGCGCTTTGGTGTATTGGTGGACCAGGTAACAAATACATCAGATGAGAGCAGGTGTAGCTTCGTGGCTAAAGTCTTTTTCTGACATTATGTTGTAAGACTGTGCAGATGACTGTGTACTCGTTGTACATGTCTTGTGAATGATTGTATCTGTGTTCATCAAAAGTGGATCTGGGTGCAGGCCCCCTCAAATGCAGGGTACAGATAGGAAGTCTACTGCTGTAGCTATACAGCAGTATATAACCCCTGCTAACTGGGCAAAGAGGCACCTTTTACTGTGGTGATTCTCTTTTTTTAGCAGGGGGAGAGTAACTGGCCCTATCCACCCCCAGCACAGTACCCCTCCAGTGACTGTTGCTGGTGTCTATCTTATGTTTCATTTTAGAATGTGAGCCCTTTGGGGAAAGGGAGCCATCTTATTTATTTATTATTTCTCTGTGTAAACCGCCCTGAGCTATTTTTTGGAAGGGTGGTATAGAAATAGAAATAAATAAATAAATAAATAAATAAATAAATAAATAAATAAATAAATAAATAAATAAATAAAAGTTAAACTTAATCTGTAAATAACTTTGCTTGGGTACCCATTTGTACCTGTGTACACTGTACAGTCGTGTGTTAAACTTAAGTGTGAGCAGGGCTTAAAAGACTGAGCTATAAATCAGGATGATAATAATAATAAACTTTATTTATTAGCCACCCCATTACAAATTGTGTTCTGGGCAGCTCACAACAGAGGATTAAAACTTACAATAAAAACACATAACATATTAAATCTTAACAGACAAAAAAGAAGAAAAGAAAATGCAAAATACAATATAATGCATCTTAAAAACTCATTTTAAAATTAGTTAAAAATCAGATCAAATTTGAAAACCAGAATTTAAAAAGCCTGGGTGAACAAAAAGGTCTTTACCTGGTGTCTGAAAGAGCAAAGTGACGAAGCCAGGTGAACCTCTCTGGGGAAGCTATTCCATGAATGGTGCAACCACTTAAAAGGCCCTCTCCTTGGTAGCCCCCAAGCTTACCTTGTTTGGCAGGGGCACACAGAGGAGGGCCTCTGAAGATCTTAAGGTTTGGGTAGGGACATATGGGGTAAGGTACTTTATCAGGTAACCCGTTCCCAAGCCATTTAGGGCTTTAAAGGTTAAAACCAGCACTTTGAATTGGTCCCGGAAACAGACTGGGAACTAGTGCAGCTGACAGAGCACTGGTGTGATATGATCAACACATCCAGTCCCTGTTAATAATCTTGCAATCCTGTTTTGTACCAGCTGCAGTTTCTGGACTGTTTTCAAAGGCAGCCCCATGTACAATGCATTGCAGTAATCTAAGCCAGAGGTTACCAGAGCATGAGTGACTGTGGGCAAACTGTCACTATCCAGGTAAGGTCGCAGCTGGTGTATCAGCCAAAGCTGATAAAAGGCACTCCGAGCCACAGAGGTCACTTGAGCCTCTAGTGACAGTGCTGGATTAATGAGCACTCCCAAACTGTGAACCTGGTCCTTCAGGAGGAGTGCAACTCCATCTAGAACAGGCTGAACATCATTCACTTGGGCAGAGGTACCACCAACCAATAGTACATCTGTCTGGATTGAGTCTCAGCTTATTCACCCTCATCCAGTCCATTACTGCATCCAAACACTGATTCAGGACATTTCACCCCTTCACCTGCATCTGATGAAAAAGAGAGATACAACTGAGTGTCATGTGCATACTGATGACGCCTCAAGCCAAATCTTCTGATGACCTCTCCTAGCGGTTTCATGTAGATGTTAAACAGTATAGGAGAAAGAATGGAACCTTGCAGAACCCCATAGCATAACCCCATAGCATAACAGCCAAGCAGTAGCCCCCCAGCACCACCTTTTGGGAATGAGCCTCACGGTAGAAGTGGAACTACCTCCAAACAGTGCTTCCTGCACCCAACTTGGCCAGCCTATCCAGAAGGATACCATGGCCAATGGTATCGAAAGCCACTGAGAGATCCAAGAGAATTAACAGGATTGCACTCCCCCTGTCTCTCTCTGTGCATAGGTTGTCCCACAGGCGACCAAAGCAGTTTCTGTTTCTTGGTTTCTGTTCGTTGGATGTCCTTGGTTTGACTTTCACCTCTGCCGTGGACTCACTAGGTGGCCTTAGACAAGTCGCTCCCTCTCAGCCCCGCCTCATCTGCAATATGGAGATAATAAAACTTAGAGTGATGTAAGGGCTACAATAGAATACATGTGGAGCACATTGAACACTTGGAAGTGCTATACAAATTTTAAGTATTACTACTGAGTATTAGGGAAGGCATCACCCATCTTTACAGTGGGTGAAGATGAAATATCTCTAGGCCTTTGCCAAATTGCTGCTGCTATGCTGTGTTTTAATAAGCCTTGACAAAAGCATTTGCAAATCTTAGTCCTGAGATGAAGAGCAGTCAATTCATAGAGTACACATGAAACCTGTAGTTCCCTTCTAACCTGTGACTAGTGCAACTAAATGGCCGTGACCATTTTTACAGAGTATGTGGATTTAAATGGATGTTTCAAACTCCAGTGTGACAATGAGCTAATGGTACCCTGTTTTTCATGTCTGGTTAGTGAAACTGCTAAAAAAATTAGAAATACAGAGGCACTTCACAAGCCCACTTGTGAAGCCCACTCTCCCTGCAGACTATCAAACCCGGATCAGCTGCCCACATGACTACCAGCTCCGTCACGGAGCCAGTGGGGGCTGTGGGGATCGGAGGCCGCCTGTTCCCCGGAAGACCCAGGATGCCCTGTGCAGGTGCAACACCAGGAGGCTGCTTGTAGCCCCCCAGGCAGGGGTCTACTCGCGTGCCACCATGGCACACCATCAAGGAAACAAGTTTAACAGAGCGCTCGCTCTGTTAACCTCGTTTAAGGGGAGGGGGAATTAGGTGGCCTAGCCGCCTTGGAACCACCGGGTGGTTCCAACAATCACTGGAAAGTGGGCTAGGCTCCATTAGCCCACTTTTTAGTGATAGTAGGAATAGGCTCACTGTATGATTGTATTACCACATATTGCAAAGGGCTGTAGAATCCTAACCCTTTTCTGTCTGGCTTTTCCAGTATAGGTTCTTTTCTTCATAATAACTGAAAAATTAACTGGATTTCAGAGAACCTAGAATACTTTTCTCGACTAAACAGCAATAGAGTGGGTGACATCCTGACTAAACTTTCTTGAGGAAGTCCCATTGAAATTTAATGGGATAAGCTAGGCATGCCAGCAGTAAATTCAGTAAGGAGGTCAGCCAGTAATATTTTACATGCCTAACATTTTTTGCATATTCCCGCCGTATTAAAAGCTGCAGTCATTCCTGCCTTGTAACCCTGCATACATTACTTGGTGATATCCTCTCATCAGACATGGGCAGTGCTTACTGCTAAGAGTGAGAGTTAGGCCTATGTAGTGGTGCTCCCCCTCTACATTCTAGAAAATCCCTCACCTCCTCCACTCTCAAGGCAGTAGGACCTAGGGCACGGCCATGACTATCTTGTTCAGAAGCTCAAGCATCTCTTTCCTGTCCCATAAGTGGCTTATGAGAAAAAGACATGTTTCTAGGATGGCAGCATGAGTAGTGAATTTTTGTCATTTGGGGGATTTTGCAGAAGCATCTCTCTCTAAAAGGAGCAAAACTTTGGGTTGTATCCTAATCTGTTTTTGTGCAAACAAAAAAACCTTCCATCTGTGCAAGTGAGTATTTTTGACAGTTTTCCCTCCCTCAGCAGCCTACGTATTGCATATCATCGTGCTCCAAAGCGTTCTCTGATCCTTAGGAGTGTATTTTTGTGGGCCTTGGGGCTGCTGTGGAAGTTCCTATGTGGGAACCTGTTTCCACATGCACTAGGGTTAGGATACAACCCTTTGAGGTCATTCACACAATCAAAAATTGTGTTCTACCCAGGTTTGGGAGCTGTGTGCGCTCCTGATTTTCAGTTGTGTGGAAGCAAGCTAAGAGGAAAACCTGGGTAGAAGTGATAGTGTGGAAACAAAGTAGGAGGAAAAGCTACCTAGGTAGCTACCCCAAACCTGGGTAGCTTTTCCTCCTAGCTTGCTTCCATACAACCAAAAAATGGGAGCACACACAACTCCCAAACCTGGGTAGAACACAGTTTTTGATTGTGTGAATGACACAATCATTCTAACACTGACATACTAGCACTCTATGTGTGCTAGTAAATGTCTACAAAACAACTGGCCTAATTTAGAGTGTATATACATCCTCTATAACTACAGCTTGTCTACCAAGTGCCTCTTCAGGTAGCTTATGTGTCTTCAAGTAGCTTACATGCAATATTATAACTGGAAATGGCTCTGTATTATTTTGGTCAAATTTTACTTTTTAAATTAACTTTATGCTTTTGATGCTTTTAGTTAATATTTATATCCAGTTTTCAACATAGTACATACAATATGCAAAGTCTGCATATGTTAATGCATTGGCATTCAAAACTACACACATGTTGAATATCTTGTGGGTAGCATCCACAGTTGTACTTAGCCTGGAACAGAAGTCTTCATACTGAAATAGGACTCCTGTTTCCAGACTAAAGACAACTGTAGATGCTCCTCAGGGTCACTATGGCTGGGTTCACGCAATCACAAGAATCCTGATTAAAAAGCTAATCAGGATTAGTGAGCCCTGTGGAGCTCATTGTGAGAACCCAGAATTTCAGGGCAACCCTGATCAAACCGCTCCAGTTAACCAGCATTTAACCAGGACTCAGTGCTGGTTATCTGTGCTGCTCAAATGCTGGTAAACTGGTGCACTTTGACCAGGATTGCCCTGAGATTCTGACTAAGTTTTAAAACCAGGATCATGGTGATGGTGTGAACCCAGCCTATATAGAATAACTTCTACATACATGCTATATAAATATTATTTAGTAAATAAGTGCAGGAGAACTTCGATATTTGTGGGGGTTCCGTTCTGGGCTGCAGCTGCGGATATGGAAAGCGTGAATATCGAGTCATTGCGGGCTGTGGGATTGCGGGGGTTAGGTTCCCAGTTGGCCAGAAATGACCAAAAATTGGCCAATTTTTGCACAGGGGGGAGTTTCTTACCATGCTCAACTGCTCCCCCTGAGTCTTACTGTGCCCCCAAATCAGCTAAAAATTGACATTCTCCCTCCCTATTTTTTAATAAAGATGGGAGTCATTTTGTGACTCCATTGAAGAAAATGGCAGCCAGAAATTACCTCTGTGGTAATTTCTGGCTACTTCCAACCTGCGTTTACGTGAGGTCGGCATGTTATTTCTCCCCATGTATGCTGAGGCTGGGTGTCTTTTTCCTGACCCTGGATGTGCAAATCTGCAGATAATAGGTGCACCTGTAATCTTAAATTACAGTACAAAACAGAACTTGAAGAAACGTACTTCAAGTAGGTCAAGAGGGCTGGTGTGATGATTAGCATCATAGAATCATAGCTCAGTGAGGACATTGTGGACCATCTAGTCCTGCCCACTGCTTGATGCATGAAATCTGAAGCATGGCTCTCTAGACTTTGCTTAAAGACTCCAACAAGGAAGAGCTCACTACCTTCCAAGGTAATTGGGTTTCCCAATTGAGAAACTCCTCATTTGAACCCCTTCTTGGTCATGAAACTCACTAGGTGGCTCAGAGCAAGTAGTTATTTCTAAGCTTAAACAGATTTTAACAGTGTTGATGTAAGACTAAACAAGAATCGAACCTTTAGAAGGATGTGGGGATATGAGTATCAGTATAGAAAACAATAGATACACCAACAGAAAGAATTAATTGATGTAAAATAATTTTAACAACACTTACCCAACAAGAGAATTATGGCTTGTAAATAGAACAAAATAGACTACCATATGCTGGACATTTTTCTCCACTGGGAACTTTTCTTCAAGAGATTTCGGATTCCAGAAGAATGAATTTAACATCTCCAATTCATATTAGACTCCTTGTAATAGATAATGCATAGATGTATGTTATACAGCACTACTTTATGATCACTTGAGTTATATGATCTTGTTTGCTTCCAGAAAAGCTTGGTCTGCCTGTGTTTAAATGAAATATGTGGAGCTTAGCTTTGGTCTAGAGCACCACTCTCTATTTCTACTGTGCCCAAATTGTATTAATGAGTTCTAGTATCCTTTCCTTCTTGCATCCCACTAATTTATTGGGTTCCTTATAGTCCATTCTAGTTGACCTATGTGCACTCTAAGCTCATCGGTTCTTATGAGGGTTTCAGGTCCCCAGACTGCAATTTTAGATCTTACCTGTTTTGGCCATGGAATGCACATTGTGGATTGCTTTCTGACTCTGGGGCGGGGGGGGAGGGGCTTTCATTGCCTTTCCCAGACTGAGCTCAAGAGATTAGTTCTTTATGAATGACTGCATCTGTATGCTTTACCTTGTGTGAAAACTCTTCAAAGTATTGCTAACCGTTTCAAAAAGGGTTTTCCATTGTGTAGTGTGACACTTATTTGGTTATTACATTTCTTCTATACAGCCCCATACAAAAAAGTCCCTGGGTGGTAAACAATCTAAAAACCATTAAAACATAAAAACAATGTAAAAATATAAATTAAAAACTCTAAAACTTTTGTTTGTAAAAATACAAATAAAAACCCTAAAAATACAAGTGTGTGTGTGAACTCAGCTGGTGGTTTTCAAGAGCAGCTTCTCTGTCCCCCATCCACCCCCTTATTATAAATTGATCACAAGCTCTCTAAAATGTCTGTGGTCTTATACATTAAATGAGGACACCTCCCAAAGTCAATAGGCACATGCATATTTTTTTGGATTGCATTCAAAGGTTCCCTTCATCCAGAGCAAGGGGTCCTTCTTCAGAGGAAAGATTCCTCTCTGTGGAGGAAGGGGACTTTTGAATTCAACCCACTGTATATAAATTTCAAATGAGATATTAGATAGGTCTAGCAATTACTTGTTCAGGTAGAACTAGATGCAGAACATTTTGAAGCAAATGTGAAAATATTGAATGAAGTATTCATTTAATGGTACTCCCTTGTCCATATAAAATCCACAAGCTTACATAAGATAAAGCAATAGGAATTTATTGGCTGCTGTTCCTCATTAAGTGTTTCGTATGTTCAATACAGGATTTTCAGATTCTGAGTAAAAAATTGGAGTTGGATATTTAGCTGCTCTCACACTTGGTCTTTTGGGTCAAAAGACAAAGGAGACTATTCAGTTGGCAGGGCTTCACTCTTCCTAATCATAGAACTAGGTAAAATCTGTGGCAGAGAGGAGAATGAGATGCTTCAAAGTGTTCCCCAAAGTTAAATTCAGGGGATTAAACCACCCCAAAGAAAGGTGCTTTGTTGGCCTTGGTGATCACTGTCAGCTGACACAAGCTAGGAAGCATGTGGTTGGATGTAGTTTGTGATAAATCAGATGTGATTTCATTGTGCTGGCTCTCTTACATGAACTTACTCCCTATGACAGAGGTTCTCAAATGTGGGTCCTAAAATGGTTTTGAACTACAACTCCCATCATCCCCAGCCACATTGTGACTGGGGATGATGGGAGTTGTAGTCCAGCATCATCTGGGGACTCCCAAGTTTGAGAACCCCTGCCATAGGCAACTTCTCAGGCCCAAGTTGCATCTTGAGAACCCTAGCTGAACATGCATGTTTGAACTGCTGTCCCTTACTGTTGTGCTGTTGTTAATCCAAAGCAAAACAGCCATTCAGAAAGAATTCTTGGGAGTTATTTATTTATTTGTTTCCTTTCCAGGTACAATTTCTTCATTATTTTATACCCTGTGGGAGTTGTTGGTGAGCTTCTAACTATTTATGCTGCCTTACCCTATGCAAAGAGATCAGGCATGTTTTCAGTGAGACTTCCCAACAAGTATAACGTCTCCTTTGACTATTACTATTTCCTTATCATCGTCATGGCCTCCTACATACCATGTAGGTATCATCAGATGCATGTAGAAATATTTGTTCCCATTTGTTTGGTGCAGATGATGATAATAATGGAATAAAATTTAATCTGACTGCTACCCAATGCATTATTTTGATTGTTTTAATGTTGTTTTTAGAATATTGGGTTTAAACAAAAAAAAATTGTTGTGTTTTAAATTTCTTGGTTTTGTTTTTAACTAATGTTTTACCTTTGTTTTTATCTTGTTGTAAACTGCCCAGAGACGTAATTTTTGGTCGGTATAAAAATATGTTGAATAAATAAATAAATATTTATTATTATTATTATTATTTATTATTATATATTGTTGTTATTAGATAGTATCCAGTAAATCAGTCATGGCCATGGCTGCTCAACTTTGGCCCTCCTGCAGAAGTTGGCCTACAACTCCCATAACCACTGAATATTGGCCACTGTGGCTGGGGATTTTGGGAGTTGTAGTTCAAAAACAGCAGGAAGACTGAGCAGCCCTGGACATGACTAAGTCCCGTTAAAATTAATTAGACTTAAGTTAGTCATGACCAGCTTGGATTTCAGTAGTGCTTAGTCATGATTAAACAATGGCACTACCTTGGTGGTGGTGGTGGTTCATTTTTTTTGGAAGATTCATAGTTTCATTGTAGAGCATATGTGTGTCTGCATGCAAAAGGTACCAGGTTCAGTTCCAAACATCTCCAGTTAATAAGACTCTGGAGTCAGGGGTTTCACTATAATTGGGCAGATGGGTTCAAAGAACCTGGAGGCCCCAGCTCCTGAGCCCCCCCCATTCCACCCCTCCCTATTTTCTTCATTATCTCCCTCACTCCAAGGGGCCATTGGGGAGAGGGGTGAACACAGGCCCCTTCTCCCCTAGCTGTGCCCCTGTCTGGAGTATTAGGATTGAGAAAGTGTCCTGCTTGAGACCTTGGAGAGCAACTGTCAGGCACAGTAAACAATGCTGAGTAAAATGCCTTCCAATTAAAGCAACTCTGCCACCTCATCAATAAAAATGTAACTCTATCCTGGGTAGAAATGGAACTCAATCCAAGCTCAGCCTGCTTTGAATCTTATCCTTTCGTCTCCATTCAGAGAGATTTCTAAAAACCCTCCTTTTTAATATGGAAAGCCTGGATGAAAAAATTGACAACTAGTCTTTCTCTTCTAACACCATTTTTCGAGCACCCTCTTTTCTCTAACTCTGATAAATATGCCCAATTCCAATCATGAAAATTGAAAGATCTTTATACTTTATAGGGTCTAAAGAGCAATTACTTGAAATTTTCTCTGACTATCCTCCTTTCTGGTTTCAGTTGTTTCATTTCCATTCATTCCTGGGGAAACTGCTACTGTGCCACAATCTAGTTGTCCCTTGACATTATTTGAAAATATGTGCATACATAAAAGGAAAGATTGTGCCATCGAGTCAGTGTCGACTCCTGGTGACCACAGAGCCATGTAGTTTTCTTGGTAGAATACAGGAGTGGTTTACCATTGCCTTCTTCCACGCACTATGAGTTGATGCCTTTCAGCACCTTCCTATATCGCTGCTGCCCGATATAGGAGTTTCCCATATTCTGCCCGATATAGGAGTTTCCCATATTCTGGGAAACACACCAGCGGGGCTTCGAATCAGATGCCTCCTGCTCTCTAGGCAGGTTGTTTCTCCACTGTGCCATTAGGTGGCATGTGCATACATAACTCCGCCCAAAAGAAAAAATCTGCAGTAGCTATTTAGGATTTCCTATTCCATTCAAGTGGCTGGTTCCTTTTCTGCTTTGAAATTGACTTGGGAAACTGATTTGGAAGAATCAGTCCCTGATTCCCTATTCTGTTTAACATGGCAAAGATTCCCTTTTAATTCAATATATCAACTTCTATAAAAGAGGTCTCCCTTAAGCTTTTTCACTGATGGGATTTCACACTGCTACACTTACACCACATCAATAAGACATTAAGGCTATGCACATGGCATATGTGACGGTGGGGTAGAGGCTGTGCTGAACTTACCTCCCCCCCGCCGGACGATCCTCCCACGCTGGAGGATCGTAGGTCTCCAGAGACTGGAACAATGCATCCCAGCCTCTGGATATCCCACAATGCACTTTGCAATGTGCCCACACAACCCTGGTGCCAGGGTTAAGGGTGCTCTCGCCTTTAAGGCTGGAGGCCTATAGCCCTCCGACTAGTAGCCCTTGATAGACCTCTCCTCCATGAAGTTATCCAAACCCCTCTTAAAGCCATTCAGGTTGTTGGCTATCACCACATCTTGTGGCAGAGAATTCCAGAAGTTGATTATGTGTTGTGTGAAAAAGTATTTCCGTTTGTTGATCCTAAATTTCCTGGCAATCAATTTCATGGGATGACCCCTGGTTCTAGCATTATGTGAGAGGGAGAAGAATTTCTCTCTATCCACTTTCATGCATGGTTTTATAGACCTCTATCATGTCTCCCCGCAGTCGTATTTTTACTAAACTAAATAGCCCCAGGTGTTGTAGCCTTGCCTCATAAGGAAGGTGCTCTAGGCGCCTGATCATCTTGGTTACCCTCTTCTGCACCTTTTCCAGTTCTACAATGTCCTTTTTTAGATGTGGTGATGAGAGTTGTATTCAGTACTCCAGGTGTGCCTGCACCATAGACTTGTATAAGGGCATTATAATATTAGCCGTTTTATGGAAATGGTAAACCCCTCCTGTATTTTACCAAGGACAACCACAGGGCTCTGTGGTTGCCGGGAGTTGACACCGACGTGATGGCACACTTGACCTTAATCTCATTCAGCATTTTTCAACAAGAAGAAGAATTTTTTCAAAGAGTAATACCTAATAAAATAAAATCAGTTTCTAAGCTGCACTCAATCTCATGTTCCCGATCAGTTTTGTATGCTAGAATCTTCTTTTTTTTAATGCATCATGTCTTGTATACTTAACATCATAATTTTTTCTGCCCCTTAACAGTGTTTCCACAGTTGTACTTTCACATGCTGCGTCAAAGAAGAAGAGTGCTCCATGGAGAAGTGATTGTAGAAAAGGACGATTAAAACAACCCTGTAATCATGGTGCTTTGTAACAAACCAAAACCATAATGTGTTGCACGAGTCCAAGTTTGAAATCATGGAACAAGAATAACCAGTGCACGAAATCACTCTAGATCATATTATTTTGTAACACGAGTATTTTCAGACTCACATTTCATCTTTGCGTAATCTTTGTGTGTGTTTCTTCTCTGTTGGCTTGTAGACAAATGCTTTTGTTTCCCATGTTTTTATATATATACACAGGGGGCCCTCATTATCCGTGGTTTTAGCAACCATGGTTTCACATACCTGCAGATGGGTCAGAGACCCAGTTTCATTATCCATGGTATTAAAAATAGGCGGTTTTCACCATTGTTTCTGGGCCACAGGAAGTGACGTCTGGTGTTATTTCCTGTCCAGAGGCAGCACGGAACCATTTTGTGGTTCATGTTTACAAAAAAAAAAAAAAGCAGCCTGTGAAAATCAGCAAAAAATTGCCCAATTTGGAGGTTTGTGGGAGGAGATCTGGAAAGTAAGGTACTGTACTGTACTACTTTTATTTCTGCTTCCCTCCCGCATTTTTTGTGCATAGCATAGTCTTTATTTTGGACCAGTAGAACAGCAAAATAGACAAAAACGGTTCAAACAATCTACTCCTACAAAATAATAAAAAGTCTCCATAAAATTACTTAGTATAATAAGTAGAAGAAGCTAGAAGTTAAAACTATGAACATAAAACTATATATGAAAGTTAGTCATGTTTTTGTTTTGGGGTGTGGGTTTTTTTGGCCAAAAAATAAACATATGTGCAGGTACCTAACCCCCAGGTTCCCATCAAGTTAAGGTTTCATTATTCACGGTTTCCATATTTGTGATTGTAGGCAAGAACGGAACCCGCAAGAATAATGAGGGCCATGTGTGTATGTGTGTGAAAAACTTGAAATCTATTGTGATCGCCCAGGCTGTTTTAAGATAATTTTGGTCACAAATACTGGGTTGGGGGAGTGGAAATATTTTGAAAGTATCTTTTATAAATTTACAGTAGCTAATGATCTTTGCCCTAGCAGACCTGGCTAAATTGTAGCTGGGGGTCCTTTGAGACTCATCCTTGTATGAAAGCACTTCTGCGCATGCTTGTGGGTAGCTGGGTATCTTTTTCTTCCCGCAGCAACTCCTTGTGCCTCATGAAGTACTGCTCCAGATGAACTTGAGTTTTGTGGGGGAGGTTTTCTTCAGGGGGCATATGGGGATGCCACTGTAATGTGGGCTGTAAAACCCCACAGTGTGCAGCATTTTAGATCCTGGCCTGTAACTGTCTTTAAATGTTGGGGCTATAGTATTTTTTGTGTGTCAATATTTTGTAATGAAAGTGCAGTTGTTGGATCTTTATCAGTCTTTAAATTTTATAAATTCTCATTTTAATTTGGATCTTTTCACAGATTGTATAGAATTTCAAAGTTTTTTAATCTCCTAGAGACTGTGTTATTCATTGTAAATATAGAAGACAGAACTGGGCTCCGTCTTAAGTGCAGTCACAATTTTAAAAAGCTGTTGGTTACCCATTTAAAAGAAGTTGCTAGCAAATACCTGCAGTATCTTCCACACACATATTATTGGATCCTAGCATAACATTTTAAAAGTCAAGAACTGTCCAGATAATTATCAGATAATCTTTTTTGTTTGTGTTTTTAAAGGAGTATATGTAGCTTTGCATATGAATAAACAAAAAGTGTACAGAAACATTATAGACTTCTGCAATCCACGATAAATGAAATTTTAGTTTATTTTATTAAGGAAGGACTGTTCAGCAGTTTATTCTTATTTATTTCTAACCTGCCAGTTTGCTTTACAAAAAATTGTAGGGCAGGATCCAAATAATTGCACAATCAGTTCTGTACACCCAAAGGGCCTTTGAACTGCCCTCCTCCCAGTAAACTGGCCTTTATGCTACATAGCAAGCTACTTTTGAAATTAAGCATCTGCTATTCAGAGGAGAGTGGGGAGTAAAATACATACACATAACACATGCTACACTAAATATGTGAAACACAACTATTTGTGTCCCAACCATTGTGCCTTAAAATACAACCATATAAAACCATGATCAATAAAACACATGCAAAAAGAATGCAAGGAGAGATAAAGACTTGGTTGATCAGGGACTGGGTGTGGAGTGTCAGTGATTTCCCACCCGGCTGCAATATGTCCTCCTCTCCGTTGGCTCCAGATGGTCTGGGGACTCTCTCTAATAGCTTTGGGACGCTTCAGATGGGGATGTGCAGAACTGAAGATTCCCTCCCTGCATGAGCAGAAGCAGAGGCATAGCTGTAATATCAGAGGGACAGATGTCTTTGAGGGAGGGGGGCCTCCAGCTTTGCTCTCCCCCTCCTGCCTCTCTGAAGGAGCAGGAGTCCATCTTCACATTTTGTCCCAGGGCTCACGCCTACCTTGCTATGCCCCTGAACAGAAACACCTTTGTTTGTACAGCAGGATCTTTAGATACACACCATGATGTGGGGATTAGAACTGGCTGCAAAATCTTTCTTCAAATATATTTGATCTTATGTCAAATCCTTCCAAACTTGTGTGTTGACAGGGTTTTAGCTGAAAAATGCATTGAAGACACACTTTTTACTGTAAGTGTTTTTTCTGGCAATTATAACAACTTTATTTTAGTGGTATTTTTTGTACAATAAAATGATCAAAGGTGCTCTAACCATTTTTTTCCATGTTGCATAAAGTTGTAGTATGTAATAGGGTAACATACAAAGTTGCTCAATCATGTTTAAATTAAAGGGGTTTAAGTTTAGGTTTAAGAGCCAGCATGGTGTAGTGGTTAGAGTGTTGGACTAGGACTGGGAAGACCCGAGTTCAAGTCCCCATTCAACCATAAAGCTCACTGGGTGACTCTGGGTCAGTCACTTATCTCTCAGCCTAACCTACCTCACAGGGCTGTTGTGAGGATAAACATAACCATGTATATCGCTCTGGGCTCCTTGGAGGAAGAGTGGGATATAAATGTTTTTTTAAAAAGTTGCATCAATATATATATTGCAATATATATTGTTTAATCCTGACTATTTAAAAAAAATTTAAATGTTTCTTACAACATATCCAGGCAGCTCTTTGATACATGTGTCTAAATTAGTGCAGAGAAGAATGATATGGAAAGATCACTATTTATTCAATAGTTAATATAGTTACCTCTTTTCCAAGCATTTTAACTTATTAATGCATATCATGTGGCTCATCCTGTAATTCTGCTGATCTAATTTGAAACTGCTGTAGCTGTTCTTTGAATACAATTATGTGGCTCTCATGTATGCTGTCATTTAACTTGAGGATGTTGTAGGCATTTTTTTTTACCATTTTGTACAATAATCCAATATTAAACAATACCACTTCTTGCAATCATGATTTCTGTTTTCCAAAGAATAGCCCTGTAGTATTCCTAGGTATATTTAAGAAGAAAAACACTGGAAGTGATTTAATTATGGTAATATTCTGTTCAAATGCACTTTAAATAAACTATTAATCATACTTTTTAAATTTTTAGTTCTGCAGTTTCTAGAGGCACAGAACACGAAAATTGTTCAGTGTAGAATCAGTGTGCTTTGCACTTAATTCTGATACATTTCTACCCAAGATATGTAATGATTTTTTAAATCCCTTTTTTCTTCTTTATTATTTAGAAATCTTTGTTTTGAAGAGCTTAATTGTTGTCTAAAGCTGCAGGATAGACGTTGACTCCAAATCTGAGCCAAGTAGATCTTAAATCTGCCTGATAAAACATGCATTTGTGGATAGGCTTAACTTTTGAAACACTTGGGCCACAATCTAAATGTATCCAAGCAGTAGCAGAGCCAGACCAGTGGTGGCCCCACTCACCCTGCCCCTATGCCTGAAGTCAGACGTGGGGGTTAGCCACACCCTGCGTCTGACATCAGATGCAGGGGGTGTGGTCTGGCTCCTGAACCGGGCCATGCGGCCCCATTCGGAAGTTAGATTCGGGCCGGCGCTGCGTTCAGAGCGTGGCCAGGAGCAGCTGTTCCCTGCCTTAAAGGCAGGGAGAGCCTCCCCTGGCCGTGCTGCAAATGCAGCGCTGGCCATCTAACTCCTGAATGGGGCCTCGCAGACCCGTTTGGGAGCTAGATTGCAGCCAGCACTGCATTTGCAGTGCAGCCAGAAGCAATTCTCCCTGCCTTTAAGGCAGGGGAGATTCACTCCTCGCCATGCTGCGAATGCAGCGATGGCCATTTAATACCTGAACGAGGCCGCACGGCCCTGCTTGGGAGTTAAACCAGCCCCCCCCCCCCCCCGCATCTGATGTCAGACGCAAGGGGCGGCCCCTAGGGGTGGCATCCCTCAATCAGTGGTGGCTACGTCCCTGCATCCAAGACCCTGCACTATATGACTTTCCCCCCTTGAATTAGGAACATAGGAACATAGGAAACTGCCATATACTGAGTCAGACCACTGGTCTATCTAGCTCACTATTGTCTTCACAGACTGGCAGTGGCTTCTCCAAGGTTGCAGGCAGGAATCTCTCTCAGCCCTATCTTGGAGAAGCCAGGGAGGGAACTTGGAACCTTCTGCTCTTCCCAGAGTGGCTCCATTCCCTGAGTGGAATATCTTACAGTGCTCACACTTCTAGTTTCCCTTTCATATGCAACCAGGGCAGACCCTGCTTAGCTATGGGGACAAGTCATGCTTGCTACCACAAGACCAGCTCTCCTCCCATTATTGCACAGCCACAGCCCCACGCGCCGTATCAGAAACCGCCTTTCAAATTCCCCTGGGTGATACAAGCTGAATGCATGTCGAAAGTGCTGCTGTTCAAGAAGCATAAGTTGAAAGCACAGCTGGCACTAGTTTAAAAAGCACTGAAATATATGAGTTGAAGTCAGAAGTGTAGCTGAATGTGGCTATAATGTTGGTGCTTTGTGGAATCAAAGACTCAACTTGTTTTGGATTATGTGCTTAGATCCATCAGTGGAATGAATCATAGGCTTAAAGTACTTTTTAAGGATCTTCATAGCTTGCTCAGCATTCCGGAAGACTGAGCTCTAATAATTCCAGATTTCAATACAGGTAAAGTATATTAAATGTCCATGAAATCTTCTATGTGACAGGTCCATTCCCTCATTAGCTGCACTGCTTAAACCATGTCCTCCCCGCTCCCCCCCCCCATGAAAAACTGGGAAGGACCAACAGTGTAAGCTCTGCTAATTCAGAAGGCATTATTACCTTCTGACTTTACTGCTTAACCACCATTGCTGTACTAAACAGTTCAATATAAGAGCACTTAAATCTGACAATTTGGGATATCACCATATGCAATGAAATGTTTCTTTGGAGATGATAGATGTTTGTTTGTCAGCATGTGTGTATGGATGCATGCTTTGAATATATACTTTCATTACTGTGAATACCCATTTTGCCAAGTTACAGCCAGCATAACAGGAGCATTTATTTTCTAGCTTCATGCGCTGTAACAATAGCGATCACCAACAATGTATTTCAGTCTGTCTGTGCAAGCCGAAGTTTAGGGAAATTTGTATATAATAATACTTCTGCTTCATCAGTTAGCAGTGAATGAACATTTAATTTGATCATGCATTGGTTGCAAGGTACGCTACATACAGGTAAGGCTCTTTTACAAAGAGAGAACGCTTGTAGTTCCCCCCATTTTTCAATATAAATATATATGTAAGCTCTAAAGCAAAGAAAGTTGATCATGCTTAGGGACCATTGAAATCCATAGGACAAGTTAATTACATATGGTGAGAGGAAGAGCGTAGACTACCTTGAGCTTTGTGGGCAAAAAGTATATCTTAAAATTACAATAAAAGATTGTTTCTACTAAAAAGAAAATATAATAAACAATCATTCCTGCCCTCTGCGCTCCAGGTCATTGTTAGTCTCTCCACAGCCATGGAGGAACTGTGCCAGTGTGACACTGATCGAAGGTCAGACTTGAACTCTGAAGACCCAAATTCAAATATCTGCTGAGCAGATTTAGATTATTGTCTAAGCCTGCCAATTGATTTCAATGTAAGTTGAGGCATACTAAGCTCTTCTAAAGAGCTAAGGGCCTGATCTTGTATTATTCTTGGGGAGTAACTGCATAAGAAGTGTCCTATAGGTACCTAAGTACCCAACCTGTGAAGTATTACATGTGGAGTGCTCTCTTTTAAATTGGTACTCAGGACTGAAAACACCAAATGGGATCCATATGGTCAATTGCAATTATGGCGGGTCACTATCAGGATTACACCTACAAATTAAAAGGCTTGGGTGACTTCCAGGGGGGTTCATAGGAAGCTGCCTTATACCAAGTCAGACCCTTGGTCCATCTAGCTCAGTACTGTCTACCCAGACTGGCAGCAGCTTCTCCGAGGTTTCAGGCAGGAGTCTCTCCCAGCCCTATCTGGAGCTGCCAGGGAGGGAGCTTGGAACCTTCTGCATGCAAGCATGCAGGTACTCTTTCCAGAGCGGCCCCATCCCCTAAGGGGAATAACTTACGGTGATCAGATGTGGTCTTCCATTCAAATGCACCCCAGGGCAGACCCTGCTTAGCATAGAGGACAATTCATGCTCACTATCACAAGACCAGTTTTCCTCCCTGTGAGTGTGTGATCTTTTTTGTGGCTCAATTTATGAATAAACTTTTTAGAAATGATTATTTTGCTTTTTCAGTAGCCTTCTACGTGTTTCCTTACTGTAGGTGTAATGCAGTTCATCTTGTCTAAGCCTTTAATCTTAAACATATGCTTTCATATGGTCAGCATAACTTGTTCCTATATTTGAACTTTTCCAAGCTACATTTCCTCCAATAATTTGATACTAATAATCTGTAGAAATGGGCTTTTAAAAGAGAGGATTTGAGGATTTTTAAAAAAGAGTATTCAGTTTGAAAATCTGATTATTATAATATTTAAAGAGGTAGTTTCACAATGTTAATAAACCACAATTGTTGATGCACACGATCTTTTTAAAGCTTATTGTGCAACACAGAAGGTCACTAACTTGGAAATGTAATTAAAAGTTTTGCTTCATGGTAATTTGGATGTGTCTGGTTTTGCCAAGCATTAACAAGTAACATAGGTCAGTTCGTACAGCTAAAGTTTTCAAAAGGTTACAGGAGGTCATTGCACAGCTACAAATATTATGTTTCCATAACCAGGATTACAGTACAAGTTCACCTTGAGTTCCTAACTATAATAAACTACAGCACACTTTTTGACACAAGAACACCGCTTAACGTTTTAAATTACTCCTCAGTGCAACTTGTGAAACTAGTCCTTGTTCTTCTGTTTGGGTATTTAAAGAAAACCTCTTGGAAATATTGGAGGTGGGTTGTGGACAATCCAAATATTGGATTTTGGACAGCCATTTTTATTTTCTTATTAATTATGGGCTCGCTAATTCTGCAAGATGCTGGCCCTTCTGCTATAGCCCAAGCACGATCCACTGCAGCAGAGACTGTAGCTTCCAAGAAGGATTCCATCCTAATCTAGCAATCTTAAAACATTTGATATAACTTTCATTTATCTTCTTTTCTCAAGTAGAATTATCTTATGTATCAAACTCTTTATTGGTCTATGGCAACTCTTCACTCTATTTTTGGTCTCTAACCCTTCTTTTATGTAATTGTGTCTCAAGCGGTTTCCAGATATTCCCTCCCTATGTTCACTCTCATGGAAGTGATAAGTGGAACCCTGACCTCTGTACATTCAGTGGAAGTGTGAAAAGCACTCACATGGGCTTCCATATTGTGAAAGAGAGGAACATAGGAAGCTGCCTTCTACTGAGTCAAACCATTGTGTAGACCAGTATTGTCTACACCAGGACTGCTCAACTTCGGACCTCCTGCAGATGCTGGTCTACAATTCCCATAATCTGTGGCTATTGGCCACTGTGACTAGGGATTATGGGAGTTGTAGTTCAAAAACAGCTAGGGGGCCTAAGTTGAGCAGGCCTGGTCTACACAGACAGGCAGCGGCTTCTCCATGGTTGCAGGCAGGAGTCCTTCTCAACCCTACCTTGAAGATGCCTGGGAGGGAACTCTGAGCCTTCTGCATGCAAGCATCAGAGCAGCCCCATTCCCTAAGGGGAATATCTTATAGTGTTTACATGCAAATGCAAAGCAGGTCAGACCCTGCTTAGCAAAGGGGACAATTCATGCTTGCTACCACAACACCAGATCTCTTCTAAAACCTGATGCAACCCTATACAAGGGTTAGTGACAGGTCACAGGTAAGGTTGCCAATTACGCAGAAAATACATCATAGGAACACAAGAAGCTTCCTTCTACCAAGCCAGATCATTGTGCAGCCAAGTCAAAACCTTGTACAGCCCTGTCACATTTCCATTAAATGTGCAGAGATTGGAGGGGGAAGGACCAGTGGGTGTGATCCTGCTCCCCTCACCACACGTTTAATGAATGCATGAAGATATTCAACAGGCTTAAGTCTTCCTCTATTATGCATATGCTACTTTCCAACAAAGCAATATACAAAGCAAAAGGAATCTTCCTTCCAGCTTCCTTTCAATTATATCTTGAACTAGTTCCCTTTCCTTAGAATGTGCTCTGTATTGTACTAGGTCACCTCTTCCCCTCACACTGACTGTACTTGTCCTTATCCGTTTCCAATCCTATCCAGGATTTCTTCATTTATTTTTCTTTCTAACTTACCTCACACATTCTTTTGCAACATCACATTTCAAACGTCCTCAGTTTCTTTTCAAATGTCCTCCGTTTCCATTTTTACCTATCACCATGCTTTACACACACACATCACTTTTCTAGGGCTGTGCAAGACTGGATTGGGAAAGTCAGCAATGGTCTGATTTGGGCCATTCCAGAGGGCATTGGAGATAATCCTAAACCAACCTAGGGAAGCCTATTTTGTCTTGGGGTTCCTCGACACTGGGGAATTTCAGAGTATTTCAGACCTCCAAATGGCAGCAGGAGTCTCCCCCCCTCCCACATCACATTTGGGGTGGGGGGGGCATCTTCTGGCATCTATCTGCCTGCCCGCCTGCCTTCCCAATGCATTTATTATTATTATTCTTTTAAAAGATTTTTAGCTGGTTATTTTACTCAATGGTTTTAAAAAAGAAGTGGAAGATTCTCAGATGTTATGTCCCTTCCCGAGATTCTAAAATGTTACATCACTTTTCTTCTGCTATTCTCTGTGAGTACAATTTCTGGGTTACATACAAATAATAATTTAAAAACAAAAGATGGTCAGATTCATTTGTAATTAAATACACAGAGTCCAGCCATCCATACCTATGTCTGTGCCAACTTTCAAAGCTCCCTTTCTAGACTTTGGGGGAGTGATTTAATTTCTCCCATAGACTTCTGTGGGGATTTTTGCCATGGGTGGGGGGTGGAGAATTGGTCCGAGTACAAAATACTGAAGGATCCCAAGGACCCGAAACAGGTACCTGTGATTCTGTATCGGATCGGACTCAATCCAAACTTTGCAATTGTGCACTGCTATTTTCCACATGTAAATTAGGGATCCCTTTTCTATATGTATGTTTATATACATTGTTTTTTCCAGAAATAAAATTATTCTTCATGGCAGGTGTTTCTCCTAATACAATGTCTATTTCACCAGAGCTATTCATATTTAAATTTTGCTCTAGATCTTTCATTCTTGGTAATCTTCCTTCCAGGATTTCTCAATTTGCAATGGATATCTATCCATTGTGACAAGAGCTGCCTTACTTGTCACTAATATCTTTGTTGTATCCATATTTTAAAGCTGTACTTCTGAAAAAGCTGAATTCATTGTATTTCATATTATATGTTTTTCCAGTAAATGAACTTTCCAGAACTGAAAAGTTGATCAGTACCAATTTCAACTGGAGAAACAGTGAAATGATTGCCGTAGTATTAAACATATTTGCTCAGAAGTGAGTTTAGTGACTTTAAGGGGGCTCCTACTAAGAGCGCTATGAACCCATAGCAGGGGGTCACAACTTAAACTGCAACAAGGCAGTCTGTGGATGGTTGAAATGGCTGTGGCTAAATTAGGAGCCTCTTCAGACAAAGGACTGGCTGGAGCCAATTTTATCTGCATAAGCAAGCCAGAGGTTTCTGGTTCGAATCCCCACTGGTATGTTTCCCAGACTATGGGAAACACCTATATCGGGCAGCAGCGATATAGGAAGATGCTGAAAGGCAACATCTCATACTGTGCAGGAGATGGCAAAGGTAAACTACTAACTTGGCAAAGAGGCTCCTTTTAACGTGGTGATTCTCTTTATTCTGCAGGGGTAGAGTAACTGGCCCTATTCACAGCATCCTTCCAGTGGCTGTTGCTGGTGTCTATCTTAGGTTTCTTTTAGATTGTGAGCCTTTTGGGGGCAGGGATCCATCTTATGTATTTATTATGTCTCTGTGTAAACTGCCCTGAGCCATTTTTGGAAGGGCAGTATAGAAATCGAATAAATAATAAATAATAATAAACCCCTCCTGTATTAATCAGCCCTTCAGGGCTTTAGTGGCCTGGGAGGGCTGGGAATGGCCCCCACTCTGGGGGTGGCGTGACTCACCAGCTCAGAGCTTTGATGGCTTGGGTTTGAGGTGGGTCAGGCCACTCCCCCCTCAGCAGGGTGAAGCCTCACAGTGAGCGGAGGTCAGGACATGGCGCCTGACCGAATCAGTACCCAGCCCTTCACCCTGGTGTGGGACGGCCGTCACTAGGAGGTGGCCACCACACAGGAGGCGTACCTGCACTCTGATTAGTTAGGGACCTCATTGCAAGTTTGTTATCCACTGTACATGAATAAAGTGGCCCTAATTTACTCCAACGATGTGTGTCCTGTCTTCATTGGGGCCTGGGGGTGCAATGGCTATCGCTAAGGACTAGCCAAAGCCAATTTTATCTGCATAAGCAAGCCAGAGGTTGCTGGTTTGAATCCCCACTGGTATGTTTCCCAGACTATGGGAAACACCTATATCGGGCATCAGCAATATAGGAAGATGCTGAAAGGGATCATCTCATACTGTGTGGGATATGGCAATGGTAAAAACCCTCCTGTATCGTACCAAAGAAAAAATACAGGGCTCTGTGGTTGCCAGGATTTGACATCGACTCGACAGCACACTTTACCTTTAACTGTGAAACCACCCTCTGGATTTAATCATCATCATCATCATAAATTAAGAAATCTTTATTTGTTAGCTGTCCCATAACAAATTGTTCTTTGGGCGGCTCACAACACATTATTAAAAAACAATAAGATACAATGAAAACACATAACATCAAATCATAACAGACAGAAAGGAAGAAAAAAAAATACAAAATACAGTACAAAGCAGTTTAAAAACTTTTAAAATTAGTTAAACATCAAATTCAATCACTTCATGTCTGTATGAATGAGGTAGAACACTGATTATGAAAGCATTCACTTATCTTAATCAATTCAAAGACATCCAAGTTTGACCTAGTAGTCCACAGCAACAATTTCAGAAAAAAATCCCTACAATGAATCCAAGTTTAATGACACATCCTATTAAAAATAGACCATGTAGATCAGGCCTCAGCTGCTGTGACGTTCCCAGCTTGGAATGCTGTAGTCAATTCACAGCCTTAATTCTCTCTTGCTGATCTCTGCTCATGCCTTTCCAGCAGAATGGCATCTGCCTGCTCTGAAGGCAGTACTCCCAATTACAGGGTAGCAGATGGAGGATCACAACAAAAGAATGGATTAAACAGGGAGAAAGGAGGGAAAGTGTCTCAACCTCTGTGCAAACTGCTCAAGGCACCACTGGAGTTCATTGGAATGAGATGGTTCTTAATTTATTATTCACAGTCTAACTGAATTTTTTTGTAGCACACGTGATGTTTTCGGATATCCATTAGAAACAATTATGATGGGTTTCTGGAAAGAGACTTTTTTAGGGTTCTCCAATCCCTGCTGCTTCATT
Organism: Hemicordylus capensis; assembly: GCF_027244095.1. NCBI lineage: Eukaryota > Metazoa > Chordata > Lepidosauria > Squamata > Cordylidae > Hemicordylus > Hemicordylus capensis. Next base: position 137,255,707 of record NC_069662.1, on the reverse strand, counting down.
CAGTATCCTTGCTACAGGTACATCACAACTTATAATATGTTATGCAGAATTAATATCCGTAATTAGAACGTTCTGGAGGAAATGGGATACGGGAAACCATAACTTGTTCTTAATTTGTTTTAAGCATGTTGGAGAAAGCTAAAGGTGGCCAAAACTCTGCAAGGACCCACAAAGCACCAACAGGCTCAAATTATGTCCTGCAGAATTAGTAAGTGGTTTCTTTCTTTGTGCCCCTTGGTTTGTGGCACAACCTGCAGAAGTATGGGCATTTCCCCCCATAAGACTTAAATCAGTCTGCCGTGCAAATATAACGCCTACATTGGCTGTATCGTTAGTTTCATTTCTTTTCTATGTCCACTCTGCATTACCAGTATTCCTACAGGGTATAAACAGCTTGAGGCAGAATCAATGGGGTATTAAAGCCACATCTGCCTGAAGACCTCCAATCCAGTCTCAGCAAGAACTCTGTTCACATACCAAGTCATGATCAGGCAAGGCTGACTTGCAGCAAGCTGCCATTTAGCTTCCAAAGTTTCATCCTCTGCTTTGGCAAAAGCTGAATGGCTGTGTCCCACTTCCCGTAAAATCAGATCACCTAAACGCTTTTAAACTCCTTTTTCTTAAAAGGTACATTGGAAGTTGCCTTCTACTGAGTCAGACTATCAGCCCATCGAGCTCAGTGTTGTCTACACTGACTGGCAACCATTCTCCAGGGTTGCAGACAGGAGTCTTCTCTGTCCCTACGTGGAGATTCAATCCTAAGATCTTCTGCACACCAAGTATCTACTCTGCCACTAACCTATAGCCCCTCCCCATTGCACCTTGGTAATACATAAAAAATGTTTTTTCCCATGACACTCTATGGATGTGAAAGCTGGACTTTGAAGAAGCAAGAGAAAAAGCATTGACGCTTTTGAACTTGGGTACTGGAGAAGCCTTTTGAGGATACCATGGAGAGCCAGGAAGTGAACAAACAAATGGCTCATAGAACAAATCAATCCAGAATTTTTAATTGAGGCACTTATGACCAGGCTCAAACTATCATACTTTGGACACATTATGTGAAGACCCAGCTCCCTTGAGAAGTCTATAATGCTGGGAAAGTTTGAAGGAAAGAGAAGAAGAAGATGACCAGCAGCAAGGTGGATGGACTTGATGATGACAGCAAAGAATGCGCCACACTGAGAGACCTTAAAGGCCAAGTTGAAGACAGATCATCCTGGCGAGAATCTATCTGTTTGGTTGCTAAGAGTCAGCACTGACTTGATGGCACTTAATCAATCAATCAATCAATCAGTTGGCTCCCTGGCTGCTCTCCCAACACAATGCTTTCCTCCTTGATATATAGTTGTGCTTGAGGAACAGCACAGATCAAGCATCTGTAGTATTTGTGAATTGATTTCTAATCTAGTTCCCATTCAAGCATCACAAGGCACTCTACTCACAATCTTAGGAGTTTTTTTTGCTTATGTATCAGTTCATTAGATTGTTGCCATTGCCAATTTGCCAAGATAGGACTGGATCTTTCAAACAAACACCCATCTCTGCTTCCCTCTCTGCCTCCGGCCAGGTTTTTTAAAAAGCAAAATTCAGAACTCTGCAATGGTATGTAAGAGTAATTGACATGTAAGAGTAATTGACATTTATAGTGCGCACTGCTACATACACACACATATGTATTTTCCTTGTGTATACACACATACTTTGTTGCCTAGAGTTACATTCCATGACATTAAGCCAACATAGAGTGGGAGGAAATCCTCAGAATTGGAAATCTGACAGAACTAAAGGTAAAGTGTGCCATCGAGTCTGTGTCGACACCGGGTGACCACAGAGTCCTGTGGTTTTCTTTGGTAGAATACAGGAGGGGTTTACCATTGCCTCCTCCTGTGCAGTATGAGATGATGCCTTTCAGCATCTTCCTATATCGCTGCTACCCAATATAGGTGTTTCCCATAGTCTGGGAAACATACCAACGGGGGATTCCAACCAGCAACCTCTTGCACCCTAGGCAAGTTACTTCCACGCTGTGCCATTTGATGGCTCCTACAGGATGTAAAAGATGAGTAATGGGAGAGGAAGCCTACTCTTACACACACACACACACACACCATGCTTGGTTACTCAGAAATAAAGTGCATAACAACTCTGATGATGACCTTGGATAAGAATTCAGAGGCTTCTTTGGGTATGTTTTGGGTGATTATCTTCTTTAATGATATACATTCATTGTGCACATAAAGGGTAAGGACAACAATTAAGTAAATTGGTAGAGCAGGCATGGCAGAAAGCATGGTGTTTCTTATATAATAGGAGCTCTAAAGGTATTTGAAACATTTCCATTATGTCTGCTAGCTGTTGCTGTATTGTACAAATATACATATTTTGCTGCATTCTGTCTGAATAAGTAGGCGACAAAATACAAGTGGCTTTTAATGAAAGCAAAATGGTACAAATTGAGGTACCCAATGACATGTCCAAATTTGTTTTCATTTTGCTGCACAAGTGCATAGCAAGGCAGTTCTGGAAAGTAATTTTTGAGGTCACGGTCAAGTAATTAGAACTGGCCACATGGCTAGTTAAATATCTGTGATTTTCTGCTGCCAGAATTAACAGTATTGCAAACAATTGATTAATAAAGGGGGAATTAACCACAATTATTTTCCAATTAACTAGTGTTAATTAACCAATTAACTAGTGTTCTGGTATACTTAAGCTTGGATTCTAAGGGACTGCACACAATAGATCTAATGTCAGCTCTGTGGGAATTTAAAGATTCCCATGGTGCTGGTGCTCCCATAGAGCAACAGTGTAAACATAGAAATTTTCACTGATCTCCAGCTGACAACTCACCAACCTGATATGAAGCTGACATCATCAAGCCAACTACAAATCTAAGATTACAGATCTCTGCTTCATGTCGGGTTGGCATGTTGCCAACGGGAGGACAGGGAAAATTTCTGGGCTTCCACAACCATGTTACAGAAGTGCACACATTGTAGGAACCTAGATTCCCATGGAACCAACATCAGAGTGCTCATATGTGCATAGCCCTTAAGTGGAAGATCATACAAAGGAACTTCCCTGCCTCCTTCTCCCCCTAGCACGCCCCTGTGCTCCTCACAAGTCAACTCCCGAGAGCCAGAGGAACCTCCTGAACAGGATGGCATACCACACAGCACAGGGTTCATTTGTATGACCATGGGGTTTCTGAATTAATCTTTATGGCTACGCAAGTGAACAGGAAGCAACTGTTCACTTTGCATATGTGTATTTTTAGAAAAGGAGTGTACAAATATTTTAAACAAAATAAACTGATTACAGGGCAGAAGCTGCTCTAAAAAAGAAATTTAAGGGAAAGTATCAGGGAGAAGCTGGACCTTTGGTACAATGGATTTATCCACAAGCAATAATAGGATCTTGTCCATAGGAATGGACATTGCTGGGTTTTTATGGGCAGTGTAGTGCTGTGCAGAACCATCAATTTCATTCCGCTTACAGCTGATTGTGAAAAAGGAGTGCCTTAGCAGACCTGGAAGCCATCATCTTCTCCATGAAATCTTGCCCAAAGCAGCCTTGTAAACATTTACCTTAGACTAGGATTTCATGAACATCAAGGGGGCTTTGTTATACCTCTTGCTCAGCTTGTGGCAGATTTCCCCATACAGTTTATCTTCAAAGAACTTGGCTTGTGAGATGGAAGAGGGTATGTATGGGTGATCTGGGAGTACTTGTTGCAGTCGCATTGCTGAATCTTTAAGTGGTGTGGGCTTAATAAGTGTCCGGATGCAAGACCATTAGGAGATCTATATAAGCCACGCTCAGCTTTATTTCTGAACAAGGCAGAATGTGATATAAGTATAGTAAATAATACAACTGGCTGACATAGATGACTGCTCTCCCATAAAGGACAGGTTTTATGGGTTGAGCAGGTCTGCAAAGGAATTACTTGTATGTGGTGTCCTATAAAGACAGGGAAGAAAAACCCACAAACCAAGAGAACTAGGAAATCTTTTTCACATGCAAAGGAGATACTGCTTCAACAGATTTGCTTTTGGAAGCCATGATAACTGTTGTAGAGGCTGTATATAATTAATCATTCCCCAAAAGGTATCTTTATAGGAGCAACTTAAGTCATAACAGCAACAGACCAATTGTGGCTCTTTTCTTGTGCCGATTTCATTGAAATAAATATGAATATGAGTACCACAAATAAAACATCATTATTCAGTAGCTTACATAGATTATATTATCTTCTTTCAGTAGGTTTGCCCTGATTTTGAGACCATTTCCCCATTAGTTTAAAATAGAACATAAAAAAGAGGAAAAGCCAAAATTACGCTGGATTCATATATCCTGCCATTTTACAATTCCACTACGTTTTCAGCTCAAAACGAGTTCATCAGGAGAAAAGTAATCTGAAATAAATTTCTGCCTGCCATATAGAATCTGCTTTCTTTCTTCCCCTTTTTATCCCCCATCCCATTCTGTCCCATTTACAGGTTTTCTGGTTCACAGTTCCAGTGATTATTATTTTTTAATCCATTAGGAAATCTGATCCTACTGCATAGTTTTTATTCAAAATGGTTATTGTCCTAAATGAAATTGTCATTAATCAGGAAAGGAGTTTATTGATTTATTATACTACCACCTGTGAGAGGAAAGGAAAACAAGATTAAGGACTCTGCTGATGTCCTTATTTTTTCCTCCATTTGATATTTGTAAATGCCTTCTTTGAGGGCACTCAGAATGTTACATGGTGTACTGAAGAAACCCAACACCTTCTGCTGAACAGAAGCAATAAAAGGAGTGGCATCCAATAAACCAGAAGGCATGATACAAGAGTTCTCCAGCCTTCTGATACCTGGGACATTTACTTTTCCTTAAGTAAATCAGAAGGCAAATTTCATTCAGAGGCTGAAGATAATACATACAGTAACGTTCTTAGAGCAGCAAGGCTACTTGGGAAGGCCCTTCACTGCATTCAGTCCTAAGTTATCTATTCTTCTCCAGAGTTGAGCTCTGGAAAAAAACAACCCTGCAAATTTCAAGCAAGAGCTGTTACCCGCTATGCTTTTTGTCAGGCTCCCAGAAGCCTCCTTGCTTGTGGTTGAGTCTCCAGGCTTGGAGGTCTCACTTTTGGTATGCTCAGGAACTTCACAGCAGCATGAGCTCCCAGTTTATGACACATGAGGACAGGTCACTTATATGGCAATGGGCTAGTCGCCCCTAGATTTGGCTGCAAGCAAACAAATTGGAACGGGGAGCAGATGCATGCTCTCCCTATGTGGGAACCCCTTAAGTAGATCCCAGGAGTTAACAAAAGCAGGTTAACTTCCAGTCAAAGTCGCTCTGCACTCAGAGTGAACTGCCTTAACTTCCCCCTCCTTTCACAATGGATAGCAACAAGTTAATGTGCCAATTAACCTAGCAGGAAGACACAGATAAGGTAGCAAAGAAAATTCTCTCCCCACCACAAAAGGGATGAGTCAGCAATATTAACCTGGAGATGCACCTATTAAAAACATTGATTGGATTCTGAGTACTTCGTCCAGGCAGCCATTCTTGTTGCACATCTGTGTACTCTTGGTTTTCATGACAATCAGCCTTGCTTCGGCAATTCACACATGGTTACACCCAGGAAGAGCGAGATCAGCGACAATGCATTCCATGCAGGTTCATCTTGGCATTTCTAATCAGAAGGAAAGGGCAAGAGGAATTCTGCCCCAGGATATGAATTTAGATATAAGTATTCCTACTGGCACAGCAAGGAAATGACTTGATTAGCAAGCCAGAGGTTTCCGGTTTGAATCCCCACTAGTATGTTTCCCAGACTATGGGAAACTCCTATATTGGGCAGCAGTGATATTGGAAGGTGCTGAAAAGCATCATCTCATACTGCACAGGAGATGGCAATGGTAAACCCCTCCTGTATTCTACCAAAGACAACCACAGGGTTCTGTAGTCACCAGGAGTCAACACCGACTCGACCGCATAACCTTACCTTTACCTCCATGAGACAGTATGCTCCTTCATTCCTCTTACTTGGGACTCTTCTGAGTTACTCCTTGTGCTTTCTCCCTTGAGCCACACACCTTGCAATCACCAGCAGCTTCACCAGACGATCTGCTGCTCACACGCCTTTACGCCAGGCAGTGTCCAGCTTTTTGTGTCCCTTTCCAGATCGGTCCTCTTGCCGATCCAACCAGCCAGAAAGAAGCTACTGCCAGTCTGTGAAGACAATACTGAACTAGATAGACCAATGGTCTGACTCAGTATATGGCAGCTTCCTATGTTCCTATGAAGCTGGACCTATGGAGGAAAACCCCTCGTGGGCACTTTTTCCTCTACTAACCCCTGCAACCTTCCTGCCTCCAACCAAGCTGTCCCGGAGGAGCGAGATCCTGCAGCCATCCCAGGAGCCCTGAGGTCTCATCATCCAGAACACGTGATAACGCAAGTTTGCCCTGCAACTGGGCCTACTCTTTCCCTTCCTTAAATCCAAGCTATCTCACCACCACCCCTTAAGCCTCTTTCTCTCGCCCACCTGGGAACTAACACAATTTATACTCTAAGCTAAAAACGCCTCCTTGCAGTTGGTTTATTTAGAAACATATTTCTGATAGAATTGTTCTAACACCTCCCTCTCTCTCTTTTATGTACCCCCTTCTCAAATAAATGCTTCTTTTAATTTTGAAACTATAACCTTGTCTCAGTCCAGTCGTTTCTAGAGTCCAAATGTTTGCACAAATTAAAACTAACGTGGAGCTGCTCCATCTAGAGCTAATTTCCCCACAAAGCCCGAACACTGGGGTGCTGACCAATCACCCCGGGCAGTTCCATTAACAAGCCAGCTGTTCAGGACATTGATTGGCTGCTCTCCATGATGCTGTAACATTATTAGAGCACTAGGACTATTCTGGAAGGACCTACACTGCATTCAGTCCAAAGTACCTCTTCCTTTCCAGAGCTAAGCACTTATCCACTTCCCCAAAGCAGGAGCCAGTTCTTCTAGACATTGAGGCTGTTCTCATATGCAGCCCAACCCTAGGGAAGCCCAGCCTGGGTTAGGCTTCTCATGAGAACTGGTGGCAGCATTGCCTAGCCCGGCTTTTCAGCCCAGATCTTAGCCGAGGCTAAGAGAGTGAGTGTTCCCTTAACCCGGGCCATCTGCTCATGTGCAAACACGAGTTGCTACCAACCTGGCCACACACCTGGATGTTTCATCCCAGCCTCCAGAGTTCCACACTATGGCCACACAGTGCTGATTGTCTGGGAGTTTGGTTTGTGCTCCCAGCAAGGTCACATGTCCATCTGGGGGGAATAATAACCTAAATCTCCCCCACAAAACAGTGTCCTTCCTCCCCACCCTGCCAACACCTTAACGTAAGGTTAAGGTGCAGAGAGGAGGAAAGCTTGAGAAGCAACTCACTTGTCCTTAAGTGAGTCCTTAAGTGAGTCCCTCCTCAAGTTTTCCTTCTGTCTGCATCCCTGCTGACCTGGAGATGCCAGGGAATGAACCTGGGACATTCTGCACACGCAGAACATGCTGTGTGTGCCACTGAACTACATCCTTATCCCCCTTTTCACTTGCCAGTTAGCTATAGGACAGGATGCATCAGGAAAATTGTGTGTCTGATTACTCTCTCCCTCAGGATGCCATTGCTCATACACTGGTGGGAAAAGGAAATCTGTGCTGCCTGGGGCTTTCTGCTCTGAAGGAGACAGAGTGGTGCGTGTGCATCCATGTAATGGCTTGTCTTGTCACAGCACAGTGCATTCAAGCCCCTCTTGCAGGACATTAGTGTGCACCAGCACATAATTTGGAAATCACCGAATTACACAATGCATTTTGCTGTTTGGCTTATTGGTTTTTCAAAAAGACTTCTAAATCATATTATTGATACAAAGAGGTCATTTGGATGGAAGACATAATTTACCTTTGAGATGTATGTATGGAAAAGAGGTTTAATGGCAGTGTGAAGGAAATAACTATGCAGCAAGCAGGGAAAAACAGGACAAAATGCTGGAAGTCCAACAGCATATCTACAGCGATGGGAAAGGGTAATGAATCTAACATCTTCTAAACATGACCTGATATAGAGATGTGTGCCAGGCGTGCTAATGGGTTCAAAACACTTTTGGAAATCATCCTAGATAACTGTGGTAATGAAATCCCTGGTTCAAAGGAATAACAAGCAGTTTAGGAGAGAATGAGGCTATTCACACAAGCAGCCCGACCCACACTAGGGCAGTGCAGCATGGGTTGGGCTGCTTGTGTGGAGTGCCAGGATCACTCCTGATCCTGGTGCTTCCTCCCCATTAGGCCAACTTTTTAACCTGGCGTTTAGCTGAGGTTAAATTAACCACCGTTTCGTTTAGCATGCAAACTGTGAGTACAATCGCCACCAGGTTAAAAGGCTCCCCCCATCTCCCCGGCCCTCTGCCATTTCCAGCAGTGAGCCAGGGTGAAGGAGCAGCCATTGTGTGCGCGGAGGCTTGCTCTAATGAGAGCAGCCGTCATACTTGTAGCCCGGGGCACTCTGGAAGGCAGGTAGAAGGAAGTCCTCCTGCTTCTGGCTTTTGCCTTCGCCATGCCATCTCTCGTGTGCGCACACACTGGCGGTGCCTTCCCCGCAGACCTCTGTGAGCGGCGGCATGAGGTTGTGTGCACCATCTCAATGATTTATGTTGTGTACATTTAAGAAAAATGCAAGCCTGTAGCCAGGGATGTTGTGTTGCAATAGCCTAAGGGCACATGATGAGGTGGTGAAAGGGTACTACATAATAAATTAAAAGCAAATAAAAAACATTAAATACAAATCATCTGGTGAAAGTAATCAATTGTCCAAGTATCTGTCAGTTATTTCAGCAAATTTACACAAATGGAGCTGGCCCATATGTAACTCTAAACTATTGTTTCCTTTTACACACGTTAGCAAGCTTCAGGTTTGCATGTTCTCCCATTTCCTCTGGAGCACCTTGACATCCTCTTTCTTGGCAAACCACAGTTTGTCCAGTTTGGATGCAATTGCAAACCATGGTTTGCACAAATAAGAATTAGAAAGAGCCACTTGATCATGGTTCTCAGTCAAGCTATGTTTTCAACAAACAATAGTTTGCCTAGTTGAAAGCAAACCATAGTTTGCTGCAAAAGAGGAAATTAGGGAGGGCACAAGGGGAGGAAGAAGGCAGAGGTGTGAGCTTACTAATGTAATGCCACCCTTACATTAGTAACCTCATGTCATGCCTAATTACAATTAGTGAGTTAGCTCACTAACATAATGGTGGCATTATATTATTCCACTACTAATGTAGCTCACTAATGTAATACTACTGTGAGGTTCATCTCACTAATTTCACAGTGAGATATTTATTCATTAATCACTGTTAGTGAGTGGTCAGTGTGTCAGTACTGAGCCATTAACTCAATAGGCTCACTAATGTAGTGCCAACTGATCCATTGGCTGGAAGACAGTAGAGGGTTTACTTCTTACTGAGCAATAGAGATGTCCACGAATCATTTGTTGCGATGTGATTTGTGTTGGGATGCCATGTTACCTGCTCGCTTGGGTGGCCCCGTGGAATCTGGAGAAGGGTGTGGTATCCTTTGGGGGGCAGTAGGGATGAGAAGAACCCAGGCTGGTTGGATCCCAGTAGGGTTGAGAGAGCAAGGCAGGGAGAGCTGCATGAAACAGCTCTAGGAAGACAGCTAGGTTGGGTGTGGCAGGAAACAGGAAGCAAGGTCAGGAAGGGGGCGGGGCTGGAAGTAGGCTTTAAGCCCTGTCAGCGCTGCACTGGGGTATTTAAAGTCAAGACAGCTGATTAGGAGGAGCTGCTTCTGAGTATGGGAGCCAGGACTTCTCCAGGAGAGGGAACTCGCTGAACGCAGCAAGCCAGGAGGAGGCCTCGGGTGACAAGCTAATCTCCCACACTGGCTGTTCCTGAGGCTTACCTTCTGGGGTCCCTACTGAGCAACTGGATAGAACATTACCTGTGCATTTTCCCCCCTTATTTCCAAAGATAAAAGAGCCACAGACTTAATACAAAAATACAAAAAATTGGGGTGGGCTTATAATACCAAGGAATAGTTCACATCCCGGCAAGCTACCCCACTCCCATAGTGGCATCCCTAGCAAGATAGATGTAGAATAGATCTAAATTGCCACCAGTCTGCTGTGTCCTCATGATCTGCTCACAGCTCCTGCCAAGCCCTGCAAGAGGAAAAATATTTGCTGGCCTAGGATTCAACTTGACTTCATTCCCCTCATTGCTACTGTACTCCTCTCTGTAGGGGATCACCTTACATATTCTTAATTGCAGAGACAGCTTGTAAAGCTGGCAGTGATTGGTACTGAGAAATGGATTTTAATGGTGTGCACTTCATTTACTCCCTTGCAATCGAAGCCTTGAACCAAATCACCCAGTCAAGTCAGCACTGACAGCTGTTGTCACAGGCAAAGAAGGTTTAATGGAGCCACTAAAATTTTACTGTACAGCTTATGCTCCAAAAATGGATGGTCCAGTATTAAAGATCATTTTAAAGCCTTATTTTCACACCACAAGACTGCTGACACATCGGTCTGCAGTACCAATTCTCATTCCACTGCATGTCCTCTTCCACAGTGAGAGATTTTGCTATTTATGGGGACCAAATAGTGCCATCTCTCCACAGCCAATATCTCTAGTGGAAACATGTCAGCTCCAGGGCTGACCTTATTTAGCACCTGAGGAGCCATTAATGCATTAATTGTGCTGGGATGTTTCAGCATTTACATAATTATTTTGCCATCCTTGCTGTTGTCAGTAGACCAGTACATGCTGTAATTCAGAATTCACTTTCACAAGATGGGATGATGGTGCTCACTAGCTTAGGCAGAGAGTAACTTTATCAATGACATTATCAATAATTGAGAGCCACCTAATGACACATCGGGGAAATGGCTTGACTACCAAGCCAGAGGTTGCTGGTTCGAATCCCCACTGGTACATTTCCCCAGACTATGGGAAACACCTATATTGGGCAGCAGCGATATAGGAAGATGCTGAAAGGCATCATCTCATACTTCACGGGAGGAGGCAATGGTAAACCTCTCCTGTATTCTACCAAAGACCACCACGGGGCTCTCTGGTCGCCAGGAGTCGACACCGACTTGACAGCACACTTTACTTTAGTGTGGTATAGTGGTTGGGGTGTTGGACTAGGACCAGAGATATCCAAGTTCTAATCCTTATTCAACCAGTCTTTTCTTTTGAAAGAATGAGGAGGTAATCACCTCCTCATTTTGTCTTGCACAGTGCAGATTCTAAAGAAAGACAAATTGAGGAGGTGATTACTTTATTTATTTATGTTTACATTTACATCTTGCTCTTCCTCCAGGGAGCCCAGAGCAGTGTACTTGGTTATGTTTATCCTCACAATAATCCTGTGAGGTAAGTTAGGCTGAGAGATCTGTGACTGGCCCAGAGTCACCCAGTGAGTTTCATGGCTGAATGGGGGTTTGAACTCAGGTATCCCTGGTCCTACCATAGTCCAACACTCTAAACACTATGCCCTGTTTCTGAACTTTCTAGAGACACCTGTGCAGCTCCTGTTAGAAATGCACACTGGACCAAATAGTTCATTGGTCCGATCCAACAATGCAGTTTGTTAAATCTAGGAAATGGTCAGAGCAATTCAGTATTTCTGATCCCACCATCCTTTTAGCAGGCTTTTAGCAGGAAGAGTCAACCCTGACTCAGAATTTTAGATTCAACTTGGCAACAATTCCTGTCATAAGAACATAAGAACAGCCCTGCTGGATCAGGCCCGAGACCCATCTAGTCCAGCATCCTGTTTTGCACAGTGGCCCACCAACTGTGTATTTAATGGTCAGTATGGTAGCCTTACCTGAAGACTCCTTTGCCCTTTTGTTGTCAGGACACTCGTGGTTTTATCAGAATATTGCTTTTTGAGCGTTTCTGCTGGTGGACCAAAGCTAAATCCTGTATGCAAAGAGATATTTCAAATATACTGTAGAACATGTGAAGAAAATGCATGGGGAGCATCACAGCTTTAGGCTCTGCTCCTGACTTATGTGCATTTGTTTCACATCTGCAAGATCTTTTGCAAATTCAAGTCTGCAAGATCTTTTGCAAATTCCCCACTATTCATTAAGATCACCAGGAGAGATCCATTTCTGGGTGCTGCAAGTTCATCTGGCGGCAACTTGGAGTCGGACCTTAGTATCCACCCTGTGGTTGTGGAACACACTCCCCATGGGAAATAAGAGCACTATCATCCCTGGAGGCTTTCAAGACAGCCATAAAGACTTACTTTTAAAGCTTGTCCTTTAAATAGTATTTGTTTTAATTATTTTTAATGATTTTATGTCAATATTTTAAATGGTTTTATTTTTGATTGTGAACCATCCTGAGCTATTTTTGGATGGGCAGTAAATAAATGAAAAACAAGCAAACAAACAAGACTTTAAGACCTCTTGAATTTGTAGGTAAAACAAATCAAAACAAAGATCTTACAAATAGAGCAAACGTGTTTTAATGTTAAAATATCTTTGTTAATGCTCTATCTTAAACAGCTGGAAACTCTTGAAATACAGCCACTGAAACTAAATAAGCAATCCAAGAACAGGGGTGAGGAGGAGATGACTCTACAGAACAAGTTTCTAACCTTCTGACAGATCAATACATTTCATTGCCTCTTTCATTTCTTCCCTAACATTAATAGTTGGTTGTCATTGTTCAATATGTATGTCCTCTTTATTCTTACACTTTACTGTATTTCCTTCTATAGCCAAATTAAACATCTTTGTTTGCACAACTCTTGCTTTATGTTTTTCCTTCATATTGTTTTGCCCAGGGTTTCAAGTGGTTTTTTATGATGTTGCATAATAAAATAACACTTTTGCAGCATAATTCAACATCATTAAAACCGTTTGAAATTTCTTGTGTTTTTTTGTTTTTGTTTTACCTACACATTAAAGAGGCCTTAAAAATAAAATGAGCCTGTGCACTTTCAAGTGTACATACGAGAGCACCTCTTCACATGACTGTGAGCCTTATAAATATATCATTCCCAATTGTGTGAAGAGGTGAACAAGTGCATAGGCTCATTTCAGATGTTGAAATGAATGTGTATCTATTGAGGGCGTAGCCTACCTCTTCCATTTCCCCTCTCCATATGTATTTTCCTCCACACCTTTAACATCTGAAAATAAGAACTGCAGTCAAAAACTGTCCCTGTATAGTCCAATACCAGCTACATACATAGCTGAATCCTATGCACAGTTACTCCCAAGTAAGTCCCACTGTGCATAGATTTGTAGTCTTAAAATAAAATTGAATGTTCTATCCATCTTTAATGATTATGGAAATCAAATCATTTCAATAGATGGTTGTCACAGCTTCAGATTTTCACAGCTTTGAAAATTAAAGAACTTCCATCAAACACTAACAGCAGACAGACAATTATAGCATCCAGACCTGGCATTCTGTTCCGTAGATATGAAAGCACTTAATTTTCTCACCAAGAGACATGTGGTTATGTGATCTTTTATTTCAGTGTAAGTTTTGCCGAAGAGTTTTAATTAGGATCCATTGCTAATTAATGTTTCACTTTAAAAAGGAAACGACAATATGAAAAGGATCATGAATACAAAAGGGATTTCGACATTTTACTTTTTTCCCCCAAGGTGAAATGTGCTGGTTTGGATGAGCTGTGGTATAATTAGACCACTCAATATCAGGCTGACATTATTGCCTTCCATCTTCTGAATTGCCACAGCAAATGAATGGCTCTGACACCCTTCTGCCTTAAAAGTAATGGATTTAATCCTCTGGCTGGAGATGCTAGGACACTCTATTAAATTAATTTCTTTACATTCTGACCTGTATCCAGTTGATGTTACCTGCAAGCAAATGATGACATACCTAGAGAGGTCAATGATCTGCTCTCATTTCCAGACTAAGAGAAGCAGTATGAACTATAATAATCTGGACTGGCATAAAGTAATCTTAGCAAAGATCTCACAAGTGCACTCAGTAATCACTGAGCTAGCCAAAGGAAGCACAGTTGACCCATTATTTTGAATTGCAGGAGGTAACATTGAGACTGTGAAGTAGTGTTGCTAACCCACTAAACAACTTAATGTATTATCTGCCTTTTAGCTGATAATCTATTCAATATAATTAGAAGTCTTCAAACAAAGAGTTGTGTGATTGGTTCAAACCAAAATGTGAAATTTACCACAATTTCACCCAGATTCTTGGCCCTTGTGACCATCCTGGACTCTTCCTCTTTCTTCTTGGCATATTGCCCCTTAGCTTTCCTATCTCCTGGGATCTTTTCCCAGTCCTCAGCCTGTCCCACATATCTATTCCATATCTATTCTAACTTACAGTTAAACTGACAACAGTTCATCCTTCACAAAAACAGAACTACAAATATTCTGACAGCTTTGTTGTCAGAGAAGACTTCTGAATGTTTATGAATATTCCATGCCATCACAAAAGACAATGGAAATATCGACATAATACTCAGGTAGCAGTTTTCATGTTAATGTATTTGCTTTTATCTGTTCTGCATCTATGGTCAATCAATTTTACAGAGTGTGTTGGGCACGGAGATATTCTTTAATCTCTGCCCCAACTTCAACCCCAGGACCTCCCTACAAATAACTCCATCTATTCACAGGACCTCCCTATACAAATAAGGTTTTTGAATCCCATGCAAATATTGAGACAGGTGGCCACAACTTGCCTTCATGCCTAGAATATATATACATTTTGTCTAGGAGCAGAGCCAGCCAAACAGCAGCCTGTGTTCCACCCCACACGGCAGCCCCACCAATGACACCCTGTGCGTGTGACACACACAGGGGCATGGTTAGGGCTCTGAAAAGTCCCGAGCGAGCTCTCCCCCTCTCATTTCAGGCAGTGTTTGCTGCCTGACAGCATTTATTTCCCTTCCTCTCCCTCGCTGGAGGAAGAGGAAGGGGAATAAATGCGGTCAGGAAGCAAACACTGCCTGAAATGAGAGGGGGAGGCCTGGGGTGGACATTTGAGCAATTGGGCCATGCCCCCTTTGTGTGTGACGTCACATGCAACCGGGGCTCCAGTGGCCCTTTTCATTGGCGACCCAGGTTCTTTGAACCTGTTCGCTCAATGATGGCTCTGCCCCTGATTTTGTCTGCCTTTGTAAGACAAGATTCCTCCACAGGAAACTGAACATATACATCCCAGCAGCAGATCATCTTTCCCTCCTCCTTCTTATAACCCTGGAACTAGAAGTATTCAATGTCAGAAGTTCCTAACTGCAATATTAGGAGCATTTTAGTTGCCCCTTGCTGCACCTTTTCCAGTTCTACTTTATTTTTAGGCTGAGACAACCTGAAATGTATACATGATACCAAATGTGACTGCACCCAGATGTGGTTGGGCTACACTCTCACAATGGGCCATTGTGCCTCATTTGCCGTTAGGAGAATGAGGATTTTGCTGTGCACTAAATACTTAGAAGTAAGGTAATTAATGAGTCTCCTTTGTATCTGGCTGCACTAACTTCTTCAACTTGTTCTGGCGTAGAGGAGTAAGTGAATAGGGCATCTTTAAATTATGGAGGACTTTTAAAATAATTTATTCAGCATGGCCTAGTGGTTAGAGTGTTGGACTAGGACTGGCAAATCCCCATTCAGCCATGAAGCTCCCTGTGTGACTCTGGGCCAGCCACTTATCTCTCAGCCTAACCTACCTCACAGGGTTGTTGTAAGGATAAACATACCCATGTACACCACTCTGGGCTCCTTGGAGGAAGAGCAGGATACAAATGCAAATAAAATAAAATAAAATTCAAGCTCTTTGACCATAATATATTATAAGGCTGTTCACGGGTGTTCACACAACCCAACGACCTTTGGGCATTGCGACTGTGGATTATGGGAGAGGTAGTCCAACACATCTGGGGACCCAAGCAGTGTTCCCTCTAACAGGGATCTCCAGATGTGGTTGACTACAACTCCCATGATCCCCAGCTGCAATGGCTTTTGCTTGGGGATTATGGGAGTTGTAGTCAAGAAAATCTGGGCATCCCTGTTAGAGAGAACACAGGACTCAAGGTTGGGAACCCATGTTCCCTGTAATGGGAAAAATATCTGTTTGGCTGAATTTGTTAAGGATTGATCCATCACATAGAGTGACCCCGTGTTCTAGTCTTATAAGAGAGGGAGAGGAAGAGCCCCTTTCTATTTTGTAAACTTATTTCATGTCTGCACACCACAATCTTTTCTAAACTATAAAGTCCGAAAGCCTTTCCTCCCAGGGAAAATGCTCCAGCTTCCAATCATTTTAGTTGCTCCTTTCTGCACCTTTCCCAGTTCTGCATTATTTTTAGGATGGGGCAACCACAATTATATGCACCATTCCAAATGAAACAACACTATATATTTGCATGAAGGGATTAAGATGCTGGCCATTTATTTTCAACCCATGATTTCAAGCATGGAATTCATTACCACCATATTCTGAGCTGATCTTTTCATTGAGTTACCCATAACCTATCAAGATATCTCCCTGGGTTAATCATTGCCTGTTGAGACCCTGTCAGTGTCGATATAAAGCTAGGGATTTTTGCCCAAATATGCATCCATTTGATTTTTGATTGATTAAGTGCAATCAAGTTGGTGTCTTCTCTTAGCGACCAGATAGATAGATTTTCTCCAGGATGATTTGTCTTCAACTTGGCCTCTCAGTGGTGCATTCATTGCTGTCATAATCGAGTCCGTCCACCTCGCTGCTGGTCATCCTCTTCTTCTCTTTCCTTCAACTTTCCCCAGCATTATGGACTTCCAAAGGGAGCTGGGTTTTTGCATAATTTGTCCAGAGTATGATAGTTTAAGCCTGGTCATTTGTGTCTCGAGTGAATTTGTGTCTCGAGTGTTCCATTTTCACTTACATATATTAAGCCTCAGGAGAGTGAGAATTTTTCTATGCATGAAATGCTCATAGAGGTAAGGAAATTCATGTAAAATGGTAATTAATGAGTCTCCTACCTACCTGGTTGCACTGACTTCTACAGCTTCTTCTGGAGTAGAGGAGTGAATGAATGAGCCTTCATTAAACAATGGAGGCCTTTAAAAATAATTCATTCAAGCTATAGGACTGTAATATACTATAAGATTGTTCACGAGTGTTCACATGACCCTAAACAGGATCAGAGGTGCTCCCAGCCAGGGTAGGAAAGCTGTGCAAACTCCCAATCCATAGTTGTGTGTATTCAAAAAGCAAGGTAGGAGGAGTGGAGAGTGATCATATGGTAGGTGGGAGCTGGGTAGGATGTGTGTGCCACTCTACCTAGATTCCCCAGCATTATGTCAAGGGTTGGCAAAAAGCTGCCCTACCCAGCTCCTGCTTCCCATATGATGACTCTCTCCTCCTCTTCCCTTGCTTTTTGAATTCACATGACTGTGGATCAGGAGCACGGATGTCTCTGCACCCTGGCTGGGCACCAGAGGTGTACCTAGATAATTTTGGAGCCTAGACTTAAAGGGCTTTGGAGCCACCCTCCCCTGCAAGTTAAGCATCAGTCCCTTACACACAAACACACACACACACACACGGGTTCTTGAGGGCTCAAAGAGTCACAAGAATGTAAGAACTCACAAGAATGTGAGAACAGAAAACAGGTAATATTTATGCAAATATGCATTAGCAGAAACATTTCAACACACAACTTCACACATTCCCACCCAACATATTTCTTTTCCCACTCCCACCTCTGTCTCTAAAGCAGAGGTCAATCAGGTTTGGCCACCCAGCACAGGTCACAGTCACACTCAGCTACCTGGCACAGCTCGGGCCGGTGATACGGCAACCACACCACTTGTGACAAACTAAAGAGGATTTGGGAGCCCCCAAGGGGTGTGGAGGCCCTGGACTTTGGCCTGGAAATCCAGGGGTAAGAGCACCTCTGCTGCCCCCCACCCATGACCCTGTTTAGGGTAGTGTGAACAGCCTTTATGACTGTATTGTCTAACACCTTCCTGTCAAGTTCCAGTCTAGGTGGATGGGGGAGCAGGATTGCAGGAAATATTTTGGGTGGAGCACCTGCTTCCCTTAGCTACACCCTTGGAATCATTCCTGTCTGCCATTTTGCTGCCCATTCATCCAGTTGGGAAACATTCACTAGGAACTCTTTCTAGTCTGCTTGGGCTTTCACAATTCTAAGACAGCTTCATTTGCAAATGTGGCACTTCGCTGGTCACCCTGACTCAAGATCATTTTCAAAGTAATTAAACAGCACTGGTCATAACAAAAGGTCACAAACAAGCTCAGAAAGGCCATAAGAACTATTGATTCTTCTAAGGCAAGGAATAAGGCTTGGTACAGCCTCACACAATCAGCAGAATAAGGTAGGAATGAGGTGGAAGAGAGAATGGAGTGTATCAATTCAGACTGCTGCTGTTGGAGGATCACATTTTATGTGCTTCTCTACATTAAAACCTTCCTGTAGACAGAAAACTAGCAAAAGAGCTGGCTGGGCTAGAGAACCTTTCTCCCTCATATATGTATACACTTGCAGGGAATGATTTTAAATACATTGTGGAACATGCAATGAAAAAATAGTGCCTCCCTCACCTGCAGTCCGAAGTGGTACAGTCCATTCTACCACTTCAGGATTCTTCCACTCTATTCTGCCGCATGTATAGACCAAGCCTAAATTAACCTTAAGCCTGAAATTTAAGCTAGTGAGACATCTGAATTTGCGATCTTTGAAAAATAGCTGGAGATGATAATACGTCATCTGCAAAAGATAGCTGTTATACCTCTTCTTTAAAATATATATTTTAATAATTGTAAAAGTCAACCTGCTCCTTTTTATGCAAATCATGAACATCAATGCCCCGAGAAGTTCAAAAGGAATCTGATAATTCATCTGGGGGACCTAAGGACCACTGAAAAACCCAGTCGATTGCAAGCCGTTAATTAAAACCTCAATGCCACTTCAAATTATTATCACATTGCAAAACCCAAATGATGTATTCATCTTTTGGTGAGACAGTGGCAAGCTTAGAAGTAAGGAGGAAAAGGCAGTAATATTTATAAGATGACAGGAGGAAGATTTGGAACCATTTAATGATAATAGCAAGCCAGCAGCAATCTGCTGATGTCAGAAAGAAACCCTGGATATATTTAATATTAATGCCAATAGCAAATGGAATCGTCTTCCTAGATTAAGTCATGATGTAATTCTCTTTGAAAGAGAAAAGTCATCCGGCTCTTCTAAGCCTCCTCCAGGTAGAATTTCAAAGTCCAGCTGCTTCCCCAGACGCCTGTGACTTGGAGCAAACTTGAGAAATGGAGAATCAAATTAAAACAGAAGATAAACTGTTTTATCCCCCACCAGCCCCATTGCTCCCCCAACTAATCTGTGCTTGATGATATGCTTTTATTGCTGGCTGGAGTTAAGCTAGCATTGAATTGAACTTTTTGTGGGAAAAGGGCTGTGCAGAACAGAGTGGGCACTGGGGCAATCTGCCCCAGGCCCCCACAAAGCAACCCCCCCACACACACACTTTGTACACACATGTATGAGTCCTTTTAGAGGGGCCTCAACTTCACACCTGCTCCAGGCCCCATACATTCTCTGGGCAGCCATCTTTGGGAAAACAGGCCTTTTAAGTTGGAATGCAGCTCTTAACATGGTGACATGGAAATGAATTCTGTGAATCAATATGGTATGTACGTGTATGCAGAGGCGTAACTATAGGGGGGGCAGGGGGGCACGTGCCCCGGGCGCCATCTTTTCTGGTCACATGGGGGGCGCCGACATGACAAAAATTTTTTTTTAATTTTTTGTTAATTTTTTGTTAATACAAATGTTTCCTGCTCAGTGCAGCAGCGCTGCAGCAGTCAAGGGAGCGCGTCGGCGCCCCCTCCCCCATGAGCGGTCCCTTCCGCGCCACCCGCGCCCCCCCCCATTGCTTTGCTGGCGCCTGGTGGCCAGTCAGTGGCCTGGCTTGGCAACGGCGGCGGGCACTTGTGAGGAAAAACCTAAGTATAATGTAGTATGTTGTGGCGCGGGGGGGCGCGAGGGGCGCCATTTCAGTGCTTGCCCTGGGCGCCATTTTCCCTAGTTACGCCTCTGCGTGTATGGACACACAACAATGTCATATATTCCTGGTGTGCATGTGTTGCCCATGTGGCTGAGCACGGTGAAAGAGCAAACGTTAGCAACCCCCACTTTAGCCCCCACTTTCTTTCCCTCCTCCTGGGCCTTGCCTCTGCGGTCGGGCTGGGCCTGCCGCCGCCTCTGGCCTCTGCGGCTGGCCCGCCGCTGCCACGGCGACCAACCTTCCTAGGTGCGCCTCAGCCAATCAGGTGCCTCCGCCACCCAGCCAATCAGGTGGGCACTGGGACGCACATTCCGAGGCACACCCAGGAGAATTGATATAATAGATGGTTCCTGCTGCCACTTGCCTTCTTCAGAGAGGCACAAGGACAAGAGCAAAGAGCAAGCTGTCATATAGCCCATGGGGCCTCTCCCTCAGGGGCCCAGGGACATTTGTCCCCCGCAACCGCCATTCAATAGTAGCCACACCCCTGCCTCCTGCCTGTACACTGAATGGATTAACACACACTCCATCTTATTTGTTTATTATTTATCTGTTTAAGCCGCCCTGAGCCATTTTTGGAGGGGCGGTATAGAAATTGAATAAACCATCATCATCATCATCATCTGCAGTCTCTCTCTACAAACATCTCCCAAAGAAAATAAAACTTTTTTCATCTGGCCAAGCCATACTTGAAAAGCACCCCTTCTAGGGCCAGCCCTACAGCAGTATTTGCTGTTCTACATAATACTGCAGGTAGGAGAATGAACTGCGCACTCTTACACGTTTATTTTATTTAAAAATCCTGCTGCTTTACGTACCTATTCCTTGCTTGGTGTTCGCCAAGACTTCTCCCCTAAGTACATGTTGCAGCCACGTTGACTCCTATTTTGAGTTACTACACTTGAAAGAGCAGTTGTCATCTCTGACTCTTTACTTCCATTATATGCTCTGTGGTACAAACACACCCCCACACACCACAAGTGTAAGACTTTTAGTTTGATTTGCCTTGGCTCAGCTTTTCTATAGAAGTAGCTATTTTCTTTTTCCTCACTCAAGTATTTCAGTGAGGCTGGGTCCATGACTGCGTATGCAACCACCTGTTTTGCCAGCCTGGTTTAGAACAGCTACCATGCCATCTAGTGTTTATCTTATTGATGAATGGCATGTAAGACAGTAAAGGCATTAAATCTATGGTTTTCAATTTCAGCATGCTCATATTAGCTAGTAATTCTGAAAATTAAATGTATTTTGGTATGAGATTTGGAAGGATGAGATAAAAGGCTGAGATAAAAACTGTGAAATCATGGTCATCTACAGGGGAAAGATATATGTACACACATGCATACACACACAGGCCATGCATTTGGGGAGGGGGGCAACTGTCTTCATAGATGCCCATGTGAGAAATTCCAAAGAGCGAAGAGACTCCAGTTATAGCTAGGGGTGTGCACAAAACTGGTTTGCCCAGTTCGGTTTGAGTCCAGACTGGGCATGTTTGATTTTGTGCTGCCCCAAACATACCCACAGCCCAGCTCAAATTTGAGCCAGTTCGGGAGTTCTATTTTTTTCTTTTTTAATTTAACTTTTTACACTCACTGCTGGGTCATAACCTAGGCCATGCAGAGGCTCATTGGGCATGTACAGCAGCCTCCAAAATGGCCTCCGTGCTGGGGCGGGGGGAAGGCCCAAACATGTTGAAGAACAGCCAAACGAGCCAGTTTGGGAAGCAAGGGAGGACAGCAGGGGGAGGGGGAACCTCCGCAGACCCCCGCCCCCACCACTGCTGCTTTGGAGAACCCTTCTGGAGAGGGTAAGTTTTTTAAAAAATGTTCACAAACCCCACAGACTGAACCGGGGGTGGGGGAGGTTCAAGGGGGTGCCAGACCAAACTGGCCCAGTCTGATCCAAGTCTAGTTCAGACTCAAACCAAACTGAACCAGACAGTTCCCTGCACACCCCTATTCAGAAGTGCAGGTGCTCTCCATGACAGCCCCCATGGCCATGCCCACTCCAACAGCCAAAGAAGCCAAGCAGTACCGTCACTCCATCCATGTGCATCCCCCCTCCACTACACCCCTGGCTGCAGGCAATTACCAGTCCAAAGAGTATAAGTTTAAAAGTCAGGACTGGTAGAGTCAGAAACACTGGGGCCAGCCAATTAGATGAATCAGGGCTGCAGGGTTGAAGCAGAAATCAGAAGCCAAGGACACACCAGTGGTCAAACCAAGTAAATCCACCAGGAACCAAAGAGCCAAGACTAGAGTCAATGACCAAGAGTATGCAGGAGGTCAAAGCCAAGTATTTATCAGGGAGGTGAGCTGGTCTTGTGGTAGCAAGCATGAATGGTCCTCTTTGCTAAGCAAGGTCCACCTGTGTGTGAGCACTGTAAGGTATTCCCCTTAGGGGATGGGGCCACTCTGGGGAGAGCATCTGCTTGCATGCAGAAGGTTCCAAGTTCATTCCCTGGCATCTCCAGAAGGGCTGGGCGAGACTCCTGCCTGTAACCTTGGAGAAGGTGCTGCCAGTGTCTGTAGACAATTCTGAGCTAGATGGACCCAATGGTCTGACTCAGTAGAAGGCAGCTTCCTATGTTCCTAGATCATACCATGGAATCAGGAGATTCACGCCAGGCCAAGGAACTTTGATAAAGAGGCAAGGCCTACCTCAGTCAGGAAGTCTCTTATACTACTTGCTACAGGAAACAGGCCAATGAATGATGCCCTACTGTGGAGCTTGAGTGTGCTTGCTATATAGCAGGCTGCCACAGGGGGCAGCAAAGTGCAGGGCTGCTGAGCAGGCAGGGCATGACAGGAAGGAACCTGAAAAGCTGCTGCATAAATCATCGTCTAGAAAAGCACTTGTTTATGAGGTGCCAGGGCTTTAGCAGTAGGATCCTGGTGCTTTACTCACTGTGCCACAATAGTGGTTTGCCAGCAGAGAGCACTGCAGGCCTGGTCTACATACACTACTGCCAGGAAGTTAGAGTGCTGTGTGGCAACAGTCACCTCTAAAAGCTGGTATGGTAAAGTGGCTAGGAGACAGAAGAGTTTTCCAGACAGCAACAAATTGTGGGTTTTTGAAAGCTTCTGCAATTGGGATGTACACGAACTGGTTCGGAGGCCATTTTAGCAGCCTCCGAACTGGTTCGAATGCCAGGCCGGTTTGACGTTTGAGGGCCCCGAGGTTGGCTCCTTAAGGGTGGCGGGAGTATGCACTTACCCCTCCCGCTGCTTTTCCCTTGCCGGCGCCATATTTTTCTATGCTGCTGCCCCAAAGGTTTTTAGAAAAATACGGCGCTGGTGGGGGGAAAGCAGAGGGAGGGGTAAGTACATAATCCCCCCACCCTTAAAGCGGTTCCATGCAGAATCTGCATAAGCTCCAAATGCTATCTTCCTCACAGTCTACATGCTCGCATTGGCTTCTGTGCTTCTTCCTAGTGCAGAGATGCTCAACTTCAGCCCTCTTGTAGATATTGGCCTAAAGCTCCCATAATCCCTGGCTATGGACTACTGTGGCTGGGGATTATGGGAGTTATAGTCCAAAAACAGTGGGAAGTCTGAAGTTGAGAAGACCTGTCCTAGTGTGATCTTGCTGTTTGGCCACATGTTAAGCAGAGACTTCATGAAAATTTCCCAGCACCACTGGCTGGCTAGCTCAGGCATTCCAAGAAGACCCCACCCATTACTTGTGTGGCAAATGGGGAAAGGGACAGGTTCTTCACAGAATGCAAGAGCTGGCCAGCAGGTGGCGCTGTGAGAATCTCATGAAGTTCCTGCTTAGCATATGGGCAGACAGCAAGATTGCACAGGAAGGAGCATAGAAGCCTGTGGACTTTGAGGAAGATGGCATTTGGAGCTTGTGCAGAAGCTTTCAGAATCTTGTGCTTTGTTGCAATCTGGAGAAGCCCTGAGCTACAAATCAACACTTCCCCAGTCTGAATCTTACCTATGCCATGAATTCACAAGGTGGCCTTGCCCACTCCCCCCATCTGCACCATGGGGATAATAATTTTTTTCAGATTTTCCTTTAAGGATTACAACATGCAAAGAATTTTGAACATTCAGAAGTGCTACACAAATGCTTACCGTCCACCTCAGCAGGGGTCCGGTGACTCAAGGGGTCCATAAGGCTCCACCTAGTTCTGTAAAACTCCCAATTTTGGCCTGGTTTTCTGTCTTGTTCTCAGCCTCAACCTTAATAGCACTTACATTTATATACCGCTCTATAGCCGGAGCTCTCTAAGCGGTTTACAATGATTTTAGCATATTGCCCCCAACATTCTGGGTACTCATTTTACCGACCTTGGAAGGACGGAAGGCTGAGTCAACCTTGAGCCCCTGGTCAGGATCGAACTTGTAACCTTCTGGGGCTCTGTGCTCTACCTCTGCGCCACCAGGGGCTCTGCGCCACCAGGGGTTTAAGAGCAGGATAGTCCAAGCTACTGCAGTACCTGGTGGGGCCCTCTTTCAAAACAGATCCCTGCAAACTTTGAAAACTACAGGAGGGTCGGGAAGGAGGAACAGTTGCCAGCAGCCTCCTCTTTTCTCCTTGTGCTGGGTGAGAAGAGATGCTCCTCGCACAGCTTGCAAGGGTGCAATTAGTCCCCAAGAACTGCTTTAATGTGGGTGGGGGGACAGTGTCAATCTGCCAATGCCCCAATGATCTGCCACCTAAGGCAATTGCTTCACCTTGCCTCATGGAAGAGTCACCCCTGCATATAAGTCCCTTTCTTTCAAAAAGTTTGCTGGATGCTGTACATCTACCCTTTCTTATTACACACTCATTGTTATAACTGAACACATGTGCAGTAATATAAGGTTCATTCATGTAACCAGCCTGTGCAATGTTGGACTGTCAATTTTTTAAACAATCCCTGTCATTTCCTCTGCAGCAATTAGCAGATGATAATGTTCAGTTCCCTGCCATAAGCAGCTTCACTGGCTAGCTTTTGCATAATAAAATGTTGCAAAGGACAGGAGCAGGCTAAGCTAGTTTCTTCTGGCCAATTGTCATAGCTAGTGTGGTGTTCACTTTAACCCTTACCATATGGCGATTGCTCCATATGGGGAAAGAGTTTCTCTGTAGGAGTTGATCAAGCGAAACGTCACCTTGCTTTTTGCATTTGCAGTGTGATGGAGGTGAAGACTGGAGTTTAATGTGGTTATTAAAGTCCTATGTTCAATGCATGTACAATCTGTGTATAATGTATGCATGTACAGATCTATACACATATACAGTTATTATCTCATGATGTTCAACATATGCATTCTATCTGTATGCTGCAATTGAGAGGTCTTTTCACTTTTTAAATGAACACATGTTCAGTCATTCACACAAGAAGATGTACAAACACCTGTACATTCATACAACATAATAGGCTCATTTACATGTTATGTTCAACACTCGAACGAGTATACAGTGTACAGATCAGTACACAGATCAGAGGTACAGAGCAGTACACAGGTACAGTCATTCATAAGCTGAATGCAGATACAGAAGCACACTTCCTATCTGTACTATGAATTTGAAGGGCCGGTATCCAGGTTCCCTTTTACAGATACAGGAATGACAAGTACAGTCATTCACACAGACACATGTACAGATCTCTGTACACTCATACAGCATAATGTCTAAATCGGACCAATGTCTGAATAGTGCTAAGTAACACCTCACATTGAATTCTAGTAGTGTCACCTTGTAGCAGTGTGGATGAGACCATTGCTGTTCATTAGGAAGGGGATACGCCAAAAGTGTGTCTGTTGGGACATCCTCCACAGATGTCCCAACATGTCCCTACCATGGCAGGGGGCTGTTCATCCAAATGGCCCTTCTACACTTGTTCCAAAAACTTGTTTAAACAGGTTTTTGTAATGTGTGTAGAGCTACCAATCACAAGTACAGACTCCCCTCTATGCAATAAAGGGATATGCCAGAAAGCATTGGGATGTCTGTAGGGGGCATCCTAATGAGTGCGCTCTCAGCATATTATTATTAATTATTATTATTATTATTATTTTACACAGTCAGACAGGTGTTATTGACTGGTTTGTTTTATCCAGACATTGAGTCCTTCCCAAGGACCTGGGATGCCAGAATTTTATTGTCAATGTTGTTGCTGTTGTTATAGATATCGTCGCAGAATATAGGCTGTTCCCAGTAAAGCTGCTTTTTGTAATTGGCTGATGGTGATTTCTGTGGCCCCTATGGTGTTGAGGTGCTTCTTCTTCTTCTTCTTCTTCCTTCTTCTTCTTCTTCTTCTTCTTCTTCTTCTTCTTCTTCTTCTTCTTATTATTATTATTATTATTATTATTATTATTATTATTATATCCCATCCCTAACTGCGTGGGTGGGGAGAGTATCCTCCAAACTGGCCCCTTGTTTTTTTACTTTTGACTATGAGCCCTTTTGGGACAGGGAACCACCTTATTTATTATTTTTCTTTTTAAACTACTTTGAGTCCTTTTGTTGAAAAGGTAAAGGTAAAGTGTGCCATCCAGTCTGTGTCGACTCTGGGCGACCACAGAGCCCTGTGGTTGTCTTTGGTAGAATACAGGAGGGTTTTACCATTGCCTGCTCCCGCACAGTACGAGATGATGCCTTTTAGCATCTTCCTATATCGCTGCTGCCCGGGAAACACACCAGTGGGGATCCGAACCGGCAACCTCTGGCTTGCTAATCAGGTCATTTCCCCACAGTATATAAATATCTGTTGTAGTAGTAATTGAGCAAAGAGACACCTTTCAAAGCAGCAATTCTCTTATGTTTAGCAAGGGAAGAGCAACTGACCATATCCAACCCCAGCACAGCACATCTCCAGTAGCTGTTGCTGGCGTCTACCTTGTGTTTCTCTAGACTGTGAGCCCTTTGAGGACAGGGGAAACTGTCTTGTTTATTGTTGTCTATTTTTATGTGTACACCACTTGGAGAACTTGGGTTGAAATGCAGTATATAGATATTTGTAGTCAGGGGCATAGCAAGGTTCCTGGTGGCCAGGGGACAAAGTTTAGCCAGGGGCCTCCATCCATTGCAGATGCCGTAGAGCCCCAACTTAGCCACGCCCCCTGTGTCTGACACCAGATGCAAGGGGATGGAGCAACCTTACTCCCACCAAGCCTTCCCCTCATCTCTTGAACTCACAGTTCAGTGAGTCTTTGGGGAGGGTGGCCACAGCAGCACCAACTCGGCGGTGTGGATCGTGGCTGGGCGCGGGGCCGCTGGGGCCACTGTCCTCTGTCTGGGGGTCGGCAGCGGATCAGGGTCGAGGAGCTCCTCCTCTGGCAGCTCCTGCATGGTGAGCAGGCTAGGGAGCGGAGCAGCGGCGAGGGGCTGGGAGAAGGAAGCATGGCAGGAGCCAGGGGAAAGCGCGAGGGAAAGCACCACATCCCAGCAGTTCCCGGCAGCAGCCTTGTGGGCCCCTTGTGGGCCCCCTGAACCTCCGGGCCGGGGGACATTTGCCCTCCTCCTTGTCCAATGGACGCTACACCCATGTTTGTAGTTGTAGCAGATTACCCCTGTGACTGTAACTTAACAGCAACTTAATATACAGAGACTTAGCAAGCGAAGCTTTAACTGGTATGGAGGTAAGTGGTGGAGAAAAACAATCTATTATATTAATTCTCCTGGGTGTGCCTTGGAATGTGCGTCCCAGAGCCCAGCTGATTGGCTGGGTGGCGGACACGCCTGATTGGCTGAGGTGCACCCAGGAGGATTGGTTGCCACCGCGGCAGCATGCCCAGCTGCGGAGGCCAGAGGTGGCAGTGGGCCCGGCCCAGCCATGGAGGCAAGGCCCAGGAGGGGAGAAAGAAAGTGTGTGTGTGTGGGGGGGAGAAGTGGCAGTGGGGAGGAGAGGCGCATGGGCCCGGAAGCGGAGACTGGGGCAGAAAGTGGGGGAGAAGAGGTAACTGCCGACCCCAAAGAGCGCACAGATGCTCTGTGCGGGGTCAGCTAGTCTTGTTTTATTTCTTCATGTTAGACTACTATTAAAGGTACAGGAGCAGGGCCAGAGAGGGGGAAAGCAGCACTCCTACTCCAGAAGGCTGAATTTAAAGTGCAATTTTGGCCAGATTAACATGAAGGACTCAAGGCATAATCCATCAGCAGGGCAATAAGTAGCAGCCTTAATGCAGGCAGCTTCGTGAAGGATCAGTTTTTTGCTATCAGCCTCATGCCAGGCTGTAATGATGAATGGCACCTCGTCCTTCCCCTTCTTCTGATGGTCTGTTATAATGATGGTAGATTCTATCATGTGTCTTTGTGCTTGCTGTTCTTTTGCTTGGATGTTTGTTAACCATAGGAAGCTCTTAGATGATGGCATTACATCTTAGGGGAAGCCAGATGAATATAACCTGATTCACCTATAAATAATTGACCCACTTTTAAGGACTTGCTTGGGTGAGTGGTGTGTACTTCTTGAAAGCACAGTATCCTCAGTATTTTTTAATCTTCCATTAACATGGTGTTTGAATGTTGTTGTTACTCTGTCAATCCTCTCATTCCCTGTGGATTTCCTCCCCCAACTCTTTTAATGCTGAGTTAGACTTTCTTGTCAGTGCCATCCACATAGTTAAGCTGGGGGTGGGGTGGAAACAGGACAGAAATGGGACAGAAATTTATGATTTGTTTTATTTTAGTTTAGTTTATACATTCCATACCACCCAAAACACAAGTTCTCTGGGTGGTTTACAAAATAATAAAAACAGCCAATAAAAGATTAAAACATTTCCACAATTAAAATTAAACAGTTAAAACTATTAAAACCCAATTAAAACCCAATTAAAACAGTATCTAATTAAACGCCTGGGGGAATAGATGTGTCTTGACTGCCTTTTTAAAAGTTGTAAGAGATGGGGAGGCTCTTATTTCAGCAGGAAGTGTGTTCCAAAGCCTCAGGGTAGCAATGGAGAAGGCCCGTCCCAGAGTAGCCACCAGATGAGCCGGTGGCAACTGCAGACAAACCTCTCCAGATGATCTCAATGGGCGGTGTGGTTCATAGCAAAGAAGACGCTTTCTTAAGTACCCAGGGCCCAAGCTGTTTATAACCAAAACATTGTACTCTGCCCAGAAACTTACCCTCAGCCAGTATAGATGTTTTAAGATAGGAGTGATATGGTCTCTCCGAGATGACCCAGAGACCAATCTGGCCACCGCATTCTGGACTAAATGCAGTTTCCAGACCACGTACAAGGGCAGCCCCACATAGAGCACATTACAGTAGTCAAGTGTGGAGGTGACTAGCAGATGTACTACTGTTCTGAGGTCATTTATCTCAAGAAATGGACACAGCTGGCATATCAGCTGAAGCTGATAAAAGGCACCTGTGGCCACTGCCTCAGCCTGGGACACTAGGGAGAGTTTTGTGTCCAGAAGCACCCCCAGACTGCTTACCTGTTCCTTCTGGGGAAGTGTGACCCCATCCAGAACAGGCAGATCAAAATCATCTCTTGACTTCTGAGTCCCCGCACAAATACACCAACGGTGTATTTGATGAACAAATACACCATTTCCCCCAGAGTTGCTCTTGCATCAAGCAACTCAATACCACCTCCAAGAAATGTTCCTGCACATAAGGAACATTTTATATAATAAATGTTCATAATGGAAATGTTCCATCTGTTTTGAAGTGAAGCAGTCGAGAGGGGAAGGGAATCCCCACATTTAAGTGCTGGGAGGTGGCAGTGGACACAGGAGGCTCCTCAGGCAGCATGAGGCAAGAATATGGATGTTGCCAGGGTAGGTGCTCCTTGTGAAGGCTGCTGGCTTCTGCAGGGGTGATGATCCAGGGAGAAGTGTTTGAGCTCAGGAAAGGGAGTATATAGTTAACAAGCTTGAAAGGCCCCACAACATTAAAAAATATATATTCTAACAAAAATGAAAATAGAAATAACACTTTATTTTTACATATATACACTTGAAAGATATCAGCTGCGATAGCGAAGTGGGGAAGCAGCTTTCCTAGGGAGCATGAGGCTGTTCGTTCAAATCCCCGCCAGTGTTCTTCTCAGACTGTGCCTAGTAAATATATATTTGTAGTCACCTATATCGGACAGCAGTGATACAGGAAGGTGCTGGGGGCAGATGCTCACTTCAGTGACAACAGCAAAGGCATCATCTCACACTGCGTGGGAGATGGCAATGGTAACCCCCTCCTGTATTCTATCAAGAAAACCACATGGCTCTGTGGTCGCCAGGAGTCGACACTGACTCAATGGCACAATCAATACTTGAAAGATGCAACAAAAAAACTAATAATCTAACAAAAACAGTTATCTTTCAATACACTTATTTACATTAAAAATACTTTTAAACTAGCCGACCCGCACAGAGCATCTGCATGCTCTTGGGGGCCGGCTGTTCCCCCCGCCCCTCTCTCTCTTGCCCCCTCCCCCACCCTCCATCCCCCCTCACTCTCTCTTGCCCTCACTCCTTTTCCATTCCTCTCCTCCCTGCCCTGCATACCCACCCGCGCTGAGCAACTTCCAGCCAGACCTCACCTCCACCACAGCCAGGTCCTCCTTACCGGGCAGCAGAGGGCCGAAAAGGGCCCCACTGCCACCGTTCCTCCTCCCGGATGGCGAACTAGGGAGTCCCGCCACCCATTTCCCTCCCACCCCAGGCTGCCCCACTAGCTTTCCCGCCCTCTTGCCCTCTCGCCAGCGCCTCCTCTCCCCTCGCCTGTCCCTGGCCGTCCCGCTGCTGCCTCCTGCTCCTGGCGGCCAGGCCAGGCCGGGCCTCCTCCTCCTCCTCCTCCTCACCCGGGACGGCCTGGCCAGGCCAGGCCGTCCCGCTGCCTCCTTCTCCCAGCGGCCAGCCAAGGCTGCCTCGTCAGGCCATTTCGCGGCCCACCACCACCACCATTTTTTCTTGCCCGCAACTCTCGCCCAAGGCTGGGATCTCTCGCAATGTGTTGCGAGAGTTCCGCCGCCAAATCCAGGATACGCATGCCGGCTAAGAGAATTAAATATATAGATGAAAGTGCATCATGATATCTTGCTAAGCATTACTGAAACCTTTTAATGTACAGGAACACAAGAGCAGTTACACAGTTCAGCATCACTACACATACCTGGGGAGAGGCAACACCAACTCAGCAGCTGCCCAGGTGCGAAGAACCTGCCCTCTTTCCTTTCCTCTTTCTCTCCCCCAGTGTTACTAGTTGAAGAAGCAATACAACCAGCACCTTCTGTTTGCATATCGCACACAATTTAAGTTCACAGGAGCTGTGAACTTTTGGTCCCTGCACAGCTTTTTAACATAGGGAGTAAGTAAAGCAATTGCAGTACAGGAGTCTTATATACAAAAAGAGGAGCTTCAGGCCTCATTCCTTCACAGGGCCTAAAACATGCTGTAGGCAGCTAAGCTTGAATGTTTGCCACCCACACAATGTAACAGGCTATGACCCTGTAAGAGGTCTCCAGTAGATGCTATGTTCTCTGAGTCCAATCCTGCCAAGACATATTTCTTCAAACATAGCTTCATCTTGCCCATATTAGC
This sequence comes from Hemicordylus capensis, assembly GCF_027244095.1. Taxonomy (NCBI): domain Eukaryota; kingdom Metazoa; phylum Chordata; class Lepidosauria; order Squamata; family Cordylidae; genus Hemicordylus; species Hemicordylus capensis. Next base: position 137,224,109 of record NC_069662.1, on the reverse strand, counting down.
AGTGTTCTCCAAGGCCTGCAGGAACACGTGCTAGTCATCTTTGCTCCATCCTTTCCCTGTACAGACAGATCAACATTAACAGTCATACTCAAGAAGAAACTGGAGAACACAAAGGAAAATGGCTCACACTTCACTCATTCTTATACGCCATAGAGTTGCAGTTATGTATTCATGAAGGAACTTTCAAGCATTGGACGTTATAAATTACACAGCAGGTTAACATATGAGTCTAATTAATTCAGATGAGTAGAGCTGTCCATGTGACTAACTGGTGGGATACAGGCAATTAAGCTCTAGAATGATGCAAGCTACTGCATAGTGAATAATAGGATTTGTTAGCGCCAGCCAAATCTTCAATTTACAACTAGGGCTTATACTAAAAGCCCTACAGATGTACGGATTGGAATTTTGGTATAAATGTTTGAACTCTGAGGTTGCAGGGAGTATCGCAGTCAGTTTATTATTTGGGGGATGAATTTGGCTTCTTTAACATTAAAAATGGAAAAATCTAAATGATTTGCCTATGATATGAAATTTAAACAAAACACATTTGGTAACACAGGGATACATTCAGTTTCAAGCAATGGGATTAAGTTTTGCTTCAATGTGTTTAGGAATGGATTTGGGGTGGGGGGCATTCCACTGAAATCAGTAACGTTTCAGCAATTAATTTAGTGTTTAAAGCCCATTGAGCTGAAAGTGATTTGGAGGACTTGACTTTTCTGGATGGCACCCAACAGCAGCATCTGTTTGCCTCCCCCCACCCCCACCCCAGCCGCCCAATTTCTTCAGCTTCAAAGCAAAGTTCAGAACTTGAGACTAGGACATTCTTCCCAAGCTGCAATCCTATGGCTCCAATCATATGCACATCTAATAAATCCCTGCTAACTTGGCAAAGAGGCACCTTTTCACGTGGTGATTCTCTTTATTTAGCAGCGGGAGAGTAACTGGCCCTATCCACCCCCAGCACAGTTCCTCCAGTGACTGTTGCTGGTATGTTTCTTTTTAGAATGTGAGCCCTTTGGGGACAGGGAGCCATCTTATTTGTTTGTTATTTTTATTTGTTTTGTCTTATTTGTTTGTTATTTTTGGAAGGGCGGTATAGAAATCAAACAAAATCATCATCATCATCATCTGCAAAAAATACAAGCTACCTGCAGCCAAAAGTTGTTGGGACCATAAAACTGAAAAAGCTGTAGAAAATGAAGATACAAAAATATTATAGGTCTTCTGACTACAAACAGACAAGCATCTGCCACACAATACACCAGATATAACTGTAGTCGAGAAGAAAGAAAAACAAGTTAAAATAACTAACATAGCAATACCAGGCAATAGCAGGATAGAAGAAAAAGAAATAGAAAAAAATCACAAAATACAAAGATCTACAAATTGAAATGGAAAGGCTGTGGCAGAAAAAGACCAAAATAATCCCAGTGGTAATTGGCACCCTAGGTGCAATTCCAAAACAACTTGAAGAGCACTTCAACACCATAGGGGCCACAGAAATCACCATCAGCCAATTACAAAAAGCAACATTACTGGGAACAGCCTATATTCTGCGACAATATCTATAATAATAACAGCAATAACACTGATAATAAAATTCAGCCATCCCAGGTCCTTGGGAAGGACTCGATGTTTGGATAAAACAAACCAGTCAATAACACCTGTCTGACTGTGTAAAATAATAATGATAATAATAATAAATGCAATGTTATCAAATAAATACAAATAATTATATCCTTTCAAACATCACATATTAAAGAGGAGGCTGTCATGTAAAACTGGCTTTCAGTATTTTACTGGGTATTAAAGCTTCTAAGGAGTCTGTTTATGTAAGTTAATTAAATGAATTTAATGCAGAGAGAGAGAGAGAGAAACCCTGTGAGACACCACCCACAAAACAACACCAAAAAGATTGAGGGGGGGGAACCTCTTCAAAGACCTTGAAGTTGAATCAAACAACTTCTATAGAAACAGCTTCCTGGCTTTTTCACAGAGGTTGACTTTGATTGAAGCAGTTGTGGGTCTCCAGCAATGATGCAGGCGCATTCATAGGTACTGAAGCTTAAATGAAGATATTCTTAATGCATTTCCAGCCACACAGATGATGTTCTTTAAATGATTAGGAGGTTATTCATTTAAGGAAGCTTTCCAGTTGCAGTGATGGCTTCAGTGTTGCTTTGCAATGTTCCTGACTTGTACCTGCTTGCCTTTGAGAATGCTGGTTCTTTTCACTGCCCTTTGTTGGGCAGGCTTTATCTCCTGAAATCACCTTGCATATTCACAGCTCAGCGCAAATAAAAAACGCAATCCTTCTTTTTCATGGTGCGGCATGTTCCAAGTTAGATAACGGACGATTGAAGTGAATCATCATTGGGGGGCTGGCAACTGCCAGAAGCCTGCAACATAGGGGGATCTGTTGTGGCACTCCTGTGAAGCTGCTGCCTGGCAAGTGCTCAGGTCTAAGCATTAGCAAACATCTGGAGCCGGCACTGCAGACCAAATAGCCTGCTTGCCTCTCTCAGCAACAAGTCACCCAGATTCAGGGAATGAGTCAAGTCAGGGAACTTGATGGCTTTCTAGGATCCCCTGGTTCCTGGGAGCAGGAATATGCTAGATTGTAATGCTAGATCACATTTCCTCCACTTGCTTAAGCCTTAGTGGTGCAGGAGTATCAGGCCAAGATCACTGGGTGCCTCGGGAAGGGTACCCAATGCCACCCCTGCCTGCTATCATCTTTCTCTCTGCCCACCACCTATGCCAGCGCAAAGAGTTGCTCCTCCTTCTCCACCTCATAGTGCACTGGATTCAGGAAGGTGAAAAAGGGGTAGAAGAATGGAAGAGGAAGTGCAGAGGAGAGGAGAGTGATGGAGTCGAGCATCCCATGGCATGGGACTGGCACAAGTGGTGCACTGCTGAGGCAGAATTTGGAGGAGCCAGAAGGAAAGAGCAGTGCACTCTGTGCATTCCGGAGAAGCAGTGTGGAAAGGCCAGAGCAGGTCACACAACTTCTGGAGCTTGGACCAGCCCTGCAGCCACGGCATATACAGCTCATAGGAATTACGCTTTGAAGTCTACAGGACGCCTTTCACACTGAGGTTCTTCAAATATGGGAAAGATCACATGAAAAGAAAAAAAGCAACTGTTTTGCATGTCTGAACTGCCTGCTAAAACTGCAATTTTAGAATTTTATATCAAATAAAATGATATAATGATATATCAATGTGATATTGACTTGGCAAGCTGAGATTCCATAAATTATGCTTGACAATGTATAAAGCAAAATAGTTAAACAGAAATAATTGTGTTTAGTTGTAATGAATAATAAACACATTGAACATTATTTAGATGTCTATATTTCTATTATTGTAAAAACTGTTAGAACATTTTTTAATAATAAAAATAATCTTTGTCGCTACAAACATAGCTGATTATTACATTCTAGTCCTCTCCACCGAATGAAAGTGCAGAATAAATGCTGCTTGGTTTCAGATTACAGTATTGGTTTGACAGATTAGCTATAATTTAATGAGTTTCTCAGAATGCTTCTTTCCCTCAGAAGTATTGTACACCATGTTTAACCCATGGACAACTTCTGAGGTCTAGGTGCAAGTCTACTGCCTATAATAAAATTGGAATGTTGGAAAGAATTGGGTAAATGTAATTAGAACTTATTTGTTTCAAAGCAGATTTTATCACATTGGTTTGTACTCTTAGCACAAATATTCAAACTAATTGCTCTGTCTATGTTCAACGTCATACCACTGTTAGGATCTGTTGGAGTGTTATGCACAATGCTTAATTTGCATTCACAGTGTGCTTCATGATAATTCCTTGAGAATTCACACTGTGCATGTGTACGAACAGAGAGCAGATTGGGAAAGTGTGCTGTAAACATGATTTTCTTTTTTAAACAACCCAGGCTAATTTAGGATGTCTAGAATTTCCACATTCCAAATAATAAGAAATTGCACTTGCTTGCTTGCTTGCTTCTATGGAGAATATTGTACACTAAAGAATCTTAAGATGGAATGAAATAGCCCAAGGGGACAAGGCTGTGTTTGATAACTCTGCGCTTCCATCCCTTTTTAGAATGCTCCTCCATGCCTTCATATGCCTCTGTCTGTCTGAGCTTAAAAGTTCACCTCTAGGAAGTGTGATGGGGCAGACACAAGGGTAGGACAGGCATGGCTCTCGGGGAGCTGGACCAGTTCAAACTGTTGGACTAGCAACTCTATGCTCAGGGCTGATTCAGATATTCTTCAGGAGGATCCATAATATTAGATCCTAGGGTCATCCACTGAAGCTAAATGCTGGGACAGACAAAAGGCAGTACTTCTTTACACAGCATGTAGTTGAACTATGGAATTTGCTGCCACCAGATGTAGTGAAAGCCACTAATCTAGATGGTTTTATTTATTTATTTATTTAACACATTTTTATACCACCCAAAACAACAGTTCTCTGGGCAGTTTACAACAAAACAATAAAAACAACTAATAAAAAGATTAAAACATTAAAACTATTAAAACACAATTAAAACAGTATCTAATTAAAAGCCTGGGTGAACAAATGTGTCTTGACTGCTTTTTTAAAAGTTGTAAGAGATGGGGAGGCTCTTATTTCAGCAGGAAATGTGTTCCAAAGCCTCAGGGCAGCAATGGAGAAGACCTGTCCCCAAGTAGACACCAGACGAGCTCGTGGCAACAGCAGACGAACCTCTCCAGATGATCTCAATAGGCGGTGTGGTTCATAGCAAAGAAGACGTTTTCTTAAATACCCAGGGCCCAAGCTGTTTAGGGCTTTATAGGTTATAACCAAAACCTTGTACTTTGCCCAGAAATGTATCAGCAGCCAGTGTAGATCTTTTAAGATGGGAGTGAAATGGTCTCTCCGAGATGACCCAGAGACCAATCTGGCTGCCGTATTCTCGACTAACTGCAGTTTCCAGACTCCGTACAAAGGCAGCCCCACATAAAGCACATTGCAGTAGTCAAGTCTGGAGGTGACCAGCAGATGTACTACTGTTCTGAGGTCATTTATCTCAAGAAACGGACGCAGCAAGCGTATCAGCTGAAGCTGATAAAAGGCACCTCTAGCCACTGCCTCAACCTGGGAGAGTTTTGTGTCCAGAAGCACCCCCAGACTGCTTACCTGTTCCTTCTGGGGAAGTGTAACCCTGTCCAGAACAGGCAGATCAAAATCATCTCCCGAGTTCTGACCCTGCACAATAAGTACCTCTGTCTTATCTGGATTCAGCCTCAGCCTGTTACCTCTCATCCAGCCCATCACTGCCTCCAGGCAGGCATTTAGGGAGGTTATGCCTTCTCCTGATGATGCTGACATGGAGAAATAGATCTGGGTGCCATCAGCATACTGAAAACACCCTGCACCAAATCTCCTGATCATCTCTCCCAGCGGTTTCATGTAGATGTTAAACCACATCGGAGACAATATGGAGCCCTGAGGGACACCATATCAATGTTCAGTTTTTGAAGAACAACAGTCTCCAAGGGACACCATCTGGAATCTGCCTGAGAGGTAAGAGTGGAACCACTGCAAAGCAGTGCCTCCCACCCCCAACCCCCTCAGATGCTCCAGAAGCATACTATGATCGATAGTATTGAAAGCCTCCAAGAGGCCCAGAAGGACCAACAGAGTTACACTTCCTCTGTCAATTCCCAATTGGAGATCATCCATCAGGCCGACCAAGGCAGTTTCCACCACATAACCCACCCGAAAGCTGGTCTGAAATGGGTCTAGATAATCATTTTCCTCCAAGACTACCTGGAGTTGGGAGGCCACCACCCTCTCAATTACCTTGCCCAGCCACGGAAGGTTAGAGACAGGCCTATACTGAAGCAGCTCAACTCTGAGGAGTCCAAGGCAGGCTTCTTCAGAAGTGGTCTAATGATTGCCTCCTTAAGGCAAGGAGGCACCCTGCCCTCCCTCAGAGGAGCATTTATGATCTCTATTAGGCCTTCTACAACAACCTCCCTGCCAGATAGTATTAGCCATGTCGGGCAGAGGTCAAGAGAACAGGTGGTAGGCCGCATCACTCCAAGCAGCGTGTCCACATCCTCACGAGTTACAAACTGAAACTGATCCAGCCTAACCACATAAGAGGAGTCACTGGACACCTCCGATTCAGACACTGCAGTAATTGTGGGGTCTAAATCCTAGTCGGCCCAAATACGAGCGATTTTATCCACACAAAAATCATTAAACGCATCACAGTGGGTAATAGATTGTTACAAATTCTGATTCGATGGAGGAGGGGCACTCACTAGCCCTCTCACAGCCCTGAATAACTCAGCTGGATATGAACTTGCGGACTCAATATGGGCTGAAGAGAATCGTTTCTTTGCTGCCTGTATTGCCAGAGCATAGATCTTCATATGTGCTCTATGTTGTAATCTGTCAGATTCGAGCTGAGTCTTCCTCCAGTTGTGCTCCAGACATCTACCTCGCCGCTTCAGTTCCCGTAGTTCTTCCGTATACCAAGGGGCCAATTTTGAAGCGATTCAGAGAGGATGCTTAGGTGCAATCATGTCTACTGCCCTGGTGAGCTTGCTGTTCCAGTTCTCCACCAGGGCATCAACAGAATCACCAGCAGAGCCAACACTGAATCCCTCCAAGGCTTCTTGGAATCCTATGGGATTCAATAACCTTCTCCGGCAGACCATTCTAATGGGCCCCTTGCCCCTGCGAAGGTGGGGTGTGACTGTGAGTCCAACCTTAACCTGATGGTGGTCCATCCATGACAATGGGGTGATCACTAGGGCTGTGCATGGAACTGGTTTGGAGGCCCTTTATGGGCATCCGAACCGGTTTGAAGGTGGCGGGGGTCTCCCTTTAAGAACAGGGGGAGGGTGCACTTACCCCTCCCACTGCTCCCCCCCCCACCGGTGTCAGTTTTCTTAACAGCCCATTGGGGTAGCAGCGTACCTCCCTGCCATCCTGTTGCCCTTGTCTTCTGGATATGACTGGAAGACGCTGATGCCCCTGTGCATGCCGTGCCAGCGTGCTGTGCCGGCGCGTGCAGGCACATCAGTGACTTCCGGTCATAACCAGAAGACAAGGGCAACAGGGCGGCAGGGAGTTACACTGCTGCCCCGATGTGCTGTTAAAAAAACTGACGCCAGCAGGGGGAAAGCGGCGGAAGGGTAAGTGCACCCTCCCCCGCTCTTAAAGGGAGACCCCTGCTGCCTTCGTATCGCCCTGCCGTGGTTCCGTGCGCATCCCTAGTAATCACAGGAGTCACCACCCACGGAACACCACCCTGATCAGAGTGAATGACCAGATCAAGTATGTGACCTGCAATGTGCTTCGGTCCCGAGAAACTTTGGGATAGGCCCATAATTGTCATGGCCACTATGAACTGTTAAGCCACCCCAGACAGATTGGTCCCAAAGTGGACACTGAAATCCCCCAGCACCACAAGCCTGGAAGACTCCAACGCCAAACACGAGATCAAGTCTATCAGCTCAGTTAGGGATTCCATGGGGCAGCAGGGCAATGGGTTCACCAACACAAGTCCCAGTCTATCCCTGGTCCCCAAACTTAGGTACACATATTCAATATGGTCAGACACTTCCACAGGGATTCTGGTCAGGGAGAGGTTATTCTTATAGACCACAGCCACTCCACCTCCCTGCCCACATCCCCATCAACCAAAACACATCTGAAAAACCTAGGACTCAAAAACAACAGAAGCTAAAAAAAATACCACCTGGCCCTTGCCCCCCCCCAAAGTGGCTCCCCCAAAGGGGTGACCCCCTTTGGTGGTGACCCCGCCAGTGATGGGCCCACCACCACAGGGCAGCAACCCTCTTATAAGCCCAGAAAGATGGCTCATTTAAGCAACTGATCCTCAAGAACTGCTGATTCACCCCCTCTGTCCCTGATCCCACACAGACTCACCCACAAGACAGCAGCCACAGCCCCATACATTAGGGGGCACACAGGCTGGCAAGCTGACAACAGCAGAGAGCAAACACACAAGCTCTCACCACTGGGCAGCAGCTGTCTCTGGGAATCAGATGTTAAAGCCTCATCCTCCCTGCAAGGCTTCTGGCTTTTTAAAGAAGATTAGACACATTTATGGAGAATAGAACTAACAACAATTACTAGGCCTGGTAGTTCTATACTTCCATCAGGGAAGCACCAAAGGAGCAGCAAAGGAGTAGACAGTTTCCTTCTTTTCCCCACCTGCTGGCTTCCCAAGTGCACCTGATTGGCTGCTGCATAAAGGAGGATGCTGGACTGGATGGGCCTTGGCCTGATCCAGCAGGGCTTTTTTTTAAATGTTCTCATCTACCCTCAAGCCCCAATATATTCCAGACTTGAATGTGCCAAGGCATAGACACAAAAGTTTCCCTAAAAGAGTCATGTTTAGGCAACTAGTCTAGCATTGTTCCTTTTCCACACAACCTCTACCTGTGCTAAAGGAGCCAGCGTGGTGTCGTGGCTAGAGTGCTGGACTAGGACCGGGGAGACCCGAGTTCAAATCCCCATTCAGCCATAAAACTAGCTGGGTGACTCTGGGCCAGTCACTTCTCTCTCAGCCCAACCTACTTCACAGGGTTGTTGTGAGGAGAAACTTAAGTGTGTAGTACACCGCTCTGGGCTCCTTGGAGGAAGAGCAGGAAATAAATGTAATAAATAAATAAATAAGTACTCCCCATGGGTCTGGATGGGTTCTGGTGTGCTTGGGTCCCAAACTACTAAATGCTTGGAATAACAGGCACTGGATGGGGTGCATGTTTCTTCTTGGCCCTGTCAGGGCTAATTACATTTGTATTCCATCTTTCTTCCACGATGGAACTCAAAGCAGTCTTCATAGGCTTCCAGGCTTTCTCTCATCTAGGCCCTGACCCAACCCATAACTGCTTAGCTTCTGCAAGGTTGCATCATCATCATGTGCCTTTAACAGAGGCCAGTGACAACTGGGGTTCAGATGGTTCCTTCTGAGGCATCAGACTGAAAAAAATCTGTTCCAAGGGCAGCAGGTCCAAGTACATCCTCTTGGCATAAGAGGGACTTTCCAAAGATCACATGAGTAGTAAGAGCAGAATTAGGGACAAAACTATACTTTCTCCTAAAGGTGCACTTCAAGGACTACGGTGACATTGTTTACACCAGAAGTACAGAACAATGTTTACACTGTAGTGCAAAAGAAGAGGGCATTCCACTTCCTTAGTCTTCTCCAACTAGCTTCTTGTGATGACTTCCTGTCTTATTTGTCCCAAATGAGTGATGAAGGCAAGGGAAATAAATGAATACATTGGAGCGTCAAACTACTATGTCTTTCTTTGTATTGTGGATGCTGATACTGCCGTCTTGAAAAATATCTTTGAAACAATAGTCTGTAGACGGTTCATTGAGCATGGTCTGTAGAGAAATTAATGGCAATATGATGTAGCTTTCTCTCTTGTTTCCCCATTAATTGATAGCTTATGCCACATGGAATGTTTTCCAAACAATATTGTAAGGAGTGAACAATTTAACTATTGCACAGACATGGAAAAAAGCAAAAATGGCCCACATAACTCAAAACAGGAAAAGGGTTTATTCAGTCTGTTGTACCAGAATCAAGAACTCGCAGGCTTCTTGATCTTACAATCCTATTTCAGCAGCAGAAGCTTATGCCATTGTACCTAAAGTGGCATCCACGATTAGGCAATGAAGGGCACTTTCAGAATACAGCACAGGCTTTTTGCACAGTCAGTTCTCAGTGGCTTTGGAGAGATTCACCTGTAATGATTCATCTAGTGCACCTACAAGGTGAAATCACACACGACGGTCAAGAATTTAAAAATCTTAACATTAGCTATGGTTGCTATCTCTTATGGACACATAGAAGCTATTCCCATGATCAACGGAAAGTGGGCTACAGGAGCATCCTGGGACTTCCAGGGGCCACACAGCCCCAACCTCTGCAGGCCCCCCCCCCCCAGCTCCATGACAGAGCCGGCAGTCGTGTGGGCGGTTGATCCGATCTGGTCGATCTGATCTGGGTGGTTGATCCTTTTCCAGCCGCCCAGGGCTCCGCTGCCTATCGGCCAATTCACAACAATCATGTGAAAGCACTTCATAGTTTCATAACATGTAGCAACCAGTGTTCTCTCTAATTTTTTTTCCATCTGTGTGCAGAATGAGTTTTGTTCTGGGCAGCAGTATCAAGGCAGTGTGTGCGCACAGGCATCCATAGTGGGGCCTTCCTGATTCATCCGAAGCAGGATCTAAAATTAACTGAGCGGACATTAAAAAAAACATGTGAGCACACGCACAATTGCACACCTGAGAGGGAACACTGGTAGCAACCCTAATTAATGTCAAGATTTAACTTCTAGACTGTCATGTGTGATTTCAGCTTGGGTCAATAATGCAGTTTAATCTCTCCATAACCATGGAGTACTGCTTGCCAACTCCTTGTGCAAAAGCTTGTAATGTGTTTATATTTTTTGGAGCTCTGTCAATACCAAACAGAAAATGTTTTAGGGATGGAGCTTGACTCTGTTTTTGAAGACAATTGTGCACATAATCAAACCTCAATCAGTCAAGCCTTCAGCTTCAAAGTATGTGTTTGAAGAGAAAAATGTGTTTCTCGACAACAAGTAAACTATATATTGGGCACAGAGCTTCTTGGTAAAGCACAGTGATGTTAGTTATTATGCACTAACGATCTGGTTTTCCAAATCCATATTTAATAGTTCAAATAATTAATATTGTGAGCAGATATACATAATTATCCTATGATAGCAGTGATGTCCTTTCTGTTGTATTTGTTCCCCACCACACACACACACACATACACACACACACTTTGGCTAGATTGTCCATAATTTGCTAGATGGCAACTCCAATATCAGCTGCAGTGAAAATGTGAATTCCAAACACAAAGGAAGTTAAAGTAGTCTCTAAGCTGGCCCCTGTTTACTGCCTGTAATTATAATTATGATTTTATTATAGAAGTTTGAGGATTGATTTCAACAGAATTCATCCAAGGGTTCCAGAGTTATTGCCTGAGGCCATGGCCCATGGGTTCTACTGCACAAGCTCCATGAAAATGAATGGGAGCTGTGGAAAAACACAGAAGAACTTCATGGTGGATTGTGCCCAAACCTATGATTCCCATTTATGTGAACTTCAGGCATATTCTACCCCACCCCCGTGCACAGAATTTAACACATGCATAGGCCAGTCACCATAATAAAAATGCCAGTAGTTTTTTTTTTTTTTAATTATCTCTACTCTGCTTTTCTGTTTAGAAGAACATATCCAAAGTGGTTTGGTCTAGACTGGATGCTGACAACTAAACTTTGGGCAGCTTAGCACAATCACCAGTAAATCTGGTTCCTGGGAAGTGCGCGTTCCCAGCAGGCATGTTATCTGAACCTGCCAATGGCAAGGTCTCAAGCCCTCTCCCCGGCTTTTGCCTGACTTTTGTAACGAAGATTTGAAGTTGGGCAGAGAATATCAGGCAAAAGCCAGGTGGAGGGCTTGAGAACCAGCGGCTGGCGGGTTCAGACATGCTCGCCAGGAACACCCCAGGAGCCAGACTTCTTGGAGAAGCAGCCCGTTGGATAGTCCAGTCCTGTTTGCTGTGGAGGTTCTCCAAGATCTCAGGCAAAGATCTTTCCCAGTCTTTCATTGAATCAGGGATATCCTCATCAGAACATAGAAAGCTGCCATATACTGAGTCAGACCACTGGTCCATCTAGCTCAGTATTGTTTACACAGACTGGCAGCAGCTTCTCCAACGTTGCAGGCAGGAGTCTTTCTCAGCCCTATCTTGGAGATGCCATGGAGGGGACTTGAGACCTTCTGCATGCAGGCATGTAGGTGCTCTTCCCAGAGTGGCCCCACCCCCAAGGGGAATATCTTACAGTGTTCACATGTAGTTTCCCATTCAAATGCAAACCAGGATGGACTCTGCTTAGCAGAGGAGACAATTCATGCTTGCAACCACAAGACCAGCCCTCCTCCTCCATCATGCACAGAATGTGTTCTTCCGATGTGCTGTGACCCCTCCCTTTTGCCTCTCTTGGTGCTTGTTTTGCCATCTGCACAGTAAATAGGTGAAAGGCGACTAGATGCAATGAATTCATTTGATCACTAGAAAAGCTCTATGAAGATGTAACTTTACGATGAAGTCTTATAGAAAGCAGTGGCAAAATTTCCATAATTTTAAAGGAGCAGGATTGCAGCCTTGGCTTGTAGTCTCCAGTGGGAAAAATGAGATCCCTCACTTGTCCACCAATATTTGAATATGCCATAGGAGGAGAATCATTAAAAGACAGAAGGGGATTGAAAATAAAACTGCTAATATTATAATGCCCTTATACAAAACTATGGTGCGGCCACACCTGGAGTACTGTGTACAATTCTGGTCACCACATCTAAAAAAGGACATTGTAGAACTGGAAAAGGAGCAGAAGAGGACAACCAAGGTGATCAGGGGCCCAGAGCACCTTTCTTATGAGGCAAGGCTACACCTGGGGCTATTTAGTTTAGAAAAAAGACAACTGCAGGGAGACATGATAGAGGTCTATAAAATCATGCATGGTGTGGAGAAAGTGGATAGAAAGAAATTCTTCTCCCTCTCACATAACACTAGAACCAGGGGTCATCCCATGAAATTGATTGCAACGAAATTTAGGACCAACAAACAAAGGTACTTTTTCACACAATGCATAATCAACTTGTGGAATTCTCTGCCACAAGATGTGGTGACGGTCAACAACCTGGGTGGCTTTAAGAGGGGTTTGGATAACTTCATGGAGGAGAGGTCTATCAATGGCTACTAGTCGGACGGCTATAGGCCACCTCCAGCCTCAAAGGCAGGACGCCTCTGAGTACCAGTTGCATGGGAGTAACAGCAGCAGGGAGGGCATGCTCTCAACTCCTGCCTGTAGGCTTCCAGTGGCATCTGGTGGGCCACTGTGTGAAACAGGATGCTGGACTAGATGGGCCTTGGGCCTGATCCAGCAGGGCTGTTCTTATGTTCTTATGAAATACGAGAGTGGGAATTGATGCACCTTTAAAAGACAATTATAAAAATCGCATTTTCAACAGTTCACCACCATTCAGATGATCTTCTCCCTTTTTATCAGGCTTCCTCTTGTTTGTTCAAGAACTGTATTTTCATGGTACTGCATGACAGCACAATCACTAAGCATTAATGTAATTGGGACATCTGATTGAAGGTAACCAGGGAATTGGAATTTCTGCTCGTGAACAGATAATAGATGGATTTATACGTGCCTCTAAAAATAGAAGCAGGGCATGGAAATATTCTGTATTAGGCACACTTACTTACCTGAGATCTCATTTAACCCAATGGCATGTAGATGATTCAGGCCTTGGGCAGTGTTCCCTGTAACCGGGAATTCCAAATGTTGTTGGCTACAACTCCCAGCATCCCCAGCTGCTATGACCTTTGTCTGGGTATGCTGGGAGTTGTAGTCAACAACGTCTGGGATTCCCTGTTACAAGGAACACTGGACTTGGGTTCACTTGCAGGCTCCTTTTGTACATGTGCAGCTGGTCCTATTCTTTCTTATTGAGGAGTAAACTTGCATAGGACTGGGCTGCAATGAAAGAGACATCATGGAAATCATTCCAGATGCTTAAAAACTGTCTGCATTACTCAGTGTACCAGTTTTCTATATATACTCTGTGTATGTGTGTGTGTTTGTGTGTGTACACACACACAACTTTTCAACCAAAAAAATTCTCAAAGTGGATAAGCAAGAAGAGAAGAGAAAAGAAAAGAAAAAGGAAAGGAAAGGAAAGGAAAGGTTTCCCTGTCTCATAGGGCAACCTAAAAACCTAACCTCACAACCTAAAAAGAAATTCAAGGAATCACCAGTAACAGGCACTGCAAGGATAATATGGGCGTGTTCACACATAGTCCCAAACCTGAGGTTTGGCAGTGTTGCCTGAGCCCTAGGAACACGTGTGAACCCTAATTCTAGTCTTGGGAACGATATGTCAAAATTGGTTGTGTTGGTCAAACCCACCAGCCTCCCCTTTATATTTGGCAGGTAACATCTGCCACTCACCTCTACCCTACTTGCTGTACAGAACCTGACACCTGTCCCTAATTTCAAATCTTACTTACAGATGTTGGGTTCTGTAGCACAAGTAGGGTAGAAAATGCAGAGATTGGTGGCTTCATGCCCAGTCTCAGCATATCTTGCCTAAGACTGGAGACAGGGTTTGCACGTATCCCCAAGGATCTGGCAGCTCTGCTGAACCTTCAGTTTTGTGCCGGGTGTGAATCTGATTCTGCCCTATGCTGGATTGTTCTTCCTCCTGCTAAACATAAGAGAGACAACACTTTAAAAGGTGTCCTTTGCTCAGTTAACAGAGGTTATTGGTCAGCTTTCCATATTTCAGTGCCGCCGGTGAGTTTCCATTATTAAATAGTTCTTTGCTGCCCGTCACTCTGAATTCACGCTCATGAACACAATAATGTCTACTTTGTAGGTGATCCCAGGAACTGGGGTAGAATTTTTTTGTTTGAACAGGTACTTGGTTGATGAGAGGTTCCTAATTTATGACAGGCTAAGAATAGATGTTCACTGGAGAACCAGAAGGTTCTCACACATTGTACCAACACCTCCTGAAGAACAGAAATAAAGCACAGCTTACTGGACTGTCCTTATTAATATCTATTGTACAGCGCCATCACTTTTCTGTGCAAAGTTAAAGTCCATGAATGGAAGAGACATTATGCAGTTGTCAAATTTCTGCACTATTTCCACCTATCCACACCACAAACCAGAGTTTTTAAAAAGGGAAATCCAGAAATTCTGTGTTATTTGTGTGTCTCACGTGCACTGCTGTTACACAAAGCTGTGCATTTTCCTTATCTGTGCACACATACTTTGCTGCCTAGAGTCAAATTCCATGACATTTAGAAGCCTGCATAGAGTGGGAGAAAATAACCAGAACAGGGAATTTGATAGAACTAATACAGAAGGGTGTTATATTCATTGGTGAAGACTCTGTAGGGAGTAGCAGTGATGATTGCAGGAAACATCTTTGGCAGGGGGAGGTGATGTGGGTACGCTTGATTAGGGTCTGGGTTCTATAGCCTAGACTACACACTTTACTTTTCTCATTGTAACAGTCAGTCACTTGTTACATCCTTTAATATAATACTGCTTTTGCATGACTTGCCTTTTTTAAACTGCACTAACAACCTTGGGGGTGGGTGGTGGGTGGGAGGACTGCTCATTTTCTGTCTGGTTGCACACTTTTTAAAAAAGCCCTGACACAAATTTAAGTTGGTTATGGCTTCTCTGTAAGAAACTCTGCGAACTGATTGGTGAGGGTGCTCAAGATATCTCTCAGAAAGCTATAATGAATCCTTCATGAGACTACAATTCATGGAAGGTTCCTACTGGGAAGCCATAATGTGGCACGTTTTGACACATGTGCTTTAACTTTTTTGTGAGCCCCTCTTGTGCTATTTACATGAATGTTGATCATGATTAATTTAGAAAAGAAAGCAGAAGGGAAGCATTTGTGATGTGAATGAGCATTCTGACTGATGTATATTGTAAAACAAAAAGAATTCTGTTTTAATGACGATAGCAGTGCTTTGTAGTGATGATTGTTAATTGTACTATTGGCTTAATGCTGATTGCTTCAAGGTAGCTATTTATATTAATTCCTCACATTCTTCTTCCAGTCTCTGATGTTCAGAGCATTGATGGCTAGCCAGCAATCTGACAAGCCAAACTTTACTCCTGAATCTGTAGGCTGAAAAAATATGGACAGAAGCCTGGAAAACTGAACATCTTCACCTTTTATACAACCTCCCTTTCCTTCTTGAAATATTTGCAGAAAGACAAGAGTGCCATTACAGGTTTCAGAAGGGAGCGGGAAGGTTTCAATGAGGTTTAGACTCAAGGAGATTAACATGAGATTTGAAGATTGCACTGAAATTCAGAAGAAGGTTCAAAGTTCTCCTTTTGGGTATATTTAATATGAAATTTTTGTTCTGTTTTGTTTTAAAGCAATGTATTTTAAGAGTTTTTGCTTTGGGTACTTAAAAAGATAATCTCACACCAACCAGAAATCAAGGTGCAGTTGAGGTGCAAGCAATCACATAATCACAAGGAATAAATTTGGGATGGCGGGGCATGGCTGTGCCCCACCTTCTCTACATCAGGGGTTCCCAACCTTTGGTCCCTATATGTTGCTGAACTACAATTCCCATAACTCCAAGCCACAATAGCCTTCAGCCTTAAGACTGCAAACCCTTGCTCTGAATTAACAGGAAGAACCCAGGACTGCCTGGTTCAAACAGCCTCTATCCACGACACCACACAGTCTCTTTGTACAGTATTTATTTATTTATTGCTCAATATGTATAGCACCTTCCATAAAACTCATCCCAAGGTGGTTTTCACAATAATACTAGAAATGCAGGCAAAACTCACATGCACCTTGAATTTCATGTCTACATATGCCCTTATTTCCCCAAATATGTGGAAACTGGCAGTGGTTATTAAATGGTGAGAGGCAGATTCCACTAGGGGTTGCCAGATCTTGGCCCCATTTGCACGTAACGGCAAAGCACAGGAAGATGAACCTGAGGTTAATTTTTGTAACCGTGAATTGCATCACAGATATTCATCCAACCATAGCCTGGCAACCTCTAGTTTCAGGGCAAGGGAGCCACTTCCTCTTCCTGGTTCACTGAGGTTGCATCCCTGCAAGCTCCATAGCACTCATGTCGCCAGACTGTGGGCAAGGTGTCAGAATGTCTGCAGGGTGGCAGCCATTGGCCATGATCTCCAAGGGAGCATCCCAGGTGCGACTGTGCTTCAGAATGGACCTCCTGCCCTCGACAGGGAAAGAGCATTTAAATCCCTTTAAATACCATGCAAGCCCTTCGTCTGACAGCAACTGCAACACTGCCCTCATAAGAGCCCCGCAACAAAACACTCTTGCACAAGCACCATTTCTGACAGCAGGTGATAGTGCCAAGAAGCCACTATTTAGTGCCAAGGAACACTTTTTTTCTTATCTATTTATTATCTGTGCACCTTCCAGAGTCATTTGGATGGGGTGGTATATAAATGTAATAAACAAACAAACTTTGCAGGGATCCAGGTGTTTAGTGGAGGGGGGACATGCAGGGATGGAGCTATTCTGGCTGTTGGGATGGGTATGGCCATGGGGGCTGTCATGTTAAGCACATGCACTTCTGAATTTGCAACTACATCACTTCAGGGATCTAATTGGGCTGCCCAATTTATGGTGCCACCACAACTGCATGTGCTTGTGAACATACTTCTTGATCAACATACTTCTTGATCAAGATGCTCTTTTGCTCTTTTTAAAGAGCCTTTTAAAGAATCATTATTTATCCTGGAGAGCTTTGGGTTCCTTGTTTCTTAGTCCAGCTAAACATGACATTGAATGCTTCAGCATGTAGTGGCTAGTTTACTCATGAGTAGCAGCCACACAAGACTCTCCGAAATGGGAGTGCAGCACAGAGGCGGGAGGTATTTAACCCTTTTACTTCCACGCTCTTCTCCTGCTTAAAAAGAGCCTCTATTAAAGTTGCTAGTTCCCTTTGGGGATTAAATAGCAGCCAGGGGAGGCGTTTTTTCTTACAGGACAACAGCACAGAGCTAAAGGATTGAAATACCCCAAACCTCTGTGTTGTGATCCTGATTCTAACTGCAGCCCCACAACTGCTGCTGATGAGTAAATTTAAACCTGAAACTACAGGCGGACAAAGATCAAGCACCACAGACAGGACTTTCCCTTCAAAACAGCATACTGTTCTGTTGAGGGAATTCATGCAGAGAGTGGTATCCAGTGCACATGCATGCTTGTGTGAATTTAGCTTCACAGCAAGGTCCACTTTTATTGAATTAATCCCATTTTCTTTTTCCTAGGAGGCCTGGGGGGCAGCTGGGTGTGGTGGCAGCTGCTGGCTGCTCCATGCCCACACAGAGGTGATCATCATTCCAGCAGCAGGCTTCTGGGGAGCGGCAGGCCTCTGGGGAGCCCCCCTTGAACATTTGGAGACCCCCTGGAGGCAGGAGGCCATGGGCCAGATCCCCAAGGTCTGTGAGAACGATCGCCTCTGGTTCCTGGCCAGGTCTGGGCTGCCCTCTCTATGATTTCGGTTCCATAAACAGCATGAAACGGCGGTTATTGTGGCATCCACGTTCGGACGTAACGTTCTGACATAAGGCGGCAGCCTTCAAACCTCAGGCTGGCAGTGAAACTCACTACAAGGTTCAAATTAGAGGTTGGTGAGGGAAACTGCGGTTTGCTTTTGTCGCAAAACCCAGCTTAACACATTCGGATGTACATGGAGTCCCGCCTCTGCCCCATTCCACTCCGGTTTAGTGTTATGTGCGAATGGAGCCCTTGTGAGGTTCAGACCCTTGAGACTCAAAGGGCAGTGTCGGGGAGCTAAGGAGTGAGGCCTAGCAAATCAGAGAGTGGAGGGCAACCGCTGGTTAGGGAAAGTCTGGCTGAGGCTGGAGCCTCAGATGCGGAGCCAAATGGATATGAGGTGAGTGGAGCAGAGAGCAGAAAGCTCCAGCCAAGCACAAAATAGCCACCCGCCTCTACCACTTGATTCTACCCTCTTACTCTGCAAGTTTACCACTGAGAGACCCTGAGGGCCAAACCACATTTGATGTAGGGGAGGGGGATGTGATTCTTAAAAACGGTTTGAGCGGGGAGGTGAACCGAACTGAATTGGAGCTCTGGCACTGGGGTGGGGCAGTTCTTTTTCTTTTGCGTCTCCGCAATATTCCCCCAATTTAACCGCCCCCTCCGCAGTTGAGGACAGAGGAAAAGATAGGACAATGTGCGTATCTGCCTCTCCACCCCACTCCGTCGCAAATAGCAACTTCGGAGGTGGGGCGATTGAAGTCGACTCGGCGTCGCCGAAACGGGTTAAAAGAGTCCTTCCCTCGGTGCGCCGGACCCTGTCCGTAGGAGACGTCGGCGGGGGCATCTCCTCTGCCACACCGCCTGCTAGTTTGGCACGGTAAAGGAGACCGAGACGCTAACCCTTCGGGTCAGACCCCTGAGCCCTGGCAGCAGCAGCAGCCGCCGCCGCACTCTCTGCACAGCCTCAGAGGCGCCCTCCCAGGATGGTTTGCTTGCCGTTTGGAGAAAGACTCTGGAGCGGAGCCAAGCCCTGCAGCCTCTTGCCGAGCCCTGGCCGCCCCCCGCAAGTTAACTCCCCAAGCCACAGACCTTTACCCTCCCCCGCCTCCCCTTTCCCATCCCTGCGCTCTGGTTGTCATGCAGCAGCTCCTTTGAGCAAGAGGGAGGGGGGAGCTGGATGGCTGCCGAGAGGAGAAGCTCACGGCGGGGCTGGGTTGCCGCCTCGGGCGTTCCGCTCCCCATCAGCTTTGATAGCCCCAGAAGGGGAGGGAGGCGAGGCTGATGTCAGGAGCCGCCGGGGGTGGGGGGTGTCGGTGGCGGAGCTGCTGGAGGGCGGGGGGCGGGGCCGAGAGGGAGAGGGGCGGGGGCCGAGAGGGACCCTGTAGTGCTGCCCATCGCCGCCCGCCCCTCTGCCCGCCGCCGCCGCCGTGCTGACGGGGTCGCCTTCCTCGCTGCCGCCGCGGGGGGCTGCTCCTTCTCGGGCTCTGCTCGCCGGCCAGCAGGTGCTCCTCCTCGGTCCCAGCTCCCCAGGCAGGCAGGCGCACCATGCGGGCGCTCCTTGCCCTCGCCGCTCTGCTCGGCAGCCTGCTGCTCTTCCTTTGCCTCGCGTGGCTTTCCGCCGATGGCTCTTGGAGCGCGAGGTAAGCGGAGCCGGGGGCTGCGGGGGAGGGGGCAGCCTTGAGGCGGGGTGGGGGTCTCTGCTGCTGCTGCTGGCGGCGGCGGGGGGCTCCATGCATGCTGTGGGGAGCGGAAGAGCGCGCAGCCCCGGGGGACTCCCGCACCAGCTGCCTGGAGGATGCTCCGGCGGAGTGAGACTCCATGCCAAGCCAGGCGGCTGCTGCACTTGGGGAAGAAGAAGGGCAGCCCCCAGCGCCAGGCAGCCCTGATGCTTGTGCTGCTCCTGGGGGTCTGGATATGCCTGGTGGTGGCTCTGTGGTCTCTCCAGGAGCAACATTCTTCGCTGACCCTCTTTGACAACTTTGCTTTGCTTGCCAGGGGCTGGGAGAAGGAGGTCAAAGCCACCCGCGATGGGGTCCCCCGAGTGATGAGGTCCCTCAGAGCTCCTCCTGCCACATCAGTCCAGCTTGCAGCTCCTCAGATGGACACCAACAGGTAAAGGCTCCTCACTTCTTCAGGCACTTCAGAGATAATCTGCTCTCTCTGGATGGTGTTTTGGCCAGCACAGGTAGTTCCACTGTTTTTGCAAGTCCATGTGGACCAGCCCTGATCAGTAGGGACATCCATGCGCTGAACATACGGATAGAGGGTAACCTGTGCTGTGTTTCTGTTCCCCTACAAATCAGTGTGTCATTCAATGCCCATTGGCTTCACAAAACTGTGTGCTGATAGATGTTTTGTGACTGTATTTTTGAAGTATGTGTTCATTTTTATGTGTTAATAATTTATTGTACAGTATCAATAGAAAAAGCACTTGTGTATGCATTATTTAATTGCATTTTGGGTTACAATTGTAACCAAGACCCACTTTTGAGGCTCTCTTAAGCCAACAAATGGCACATAAGCATTCGTTTTAAGAAATAAATACAATTCGAAATTTATACTAGCTCTTTCCAAAAACAAACTGAAGAGTTTCACATGTAGACTAGCTGCTCAGAATATAGCTGTTCCCATGTTCTTCGGTCACTTTTGTTTTCTTCCTGCCTTATCTATCACCCCTAGTTTTGGTTTTCCTCACCCCTTTCTTCCATGAATCACCTTCCTTGAGTTCATGTATTTGGGTTTGCTTTTCAGTGGGGAAAGAAAACTGCTCCCCCAAACTGCTTGTTAATGTTAAACTCCTCCAGCTTAAAAAGACATCCGTTTAGAGATTGGTGTGAGAAGAACTTTTCAAAAAGGAAATGCCAATATGTGCCGTTTCCCATAATTCACCCTTCGAAAAGTTCTCTGATCCAGCTCCAAAAGTCTGTGGGAGAAGTGTGTGTGTGTGTGTGTGTGTGTTGGAGATGTATAGCCCTCTGGATCCCAGCTTTGCAGTTTTTCTTCCTTGCTACCCATCTTCTTTCACATTCCTTTCCTCCTCTTCCTCCTTTGCGGTTTTCCTTTTCCATTCAGCTTGTGTGTTAAACTTTGGCGTCAAGACTAAATTAAAAAATCGAGAAATAGTCACACAGCCCTTTGACTGAGCCAGTGTTATAAACACTTGTACCCGAGTCCTCTCACTAAAAAGGACAACTTCTGTTGCATCTTGTTCTAGCCAGGCAGGGACCCCAAAGGATGCCACGCAAGGCCCAGAGAAGAAAAATGTGGAGCACGAAGAAAAGCAAGTGTAGCAAGAAGTGTTACAGGCAAGATCTGTAGAATCAAGGACTTCTGATATCCTGACTAAATTGACTAGAGGAAGTCCAATTGAAATCTAGTCGTTTAAATCCCCCATTTTTGCAGTCGACTTTCTCTCTTATGCACCAGGAAGGATGTAGCCCTCTCAGTGCACTATGGGGCAAATCAGCTTCAGGAGGGATGTACGGGATGGCTAAGAATAAGAATAAAAGTTTTATAAGAATAAAAAAGATAAAGAAGTAAAAATAAATAAATAAAAGTCATGAGATTGTGACAGTGTTGCAGGGGGCAGTATGCCCCAGTTGGTTTTTTTAGTGTGTGTTTTTTAATGTGTTTCTCTGAATGAAAAAGGTTGGGAAACATTGCTTTAGAGTAAAAGTCTGAGTATTACTATTGAGAAAATTAGATTGAATGCCAGTCACTGTTCTGACAAGGATTGCTGAACCCTTATTTCAAGTTTCATCACAGAATATGGGGTCAGCCTCACATGGTAAAACCATTGTGTGTCTTACACATAGAGGTCGTTCACACAGTCAAAAACTGTGTTCTACCTGGGTTTGGGAGCTGTGTGTGCTCCCAATTTTCAGTTGTGTGGAAGCAAGATAAGAGGAAAACCCTGGGTAGAAGTGATTGTGTGGAAACAAGGTGAGAGGAAAAGCTATCCAGGTTTTCCTCCTACCTGGCTTCCACACAATCACTTCTACCCAGGTTTTCCTTCTACCTTGCTTCAGTACAACCAAAAATGGGGAGCACATACAAATCCCAAATCTGGATAGAACACAGTTTTTGATTGTGTGAATGACCTCATGGTCAGTCATCTCAAACAGAGGCAGAGAGAGAAGTAACCAGCCTAACTTGGTGCATTAATGTAGCAGAGGGCTTAAACTCCCTGTTAGAAAGGTCTGGTCCTGGATTAGGACCCTACAGAACATCCTCTGTGGTTTATTCTCCGACTGTGTTCTGGGTGACTTAGGGAGTCAGGCTCTACACATGTTCAGTGTGTAGAGCCGAAAGGGGTTCTACAGGGAGAGCGGGCTTGACCTGTTCTCCCCACAAACACCCCTCCCCAGGCGGCTTTGCTCTGGTGTTCCCGCGGCCGGCCATGGCTTGTTTGGGCACTCTGGGGGTTGGGCGAAGGGAGCTGCTGCCGCATGGCACCCCACCCCCGGAGCCCCAGTAATGCATTGTGCGAGTGAGTCGTGCATTTCTGGGACCCCCCCTCCCACAGTGTGTCCACCACAGCTGCAAGCAGCCGCAGCAGACACACAATCCATTAACTCGTTTTTGGGGTGCATCCGTGCCCAAATCCTGGGTTAAGCAGTGGGCTTCGTAAGCAGGCTTGCCGCTGAGACACCGTTGGGAGCTGCGCGGGTCCCATTGCTGCACACAAGCAGCAGATACCGGGCTGGGCTCCCTTAGCCCAGTTTCTGCTGCTCGTGAGACACGCCTCATTGTCATCTATATGTCTTCCCAGCACAGCATTTTACATAGCTCTGCATGATTTTAAGTCTCGAATAAAGGACTCACTCCTCATATGTAGCTATTTCCCCAAGACGATCTAGGCCTTTTGAGAGTATTTTTTCAGCATTCAGCTGATATTTTTCTATTACTAATGCTATTGCATTACAGCAGTGGCAAAGCACTATATCAAATAAACCTTTCTACCTAGAATTTGATACAGATTAAAGGTTTGAATGGAGGCTTCACAGTGTTGTTCTGCTGCAATGAATAAAAGATTTGATGGGTAAGACAGACAGTGGTCTTTCTTTCAGAGAATGCCAAATAAGAGAACAAGATCACTTTGCTTTGTTTAAGCACCTTTATGGTAAAACTAAATGTTTCTATTCTCTTGTAGGCATCTGTCTTATATCTTTATGGTTCAAAGCAGTGCATGGCTGTGAGCTACTGGTTCTGGAATAATTGCCAGTCCAATGTATAAAGTCAAATTTTGGTTATTTTCATTTGCTTGTGCTAGCATACAAGTTTTATATTTTGTCCTAGCAATGATAAGAACATCACACACACACACACACACACACACACACACACACACACACACACACACTTCCTTCTTGGTGAGTATTCTGTCAGGATACCAGGTGCAGAACTGTAGACATAAACAGATGAGGTGTCTGTTATTTTTGCCCAAACATTATCAGCTCCGCTACCATTTTTCATAAAAGCCTGAAACACACATATAGGAATAGCAGTCAAACAGTATTAAGAGATACAAGATACAAGTATGGACCCGTAACAAAATATTGCAGTATATCCCCCTTATATACATGTTTTCTCTGAGCCTGTGCCTGAACATGGTGCAAGTTTGAGGCACCTTTACCCCTCAGAAGTGGAAGGGGTTGTGCCTGTCTTGGGTAAGTATTCTTTAGGCAGGTAAATTTCCCACTCCTTTTGTTCAAGCCCTCTTCCTGTCCCTTGTCGCCACTGAGTTCCATTAGCTCTGCCTACCTGGTTAACTGCCCCCTGTGTCCACAAACATTTCACTCCTTTGAGTTATATTGGGGCAGTTTGGAATGCTGATTTCTTTATTCCCCCCCCACTTAAGTCCCCCCCCTTTAGATTTTTGTGAAACTGACGGATCTGTGGGTCACCCTGAGTCTGCCAGTACCTCCCTCTCACCAGTTAACGTGTCCATGAGATTCACAACATTTCGGAAATAGATATAAGATTAGATGAGCCTTAAGCAAAAGAAAGAGCTGTTTCGCAGTGGTGCCATTACATCGATATATTGAATGAGAGAACGTCGGCTAAAGATTTCACTAGTTATTCTGAAAGAGCACATGACATTCATCTCTGAACTTTTCCAACCAACAGCACACAACCCCTCCTGTTCTTAAGTTCTTTGGTGAGCTTTCCGCTGCTTCTTCTGCCTGCCTTTCTACCTTCTATTCCGGAGCATAGCTGTAATTGAACAAGCAGGACAAAATGCCCCTGTGCCCCGGGTGGGGAGGCGGGCACTGGCTGGGTGACAGCTCACTCCCCTTCCTACTCTCCTGTCTCTAATGTCTCCCTGTATCCAATACACCGCATGTTCACCTCTGTCCCAAAGCTGAATGTAATCTGCCCCCCCCGCCTACTTATCTCATTACTATCTTCTTTTCCTGCCGCTCCATTATAACACAAATCACTCCAGCTATTTCTTTGTTTGTTTGGGTTTATAAACCACCTGATATAAAACATCTCCAGCCAGTTTATATATTTTTTAAAAATGTTTTTTAAAAAACCCAACAATTAAAACCATTTCAACCATTAAAAAACAAATGATTAAAAACAAAACAAAATTTTTTAACTAAAAGCCCTAAAAAAAACAGGTGTGTCTTAAGAGTTTTCTTGAAGACAGCCAGAGATGGGGAAACCATCTCTTATTCTGGCAGGGAACATGTCCCACAGTCCCAGGAAGACTAGAGAAGGCCTGGTTCCGAGTCACCACTAGGGATGTGCATAAAACTGGAAAAGCTGGTTTGGCTCAAATCTGAACCAGATTTGAGCCGGCCCGGCCCAGTCCAGTTCCGTGCACCATCAAACTGGACCCGGTTTGGGTTTGAACTGAGCTGGTTCGAAAGGGCTTGGAGCAGCGTTCCCTCTAACGGGTTCCCAGATGTTGTTGATTACAACTCCCAGAATCCCCAGCTACAATGGCTTTTGCTTGGGGATTCTAGGAGTTGTAGTCAACAACATCTGGGATTCCCTGTTAGAGGGAACACTGGCTCGGAGTTTGGTGAGGATTCCCCTTTACCAGTAAAAGGCAAGCAGGGGCAGGAGGCCTTCCATAAAGGTAGATTGGGCAGGAGGGGAGTAAAAAAGTATCTTAAAAGTGCCGCTGGCGGTGGCTCCCCCCACCCCCTCTGGCCCTCCCCTGAGTAACCCGTGCAGGTTTGGACCTGGTTCGGGTCTCTATGCAGGCATTGAGGTCACTAAAATGGCTGCAATTGGACCTCTTCTGCAACAACTACAACCGGCCTCTTCTGATTGTCTCAGTAGATGGTGAGGTTCATGATGAAGGAGGCACTTTCTTAAATACCATGGGCCCAAGCAGTGTTCTCTCTAAGGCATGCACATGTGCACACATGCCCACAAGTTTTTTCGTGTCCGCTCAGTTAATTTTAGATCTCACTCAAGTTGAATCAGGAAGGCCCCATTCTGAATGCAGGTGCACACACTCTGCCTTGATACTGTCACCCAGAACAAAACTCATTCCACGCAGAGATGGAAAAAATTAGAGGGACCACTGAGCCGAATGGTTTTATAGGTAATAACCAGAACTTTGTATTTGGCCTTGAAATATATTGGTAGCCAGTAAGGTTAGTTTAGAATATGAGTAATATGGCCTCTTTGGGTTGCCCCAGAGACAAACCTGACTGCTACATCCTGCACCAATAGCAGTTTCTGGACTACATACAAAACCAACCCAACATAGAGCACATTGCAGTAGTCAAGCCTGGGGGTTACCAGTATATACACCATTGTTCTAAGGTCATTTATCTTGCGAAATGGATGTAACTGGTGTTTTTTCATTCAAAGCTGATGAAAAGTACTCTTGGCTACTGCCTCAGCCTGAGACACCAGGAAGATGTTCAGATCCAGGAGTATTCCCAAACTACATACCTGTCCATTTGACCCTACATGTCCCCCCCCCCCAAATTGACATTACACTTCCCTCACCACAGCCACCCTATGTTTCAATATTCTGTGTTGACCTGCCCTTTGCCTTCAGAACTTAGAATGCTCATTAATCGATCAATCAATCTTTATTATGGTCACAGACCAGTATAAAGTATAAGGGTGATTACATGTTAAAAGTGAGATTAGATAAAAAATGATTACATATACTAAAAGGACTAAATATTCTAAAAATACTAAAAATAGTAAACAACATGAGGGTCTAAACACCTAAAAGATAGTAAAAGTAATTAAAAATGCATGAGTTAAAAGATATGAGAGAACAGAAATATATGACCTGAGTAATAAAACTGAAAAAAACAGCCAGATTGCAGGTTGTAGGGTGCAGTAAAAGAGAGACACGTGAGCAATTGCAGAGCCTGCCTAGAATGCTCATTAAAATTCTGTGACATCACAGCAGCTCAAGCAATGACTTCCTAGAATGTGTGTATGTAAAGTAATAGGGTGTTGTTGTTGTTTGGGTGTATATAACTATCACATTGTTATTTTATCCATTGCTACTGTCTAAAACAACATATTATTTTTTGCAAAGCTGTGGAATAATTAACTCTATGTAATTAATTATTAACTAAGCTACAGAGACCTCTGTGTTCTTTCTTCTGCCAGAATATTGTATCCCCGAGGGTAAAATAATTATTACAAAGAATAGGAATAGTTACTTAGCACATAAGTAATACACTGCTGTTTACATTACTCAGCAAGCATGGCTGCTGTATCAAATTGACTGTTATCATTAATATTATTATTTGCTTCCAGAATATCTAATGCATATGATAAAAGAACCTTTCTGGAGAGTGCTTGATAGATCTGATAGGTCTGAAGGAAATGAATCCTCATTGCGTGGTGCTCCCAAGGCACGGTGATCTTCAAACCAAATGGAACACATTCTTTCTACCCAGTAACAAACATGTTTACATGGCTATAGGTCCCAATAAACACACTTGGACTCATTTCCAAGTACACATATTATGTTAATCTCTTTTTGGTTTCTGTAGGAAAAATGAAATTGCAAAATAGCGATAGTGATAACAGCAGTGGCAATAATAGGTAGGTTAGGCTGAGAGTTACGTGACTGGCCCAGAGTCATCCAGTGAGTGTTATGGTTGAATGGGGATTTGAACTCAAGTCTCCCCAGTCCTAGACCACTGCACCACACTGGCTGAGATGTAGTATAGCTACATCTCACTTGTATTTCGATCCTGAGAGGAGAGCTGGTTTTGTGGTAGCAAGCATGACTTATCCCCTTGTAGCTAAGCAGGGTCCACCCTGGTTGCATATGAATGGGAGACTTGAAGTGTGAGCACTGTAAGATATTCCCCTCAGGGGATGGAGCCGCTCTGGGAAGAGCAGAAGGTTCCAAGTCCCCTCCCTGGCATCTCCAAGATAGGGCTGAGAGAGATTCCTGCCTGCAACCTTGGAGAAGCTGCTGCCAGTCTGTGAAGACAGTACTGAGCAAGATAGACCAATGGTCTGACTCAGTATATGGCAGCTTCCTATGTAACCGTAGCAGTTCCTTGAAGAGCAGTTTGATATGGAGCAATTAGTAGGTGACCAAGTCTGGCCCCTCTGCCATGAGAAAGATTCTTCCTGCTGATTTCTGCAAACCAAACAGGGACAGGTTAAATAGTTTAAAAGGAGAGAAGCAGACCAGGCTAAGTTTTTTCTGGCCCAGGCAAACATATTCACCTGAAAAGCAAACAATAGGTCAGGTGAACAAGAGCTTAGTAGGGACCTGTTTTCTTACAAACATACAGGAATTTTCTGGAAGGGCTGGTTGCATATGAATGGGAGACTAGAAGTGTGAGCGCTGCAAGCTATTCCTCCAGGGGATGGAGTCGCTCTGGGAAGAGCAGGAGGTTCCAGGTTCCCTCCCTGGCATCTCCAAGATAGGGCTGAGAGAGATTCCTTCCTGCAACCTTGGAGAAGCTGCTGCCAGTCTGTGAAGACAGTACTGAGCTAGATAGACCAATGATCTGACTCAGTATGTGGCAGCTTCCTATGTTCCTATGATCCCATTATGAGACTCCCATCTTTCAGCATGAACAAATACCCCAAGTCAGTGTTCTGATGTGGACAACATCCAGACTAGTTAGACATGACTACACACCATTGAAATTAATGAGACAAGTTAGTTGTGACTAAGGCTAGGAACATAGAGTAGGAAGCTGCTAATACTGAATCAGGTCATTGGTCCAATTAGTTCAGTATTGTCTGCACTAACTGGCAGTGGCTTCTCCAAGCTTGCAGGCAGGAGTCTTTCCCAGCCCTACCTGGCGCTGCCAGGGCTTGACTATGGGACCTTCTGCATGCAAAGCAGATGCTCTTCCACTGAGCTGCAGCCCCCTTCACAAAGATGCTGGACATGGGTCTCCCATCCAGGCACTGAGCACACCAATATCTGCTTAGCTTCAGACTGGCTGTATCATGTGCCCTTAGCCAGGCCTGCTCAACTCAACTTAGGGCCCCCCAGCTGTTTTTGGACTGACTGGCAGTGGCTTCTCCAGGGTTTCAGGCAGAATTCTTTCCCAGCCCTACCTGGAGATGTCAGGCATTGAACCTGGGACCTTCTGCATACAAAGCCGATGCTCTACCACTGAGCTATGGCCCATGCCTGAACTTATCCTCAGAACCACCTGCAGCTTGGGAGAAGCTCTTTGGCTACCACACCTCATCCGGTGGCAGCAGGATCTTCCCAGCCCTGCCAGGATGCATGCAGACATTGGAATAAGGTGCAGCCTCTTGAAGCCAAAGCAGTTTTCCTGGAAGGAAGGGTTGCCTGAGACGCTCACCTTACCAGTAAGCTTGCCGCTGGCCCTTGACTATTGCTGGAGCAATATTCTGAGCTTCTTGGTTGTCAGTGGTTCTGGTATCTGGCCTCATTTTCTAGTGAACTATACATGGTCCTGTCCATTTGCTGCCTCACCTGTACTTTTACCATGCCTGGCCAGAATGTCCCTGTGCGCCCTGGACTGGACTAGGAGAAGGGCTGAGGGTGAGCATATTTTCAAACAGAACTTACCTTCAGTCTTCTGTCTCCTTTCTGAAAGCTGTACAGTAATAATAAAATGCCTTTGAGCTTATGCAGAGTTTGTTCCACTCACCACTGCCACGTCCTGTACATCTGAGGGAGGGCTTCCAGGATAAAGGACATCACACTCTTGCTGAACTCAGAGCTGTCAATGTGCTCAGTGCTCAATAGTATTCTTTCCCCTCCAGCACAGTTCTGAATTTGATTGGATTACGCTTCATTTTCACCAGGCCAGCTCATATGAGCTTGCTCTATCTGAACTTTAAAAAGAAGCGGCTGCAGCAGATTTTATGTTTTGAATAAGAGAATTCACAGGCCCCAGGCTTCCCTGCTCAACTTCACAGTATCTTTGGATGAATACGGTTGTTATTAAGACTTTTAACCATAGGTTGCCTGTTGGTTATTCCTATCTTAGCACATTGTGACTTGATCACTGATCCAAATTATGGCTTCTTCGAAGAGTGAGACTCTCCTCCTCAAATTGCATGGGAACTAAAGCTTGTGAAGAATATGTCAGGCCAGAAGAGTTTCTGGGCGTGGTAGGGGAGCTGTCTGACAGCAAGGTCTTGATTCAATCTACTTTACTTGTTCAAAACATTAGTGGCAATTCTGCTTGGGGCGGGGTGGGGGGGAGACAAGTGTCAGACCATCTCCCACACAGTTGCTGTGATTAATGTCATAAGACAAATTGTTACTTCTGCAGTTTGAGATTTTACGGTCCATTTCACCCAGCATTTAGATTGCATATTACCGTATTAATCAAAGTGTCATGAACCCTAAAACAGCAATGCAGTCTCATTATCTAATTCAACCAAATTGGTGGCAGAATATTTAAGAAGTTAAAAGCATGTATCCTTCTGAGGAACATTTATTGGTTTCTAATGGCAATAGAACGACCAGCTTAACACAGTGTGGGAGAACAAAAAATGTACAGAGTGATACAATGACAAGGAAGGACATTGTCAAATATGATCTATTTTATTTCATGTCCAAAGATGGAACAGCTTTGGGGCATCAGTGCAGCTATTCGTCCAATTAGTAGGGCTAGATCCATCTGTCCATGTGCCTGGGGTAGGACAGGGAAGAGAACGTGGTGTAAAATGGGGAAAAGCTGCAGGCATTTGGCGAGTCACTGTTGTGACCAGAGGAGGAATCATAGCTTCTCCAATCACTAGCTATCAGCTCTTTCTGATCCTTTTCAAAGAAGTGGGAAGAGAGAACAAAGATCTATTGTGCGTCTATTGTGTGTATGCATACGGCTGGAGCTGTTCTTGGCTTCCTACATGAAATCTGGATAATAGGACTAGATTCTTGATGGGTTCCAGAATACTGCAGCACTGAGGGCAGGTGGCAGGGTGTGGGGTGTGGAAGAGAAAGTCAGCATCCAGAAAAATTTAACATCACCTAAACATCTGGAAACTGGAAATCATCTTGTGAATGGGAAAAAAGCATTGAACGTGACACCAGAAATATAGTACATTACTTTAATATTTTTGACAAGGGTCGTATGATTGGCTACTGCCGAGGAACTTGAATTCCAATACAGAGGGCTGATTTGCATGTCACTTTTTCCTGGGTTTCGCAGAGGTAGACTTCACTTGTATTTCCACAAACCCAGAAATTAAAGTGATTCTGGATCCATGCAGTATGACCTTATGCACTCCATGCTTTCCAAGCATGCAGTAGCAAGAATGACTTCTGGCTCTCAAAAAGCCAGAAAATAGCTCCTTATTCGTTAGCCTAGAAACTGAACTGAGCTGTGTGGATCTAGGCTGTTTGCTCTTTAGCTATAAACAATCATTGATTTTATTTAAAACATGCCACTGTTATTGGGACACAAGAGAGCCTATGGCGGTGGTAACTGGAGTTCATTTGTTTGTGCTATTTACTGCTTTGCATCATCATCCAGATATTTCAGCTGACTTAGGTTATGTGTAAAGAGAGAAATAAATTCTCACTTGGAGCAATGTAAAGACCTGCATATATCTGAAGGAGCAGGGGTGAATGGCTGAACCTCAACTGTTGCTCCAGCTCTACACCCTGTCCAATTTGTTTATACACACAGAGATACATAAGAACAGTCCTGCTGGATCAGGCCCAAGACCTATCTAGTTCAGCATCCTGTTTCACTTAGTGGCCTACCATGTGCCTCTGGGGAGCCCACAGGCAAGAGGTATGTGCATGCCCTCTCTCCTGCTGTTGCTCCCCTGCAACTGGTATTGAGGGGTATCATACCTCTGAGGCAGGAGGTGCCCCACAGCCACCAGACTAGTAGCCATTGATAGACCTGTCCTCCATGAATTTGTCTAAACCTCTTTTAAAGCCATCCAAGCTGGTGGCCATCACCACATCCCATGGCAAAGAATTCCATAGATTAATTATGGCTGTGTGAAAAAGTACTTTCTTTTGTTGGCCCTGAATTTCCCAACCTTCCGTTTCATGGGATAACCCCTGGTTCTGGAGGTGTGAGAGAGGTAGAAAAAATTATCTCTGTCCATTCTCTCTACCCCATGCATAATTTTATGCACCTTGATCATGTTTCCACTTAGTTACCTCCTTTCCAAAGTAAAGGGCCCCAGATGCTGTACCCTAGCCTCATAAGGAAGGTGCTCCAGGCCCCTGATCATCTTGGTTGCCTCTCCTGCACTTTTCCCCATTCTACAATGTCCATCTTGATATGATGACCAAAGCTATATGAAGTATTCCAGATGTGGCCACACCATAGATTTGTATAAGGGCATTATAATATCAGCATTTTCATTTTCAATCCCCTTCCTAATGTTCCCTAGCATGGAATTAGCCTTTTTCACAGCTGCTGCATGCTGAGTTGACATTTTTAATGAGCTGTCCACCACAAACCCAAGATCTCTCTCCTGGTCAGTCACTGACAGCTCAGAGCCCAGCAGCGTATATGTGAAGTTGGGGTTTTTTGCCCCCATATGCATCACTTTACACTTGCTTACACTGAACCGCATTTGCCATTTTTTTGCCCACTTCTCCAGTGGGCAACAAAAGGAAAAGAGGCAACAAAGGGGAGACATGATCGAGGTGTATAAAATAATGCATGGGATGGAGAGCGTGGACAGAGAGAAAATTTTCTCCCTCTCTCACTACACTGGAACCAGGAATCATCACATGAAACTGAAGGTTGGGAAATTTAGGACTGACAAGAGGAAGTAGCTTTTCACACAGCACATAATTAATCTATGGCATGCCTTACTATGGGATGTGGTGATGGCCACCAGCCTGGATGGCTTTAAAGGAGACTTAAACAAATCCATGGAGGACAGGTCTATCAGTGGCTACTAGTCTTGTGGCTGTGGGCCACCTCCAGCCTCAGAGGCTCAGTGCCTCTTAATACCAGTTGCAGGGGAGCAAGAGCAGGAGAGAAGGCGTGCACATACCTCTTGCCTGTGGGTTCCCCAGAGGCATCTGATGGGCCACTGTGTGAAACAGGATGCTGAACTAGATAGGCCTTGGGCCTGATCCAGCAGGACTGTTCTTATGTTCTGTCTATTGCAGACAGGAGGGCCGCTCCCTCCCGCACATACACACCAGTGTCTGAGGCAAGATATCACATGTGGGGGGACTCTCTTAGGAGTACATGGTAGGAACAGCTAGTGTTGGGAGGCCATTGCACTTCCTGAGCCAGCCCAGTCAGAGTTGCTCACCTTTCCGACCTCAGTCTTTGTATGCTGAGAAGTAGCTACAGAATCACTGAGGAGAATGGGTAGCTACTAGAGTGACTTGAGAATTCTATGCCTCCCTCGTCTCAGCACTGGCCTTCCCTCCTGCATGCCTAAAAGGGATGCCCCATCCCCTCTCCCCGCCTCAATGGCAAGAGACAGTGCCACAGGTACTGGCACAAGGGAGATGCTGTACTAATTCCATGAAACTACTTTCCCTGGGAACCTCCAGGGGAGGTGGCTTCATGGAATCCTGGGCATGGGACAATGGCCTGCCAAAATGAGAGTCATATCAGATGCCTATCTGATGTAATATGGAGACACATCATGTATGATCTTTGCTGAAGCTAAATAGGTTTGGGCATGGTCAGTGTGTGCTTTGGAAATGACCTGGGGTGGCTGTGACTGGTGCTTCCTGGGGAAAAGGTAGGGGATAAAAGTAATACATAAATTATAGTTATATTGTCTGACATGCACATTTATTCTTGAATAAATTGGAAGCAGCTTTGTATATGCTATTAACAGTTATTGTTAAAATAGTGCAGTATTCTTTTGAAATGTAATTATGTTGAAACTGATTGTGAGTTCCACTTGGGGGAAAAAACACTTTTCTGATTTACATCAGAATCAACACAAAGCACAGAATGATTCAGGCTAATCTTGTTTTTAAAATCGAAGGCACTTTTGGTGGCAACTGGAAATAGTCCTCTAGACTGAAACCACATCAGGAAAGTGGAGCAGACTTCAACAGCAATCTTCCCCCCCTCCAGCAAACTCTGTCTGTTGCTTATCTTAGCTTCACAGCAATCCATTGTGCTACTGCCAAGACCATTTTTGTTCTTTCAAAGATGGATTTTCCTTTGTATTTAAACAGAACAACTGCTAATCAAACTGGAATCCGGAAGTCTGAGCAAGCCTCAAAATGCAAAGAGATGTGGAGCAACAATTGGTCTTCCTCTATCAAGAAGAAAAGGTAGATGTCTGTTTCTGCTTTTCATTGATTTGCTCCACACCCACTAATATGGTGACCACAATCCAGAAAGGCTGTGTGTGTGTGTGTGTGTGTGTGTGCGGGCGCACGTGCACATGTGTGCGTGTGCATGCACGATGGGTACATGTGTGATAAAGGCATGACTCCCGCTTGTCAAATGAGGCTATAGTGGAGTTTCATTACAAGAACTTGGCTAGCAGTGGACCAAGTCTGTAAGTATCCAAGACCAGCTTGGGGTAGAACCTAAATCCCAACTTGGAATGTGTATTTTGCAACCCAGAGGTAGAGCCAGTGATTTCAGCTGGAGCTTGAAGTGTGTTGGACAGAAAATACTGCTCTACTGATTGGGCAAAGGTAAAAAGTCAGGCCTCACCAATCTGGCAGCTTCATTCTGCCTGTCAGTTACTGGGGCTAATATGGTCCCACTTTTTCCCCCTGTGTACCGGAAGTGGCAATGAGGCCTGAGCAAACACAGCCTTGCTGCGTAGGTAGTCCAGCAGGCTAGGAACCACCCTCAGGCTAAGAGCCTTCTCGTTCTCAGAGTCCCTGAAAGTAGGCAGATGTGCACAGACCCAAAATGCTGGTCTCATTATCCGGAAATGCCATAATGACCCAGAAAGAACCATTAAGAGGCAAACAAGCCTCTTAATAGCTCTTTCTGAGCCATGATGGCATTTCTGGATAATGAGAGAGAATGGGTAGCATGAAAAAGGCCTGCCTCAGATGTCACTTGGGGCAGAAAACTAGGATGGTGGGATATCAGCAGGTGGGTGGAACAGAGATGCTTTTGACCAGCAAAGTCCCATTTTTCGCTAGAGCAGGAGAACCACAGTTGTGAAGGGAGGCCCAGTGTGCTGTCTGCCTGGCTCCCTATGTGAGAATTCTTGTTTTGCAGCAGCCAGGTCCCATGAAAAAAAAACATACCGAGAAACTGGTAGCCCAGAGTGGAGGAGAAAGATGCATATTCTTCATAGGGACATAAGTGATTTGTCTATCAATCATATTTTTATACCATCTGATATGTATACCTCTAGGCGGTGTACAAAATTTAAAATATTTAAAAGTCACAAATTAAAATACATGACAATAAAAACAATAGAATAAAATTATTAAAACAAGTTTTTAAAGTTATTAAAATTAATTCTAATTAAAAACCTGAGCGAACAGGAGGGTCTTGAGGTTCTTCCTGAAAACAAACAGAGAAGGAGAAGCTCTTATTTCAGCACGAAGCCGCAAAGCCCTGGGGCAGCCACAGAGAAAGCCTGGTCCTGGGTTGCCACCAGATGAGCCGGTGGCAATCGTAACCAGACCTCTCCAGAAGATCGTAACAGGCGGCAGGAATTATGACAAAGGAGGCGCTCTCTCAAATAGCCTGGACCCAAGCCATTAAGGGCTTTATAGGTAATAACCAACACTTTGTATTTCACCCGGAAACATATTGGTAGCCAGTGCAGTTCTTTTAGAACCGATGTTATGTGGTCCCTTCGTGTTGTCCCAGAGACCAATCTGGCTGCCGCATTCTGTACCAATTGTAGTTTCCGGACTACATACAAAGGCAGCCCCACGTAGAGTGCATTACAGTAGTCAAGCCTGGAGGTTACCAGCATATGTACCACTGTTTTAAGGTCATTCACCTCTAGAGTTGCCTTGTGCCAGGTCAGAGCATCAGTACATAGCATGGTGAGTATTGTCTGCAATGACTGGCAGCAGCTCTCCAGGGTTTCAAAAAGATGTCTCTCCCAGCCCTATCTGGAGATGCCAGGGATTGAACCTGGGGCCTTCTTTGGGCAAAGCATAAGAACAGCCCTGCTGGATCAGCCCAAGGCTCATCAAGTCCAGCATCCTGTTTCGCACAGTGGCCCACCAGATGCCGCTGGAAGCCACAGACAGGAGTTGAGGGCGTGCCCTCTCTCCTGCCATTACTCCCCTGTAACTGGTACTCAGAGGCATCCTGCCTTTGAGGCTGGAGGTGGCCCACAGCCCTCCGACTAGTAGCCATTGATAGACCTCTCCTCCATGAAGTAATCCAAACCCCTCTTAAAGCCATCCAGGTTGTTGGCTGTCACCACATCCTGTGGCAGAGAATTCCACAAGTGGATCACACGTTGTGTGAAAAAGTACTTCCGTTTGTTGGTCCTAGACCTCCTGGCAATCAATTTCATGGAGTGACCCCTGGTTCTAGTGTTGTGTGAGAGGGAAAAGAATCTCTCTCTCTCCACTTTCTCCACACCATGCATGATTTTATAGACCTCTATCATGTCTCCCCGCAGTCGTGTTTTTTCTAAACTAAAAAGCCCCAGGTGTTGTAGTCTTGCCTCATAAAAAAGGTGCTCTAGGACCCTGATCATCTTGGTTGCCCTCTTCTGTACCTTCTCCAGTTCAACAATGTCCTTTTTAAGATGTGGTGACCAGAATTGTACGCAGTACTCCAAGTGTGGTTGCACCATAGTTTTGTATAAGGGCATTATAATGTTAGCCGTTTTATTTTCAATCCCCTTCCTAATGATCCCTAGCATGGAATTGGCCTTTTTCACAGCTGCCGCACATTGAGTCGACACTTTCAACGAGCTGTCAACCACAACTCCAAGATCCCTCTCCTGGTCTTTCACCAACAGCTCGGATCTGATCAGCATGTCCTTGAAGTGGGGTTTTTCGTCCCAATGTGCATCATTTTACACTTGCTAACATTGAGCCACATTTGCCATTTTGTCGCCCACTCTCCCAGTCTTGAGAGATCCTTTTGGAGCTGCTCACAATCCGTTTTGGATTTCACTACCCGGAAGAGTTTGGTATCATCTGCAAATCTGGCCACATCGCTGCTTACCCCTGCTTCTAGATCATTTATGAATAAATTAAAAAGCACCGGTCCCAGTACAGATCCCTGGGGCCCCCCACTTCTTACTTCCCTCCATTGTGAAAACTCTCCATTTATACCTACCCTCTGTTTCCTGTCTTTCAACCAGTTAGCAATCCACACATGTACTTGTCCCCTTATCCCATGACCGCTAAGTTTCCTCAGGAGTCTTTGATGAGGAACTTTGTCAAAAGCTTTTTGGAAGTCCAGGTAGACTATGTCAGCTGGATCACCTTGAACCACACACTCGTTGACACTCTCAAAGAAGTCCAAAAGATTGATGAGGCAAGATTTACCTTTGCAGAAGCCATGCTGGCTCACTCCCAGCAGGGCCTGTTCTTCTAGGTGCTTTACAATTTTATCCTTGAGGATGCTTTCCATCAATTTGCCTGGAACGGACGTTAGGCTAACCGGCCTGTAATTTCCCGGATCGCCCCTGGATCCCTTTTTGAAAATCGGTGTTACATTTGCTACTCTCCAGTCCTCTGGTACAGAGCCCGATTTCAGGGATAAGTTAAATATTTTAGCAAGGAGGTTGGCAATTTCACATTTGAGTTCTTTGAGGACTCTTGGATGGATGCCATCCGGCCCTGGTGATTTGTTAGCTTTCAGTTTTTCCAGACAGTTTAGAACATCATCCCTTGTCACTTCTGTCTGACTCAGCTCTCTAGCCTCCATCCCTAAAAAGCCTGGTTCAGGAACAGGTATATGCTCAGTATCCTCTGCTGTGAAGACAGATGCAAAGAACTCATTCAGCTTCTCTGCAACCTCCATATCCTCCTTAATAATCCCTTTCACTCCCTCATTGTCTAATGGTCCAACTGCCTCCCTGGCAGGTTTCCTGCTTCTGATGTATTTAAAGAAGTTTTTGTTATTACCCTTGATACTTTTGGCTAAATATTCCTCAAACTCTCTTTTTGCCTCCCTTATTGTCACCTTGCATTTCTTTTGCCAGAGTTTGTGTTCCTTTCTGTTCTCTTCATTTGGACAGGCCTTCCAATTTCAGAAGGAAGTCTTTTTCCCTTTTATGGCTTCCTTGATGGTACCCGTTAGCCATTCTGGCATCCTCCTGGACTTAGTGGTACCTTTCC
This sequence comes from Hemicordylus capensis, assembly GCF_027244095.1. Lineage (NCBI taxonomy): Eukaryota > Metazoa > Chordata > Lepidosauria > Squamata > Cordylidae > Hemicordylus > Hemicordylus capensis. The sequence goes on along the minus strand of NC_069662.1, from coordinate 137,186,293 downwards.
TCCTTTTGGGTATACAATCTAACTGGGCTTCTAGTATTGTGGTTTTGAGTAAACTCCATGCACTCTGGAGCGAAGTGACTCTCCTGATTTCCCCCCCTCAGCTTTCTTTTCACCATACTCCTCATTTTGGAGAAGTTTCCTCTTCTGAAATTCAAAATGTCTGTGTTAGACGTCCTTGGTGATTCTCTCCCCGCATGTATGCTGAATTTGATGGCACTGTGGTCACTGTTCCCTAAAGGGTCGATGACACTGACGTCATGCACCAGGTCCTGGGTGTCACTCAGAATTAGATCCAAGGTCGCCTTCTCTCTGGTTGGTTCCATGACCAACTGTTCTAGGGCACAGTCATTTAGCGTATCTAGAAATTTGACCTCTTTGTCCTGACTTGAATATGAATTTACCCAGTCTATGTGTGAGTAGTTGAAGTCACCCATAATTACAGCCCTGCCTCTCCTTGACGCCTCCCTGATTTCCTCCTGCAACTCCCAGTCACTGTCGGCATTATGATCCGGAGGGCGATAGCACGTCCCCAGTAGCACGTTCCCTTTCCGGCCTTGTATAGTCACCCACAGGGTTTCTGTGGAGGACTCCAGTCCACCTAGGTTTTCTAGCTTGTTAGATTCTATCCCTTCTTTAACATACAGTGCTACCCCTCCTCCAAGGCGCCCCTCCCTGTCCTTTCCATAGAGGGAGAGTGGGCGACAAAATGGGATAACAGTGTCCCACTGGTTCTCACTGTTCCACCATGTTTCTGTTATGCCCACTATATCTATTTCTGCGTTAGCAACCAAGCACTCCAGCTCACCCATCTTGGCTCAGAGGCTTCTGGCACTGGCATATAAGCACCTATACACTGAATCTCTCCCCTGAAGTATGCTATTCTTTTGACTTTTTGACCTGCTGGCACAGGCTCCCGTCTGCTCTTTATGCAGTTCTGCTCTGTCCCCTTCTGTTTTATCTGAATTCTTTGCAGCCTCACACTTTAAAGGATGGCTTTAGCCAAACGGGATACTGCCCAGCTCCCATCGGCTGTTCCCCAGGTGTCATTTTAAAAGCTGCTCTGCAACCTTTTTGATTTTAAGCGCCAGCAATCTGGTTCCATCTTGGTTCAAGTGCAGCCCGTCCCTTTTGTACAGGCCTTGCTTGCCCCAAAATGTGTCCCAGTGCCTAACAAATCTAACCCCTCCTCCCAGCACCAACGTCTCATCCACGCATTGAAACCCCTCAGCTCTGCCTGTCTCACTGTACTTGCGCGTGGAACAGGTAGCATTTCTGAGAATGCTACCTTGGGGGTCCTGGACTTCAAAATGCTACAAAATGCTACAAAATGCTGGACTTCAAAATGCTTCCAGGACCTCCCGACTGCATTTCCCCACATCGTTGGTGCCGACGTGCACCACGACAGCTGTCTCCTCCCCAGTACTGCCTAGGAGCCTGTCTAGACGCTGCGTAATGTCCTCAACCTTTGCACCAGGCAGACAAGTAACCGTGCGGTCAACACGCGGGTCACAAACCCATCTTTCTATCCCTCTAATGATCGCATCACCAACTACAAGGAGGCACCCACCCCCCAGAGGAGTATCCCCTGTGCGAGAGGATATGGGCTCATCATCTGTGGAAGGGGTCCCTTCTAAAGGAGCATTTCCCTCTTCCTCAGACCGATGTCCTCCTTGCCCAAGACCTTCATTCTCCCTGACAGCAGAGGAGCTACCAGCCCTGGAGTGGGATGCCTCTATCACATCCCTGAAGGTCTCGTCCACATGCCTCGCTGTCTCTCTGAGCTTCTCCAGATCCGCCACCTTGGTCTCAAGGGAAGGGATTTGTTCCCTGAGAGCCAGGAGCTCCTTGCACCGAGCACACACCCATGACTTCTGCCCATGGGGCAAATAGTCATACATGTGGCACTCTGTGCAATACACTGGGAAGTGCCCCTTCCCCTGCTGACCTTCTATCTTCATACTGTTTTTGTTGGCTGTTTACAGTATTTAGGGAGCTTATTGTCCGTTTATTAGATAGTTTATTAGGATAGGTCTCAGCTGTAATGGTCAACTATTTAACTGTCCAAACAGCCTTTCCCAAGAATATGAGGGATACGAGGGAGGGATATGTACTTACGTTCTCTTCTCCACCAGGATCCTTGTGATCCTTGTGATCACAGGGGCTTGTTCCAGGCTCCCCCGCACACTTCCTGTAAAACTTCTGCATCCTGTTTGCTATCCCTGTTCACTATGCTCTGTTTGCTGTGCTCTTGGGCCTTCACCTCATATGTAGAGTAGCCTTCCAGCTGTCACACAGGATGTGAGTCAAAGGAAAGGAATGTGGGGCCTCTCCCAGCCCTAGCTGACTCCACCCCCTCCAGGCAGCCACTAAGTAAACACTGGAATTAGGTAACCCTAAAAACTCCTAGCCCTGTGATATCTTAACCCTAACAAGTAACACACACACACACACACACACACACACACACACACACAGACTAAGACCTACCCCTTAAAGAGAAACAGCCCCTGCAAAACTCCCCTCTTCCTGTTAGTTTGTTTGAAGGGGAAAAGGCTAGATGTTTAGAAAGGCTTGCTCACCTTCTCAGCTGTGTCTGCTCTTCCCAGAGTAGCCTTCCAACTTCCCAGAGTAGCCTTCCAACTGATGCTCCTTCTGAGTAGATGCTACTGAGTAGCCTTCCAACTGATGCCAAGCAGATGCTCTACCACGGAACTATGGCCCCATCCTTGGAGCAGCTTCACTTGGAACAGGGGTTCTCAACTTAGGTTCCCAAATGTGATCAGACTACAGCTCGTCCCCATCGTCCTCAGCCATGACATCTGAGGACCCAAGATTGAGAACCCCTGATGTTGAAAGCAGTGAACCAGTCATATGATTGCTTAGCTGTACATACAGCATACCCTACATTTGTCACCCCATCACCAAGATGCTGAAAGCATGTTGAGTGGCGATGAGGGAAGGATTGAGATATGGGGGCTATTCTCACGATCGGGGAAAATCGGGCTAGGAAAGCCTAGCCCGATTTTTCCTGATCGTGGGAACCACCGGGATCGGCTGCGAGCCCGGTGCTTCCTAGGCGGGTAACCTGCCTAAGTGGCCCTGCCCTTAGCCCGGGTTTGCAGAACGAGCGCTCCACAAAACCGGGCTCCCTGATCATGATATATATATATTTGTCCTTAGTTCCTAAGCCTACCAACCAAGCCTGCGCCTGCTAAGCTTAGAAAGCATTGTGTGGAAGGAGCCCAGATGTTAATGAAACTGCCTTGAGGGTGATTGGCCTGCACCCCCTAGTTCAGGCAGATGTGGGGAATTTAGCTCAAAAGGGGAGACAGTTCCAATCAGCCTTAATTTGTGCAAGCGTATGAACTCAAGAAAATCGGCTTGAGAGAGAGGTTTGAATTAAATCAAAATGGAGTTTATTAAAAAATAAAACCAGACTAAATTACTATGTGACCCTAGTTTAAAGGCACTACAAATATGTTAAGAAACAGATTATTGTAAGGCACATTTAGCTTAAAGTTCCAAATGATGTGTAAAATTCCCAGGCGGGCTAGAGAGGTACTTTAAGATAGAGGGGCAAGATATCAGAAATACGAGAATAAAGAGAAATTCTACAATACTTTACTGGTTAACATGATCAGAGCATCCCCCATTTACAAACGCTGAGCTATGCATGCTCCCACAGATTTTGTTGTGTGCAAAGCCTGGAGATGCTCAGCCCTGAAGAAGCCGGGCAAGAGGCTATATCACCTGTCCTGGAGAGGAACACCAAGGTGGTCTGCTGGAGTCTCTTGTTGCAGTCTGCTGGGGTCCAGAGTGAGAGGCACTAGGGAACACTGAGATGTTTCTCTGTGGGAGTCCCAAGTGTAGTAATACACAAGGAAGCACACTGGGTCATGGAATTAGGGATACTTATAGCCCAAAACATGCCTTGAGGACACTTGTCCTTTGTCCTGCTCTGCTGAACAGGGGAGCCCAGACAACTTTTTTGGGTGAATGCATTGTGTCTTAGTCCTTCCTGGGTATGAATGTGTGTGAATCGCCTATGCCATTCAAGGGTGACTGTGAGGACAATTGGAGTGTGTAGATGTGTTTAAAGGATATCCTGTGCTGGGACTGACTTTCCCATCATTCATTCAACAGTTTCAATAGGCACACTTTCAAAGTTGCATCACTTACTCATCCCTATTGTAATGGAGGCTTCAGATAATAAATATCTGATAACCAGGTATTGTTTCTCTTTGCAAGAGAAAGAGGGAAGTTTAGAGTTCATTTCAAGGCTGAAATGTTCTTAGATGCCAGACACTTGCAGTAGCTAGTCCTGGGAGTCTGCTTAGCTGGGCACCCCTCATAGAGAGTGAAGCTAATCCCCTTTCCAATTTGTGGGGCTTGCAGTCAAATCTAGGGGCAACCAGTCCACCTCCAACTAAGCGACTTGTCCCCATGTATAACATAGACTAGGAGTTCACATTGAGGTGCAGCTCCTGAGCATAGCAAAAGTGCAATCTCCAAGCCTGGAGAGGCATTTGCAACCAGGGAGGCTTCTGGGAGTGGGCAGAATAAGCTCAGCTGGTAACACAGATCAAGTGCATAACTAGGAGAGAGGGGACTTAAGTGCACCCTTCTCCACGGTGGCTCCTCACACACACCAACCACAGGCCCTGTGTGTGATGTCACATGTAGGGCCCGTGGCCAGCACCCAGAAGGCCCAGCCTGACCCTCCTGAGTTCATTTCTCAGTCAGCTTCCTTGCTGGCTGGGTGTTATTTTCATTGCCCCCCTCCTCGTTCAGAGCGAGGAAAAGAATAAAGAAAATAGGGAGGGGCAAGGGGCAAGCCAGATGACTCTCAGGAGCTGGGCAGCTCAAGTTCTTTGAACTCGCCCACTCAATTATTGCTCTGCCCTGGCCAATACAGAATATCAGTATAATTCTACAAGTACTTTACTGGTTAACATGATCAGAGCATTCCCCATTTACAATTGCTGAGCTATGCATGCTCCCGCAGATTTTGTTGTGTGCAAAGCCTAGAATCTCCCAATCCCAGATCCTGGGTTTGATGATTGGAAGTGTTTTGTTTTACACATGAGACACTCCACAGGAGTGGCTTGGCGATCAGGAATTTGCTTGTAATCGCTTTTAATGAGTGAACCAGCCCTAAATCTGTTGCTTTATCCTGGCAGGGTGATCATTTGGTACAGAGCTATCCTACTAAAAATTATGCTAAGCCTTTTGATTCACACTTTAATTTGTATTGCACGTCTTGGATTGTTGTGTTGAACCTCGCTTGGATTTTATTTTCCTGTGTGAAATTATTCTCTTTCTTTTTTGTAACGACCTTCTGTTTTAGCAAATAAGATACTAGTGGACTCTATAAGATGGTGTAATCCTCCTTTCTCTGCCATGTTGCCTCTGTGCAAGGTAGCTTCCTTTTTGCTAGACTAACAACCACAGCTCTTCTGACTTTATCCCGTTAAGACAGATTCTAAAGTAAGCCCTAGAACTCCTGGTTCTGTTATACTTTCACACATAATGCTATGAATGTCACACATAATGCTATGAATGTTAATGCAGAGGTTCCCAATGACAACCCACAAGCAAACAACCAAGGCGTTGCTGAATTTTCTTCTGTATGTATTGATTTTTACATTACAGGTTTAAACAAGCAAAAATTACCATAACCTATTTCAGCAAGATTTTCTTTTACAACTGAAGATGATTGTGATATGTCTTTTGTTTTCTTCAGACTTTTCCAAATGGATTATTATGACAAAAACACCAAGAAAAAACATATTTCCATTCAGGCATTTTCTTGTTTTAATCAGCATATATTTTGTGGGGTGCTGGGGAAAAGCAGACACAAATCCTTAAAATGAAAAGCTAGCAGGTCGTGTCACATATTTAACACACTCATATGCATCACAACACAATAAGGTAGCACAACAGAATGTTTAGTAGCAGCTGCCAATATAATGATACATGCTGCATTTCCAGGCCAAACCCAGCAAGATGTGGCAGGGGACGGTGATGTGGGGCCATAGCTCCAATGTAGAGTACCTGTTTTTCAAGCAGAAGGTCTCGGGATCAATCCCTGGCAGCCCCAGGTAGGGCTGGGAGAAGACCCCTGTCTGAAACCTTGGAGAGCTGCTGCCGCTCTGGGTAGAAAGTGCTGAGTTAGATGGACTCATAGTCTGACTCAGTATCGGGTAGGGGTGTTTGTATTGATTCAGATTCCAATCAATTCGACCCAGGTCTGGTCTATTCAGGTGATTCACACTCAAAATGATTCTGCCCAGACATTCCTGGCCAAATTTGAGCTCAAATCGAATCACGGCAGATTCAGTTGGAATCGGTTTGAGATTCGGGTTCCTCCTATTAATTCACCCAGATTTCCAGCTTTAAAAAAGAAAGCAAGCAAGCTAAGCCCTTGTAGAAGTGGAGTTATGGAGCAAAATATGCAGTCAATATTTTTCAAGTGTTTGGATTCTTTGATGTATAATAACCTTTCCTCAATGAATCCCCATGATGATTCATTACACACCTTCATTTCTTCTATTCATTTTGACTGTCTTTGGACAGTGGGGTACCAAGCAGTGGGGTACTATCAGTTTATGTTCTAGGAATTTTTTCAAGTGTTTAGTCTCTTTGGTGTCTAATAACCTTTCCTCAAAATGAATCCCTGTGAGGATTCATTACACACCAAATAGTCTAAACACCTTAAAAATTCCTAAAACATAAAAGTATCCCAGTGGCTTTGGGGGTTGGCAGTTGCACGTGAGATGCCACTAATTCCCCACCCACAAAGCAGTGGGGTCAAAATGAACAGAAGAAATGAAGGTGTGTAATAAAGACACCAAAGAATCTAAACACTTAAATATTCCTAAAAAATAAACTGAGTACCCCACTGCCTCCTGGCAGGAGAGAGGGCATAATGGCAGGAGAGAGGGCACGCCCTCAACTCCTGTCTGTGGCTTCCAACAGCATCTGGTGGGCCACTGTGGGAAACAGGATGCTGGACTAGATGGGCCTTGGGCATGATCCAGCAAGGCTGTTCTTATGTTCTTCTTATGTTCTTATGTATGCCTTACATGTGTGTGTTTGTGTGTGGGGGGGGGCGTTGTAGCTGTCACAAGGCAGTTGGCAGTTGGTATTGTCCAATGACAGTCAAAATGAACAGAAGAAATGAAGGTGTGCAATGAATCCTCATAGGGATTCATTATGAGGAAAAGTTATTATACACCAAATAATCCAAACACTTGAAAAGTAGTGACCGCACATTTTACTCCATAACTTTTACAAGGGCTAGAACTTAAAGAACTTTTAAAACTAAAGCTGGGGATCCAAGTTAAGGTTAGGGCAACTTCGAATCCCCATTATTTCCTATGGAAGGAAAATGCAAAATCAGTAAAAACTAAAGAAAATCATTAAAAATCAACCAAGTCCTCTACTGCCTTCAACTTTGGGTGGTAGGTGGCACCCATGGGGACCTACCCACCACCCAAATTTTGTGCCTCTAAGACCTTTAGAAGTGGGCTGATTAAATCCAAATCAAATTGAATCCAACTCGAATTGAATCTGATCAGATTTGAGTTTGCAGATTCAATGATTTGATTTGACCTTGAATTGAATTGGCCAGATTCAATTTGAACTTGAATCAAATTGAATCACAAAAAAAAATCCATTCATGCACATCCCTAGTATCAGGTAGGGTCATATATTCATATGAGGGGATGATTGATACAGTTTAGAGTAAACTCAGGGGTGGGCAGTAATGCGGACTGGAAGTGCTGGCCACTGTTATGAGGTGATTGGCGGAGGGTGGAATCCCTGCTGGTACCTGTAAGCACTGAGAGGCACCAGTAGAGGGAAAGATGCAAGCCCTGTACAAAGATGTGCTGCGGACTTGATAGGTGATCCTCGTGTGGGTAGTAAGGACGCCTATTAGTGACTGCATGTTTTTAGGTTCTGAGTGAATTACTCTCCTGCTTCCACTGCATTTCCCATCACTTACAGATGTGGGTGGGAATTCCCTTCCTTCTTTGGTTTGCTCTGCAAAAAGTGGTTTCCACTACAAAACCACTTCCCTGTCCACCACCCTAACCCACCAAAACCTGAAATCCCATGTCAAGTCCCCTCTTTCCCTCTGCAGTGTCTAATTCAACTTGTCCTTTTAATCTTAAATCCATTATTCTGTGTGCTTACTAACTCTGGCCAACAACAGCCAATCATGTAGAATGGTTGTTGGAAACAATAATTAATACTGTCAGGTCATGGGCTAAATTGCACATGATGTCTTCGAGACTCAACACTGGTCTGCCATTTTTGACAGCAGCAGGCCCTTATGTTTCTTGTAAAGCTCTTCCCTAAAGGAGGAGTTATGGACTGCTGTTCTTCAAAATCTGAACATTTGTATGGTGTGCCTCAGGGCTCCATATTGTCTCAGATGTTGTTTAACATCTACATGAAACCGCTGGGAGAGATCATCAGGAGATTTGGTGCAGGGTGCTGTCGGTATGCTGGTGACATCCAAATCTATTTCTCCATGTCAGCATCATCAGGAGAAGTCATGACCTCCCTAAATGCCTGCCTGGAATCAGTGATGGGCTGGATAACAAACTGAGACTGATTCCAGATAAGACAGAGGTACTCATTGTACAGGGTTGAAACTCGAGAGACAATTTTGATCTGCCTGTTCTGGATGGGGTCACATTTCTCCAGAAGGAACAGATACGCAGTCTAGGTGTGCTTCTGGGTTCAAACCTCTCCCTGATGTCCCAGGTTGAGGCAGTGGCCAGAAGTGCCTTCTATCAGCTTTGGCTGATACACCAGCTGCATCCATTTCTTGAGATGCACAACCTCAAAACAGTGGTACATCTGCTGGTAACCTCCAGACTGGATTACTGCAATGCACAATATGTGGGGCTGCCCTTGTATGTAGTCTGGAAACTACAGTTGGTCCAGAATGTGGCAGCCAGGTTGGTCTCTGGGTCATCTCGGAGAGACCATACTACTCCCATATTGAAGGAGCTACACTGGCTGCTGATATGTTTCCGGGCAAAATGCAAGGTGTTGGTTATAACCTATAAGACCCTAAACAGCTTGGGCCCTGGGTATTTAAGAGAATGTCTTCTTTGTCATGAACCCCACCGCCCACTGAGATCTCTTGGAGAGGTCCATCTACAGTTGCCACCAGTTTGTCTGGTGGCTACCCAGGGATGGGCCTTCTCCGCTGCTGCCCTGAGGCTTTGGAATGCGCTCCCTACTGAAATAAGAGCCTCTCCATCTCTGACAGATTTTTAAAAGTCTTTAAAGATGCATCTGTTCACCCAGGCTTTTAATTAATATTGTTTTAATGGTTTTAATGCTGTTTTAAAATACTATTTTAAATTTTAAAATTGTAATCTTTAAAACTTTTTTTTAAACTAATTTTTTACTTTTTCTGTTTTTATTTTGTTGTAAACCTCCTAGAGACGTAAATGTTGGACGGTATAAAAATATGTTAAATAAATAAAGGCTGTGTCCTATAGTGGCCTGTGTAGGTCGATTGGCACACAACACTGGCAGATAGAAATTGCATCACACACCACTGCCGATAGTCACTGATAATCTTCAACTGTGGTTCTAATTTCAGAAATAGATGTCATTATCTAAGATGGGAGAGGGGGCGTGATCTCTGGTGTTTGATGTTAATAGATTCCCACCTTTTGGTTATGACCTAGTGTGAGTTTTTATTTATTTATTTATTTTTACATGTATCTCCTGCTCTTCCTCCAAGGAGTACATGGCCATGTTTCTCCTGACAACAACCCTGTGAGGTAGATTAGGTTAGGCTGTGGGAAATGTGACTGACCCAGACACGCCTAGTGAGGTTCATGGCTGAACAGGGATTTGAACTTGGGTCTCCCCAGTTCTGGTCCAGCACTCTAGTATGTCCTTACATGTTCTTATTTTTAAACATACTCTGATTTAAAGAAAAAAGATAAACCAAATTCCAGCATGCAAGTATTTGTCTTGTTGGTTGTGCCCTTGCCCTGGCATGGCTGTTCCTTTACCCTACCATAAGTACTTATTGATTGCTTTAGGACTCAAGACTGGACTGTAAATTGCCTGTGGGTGAAAGCCTGACCCAATAAATGGAAAAGCTCTAGTGGATTCAAGTAATTAGACTTCTGCCTGCCAACATTACCTTCCCCGAGGCTAAGCTCATTTTGTACATCTTAGACGGGGAAAATGGCACTCAAGCTAAGGCTTGCAAGCTACTGCTTTATCCGGTAGTGATTGGGTAGAGGTTTGGTTTCCCTTTCTTGGAAAAAAACATTGTCAGTTGCACAATACATCAACCACTAGAGAGATTACAAAGTGATATTCCTTTGTACATGGTAGGTCTCGAGTGTAGGATCTAGCTTATGCCTTTGTTCCCACATATACAATATTTTGGCAGTAAAGATGGGATACAGCTGCAGTAGAGACACCCTGGAACTGAGAACAACATTCTGGGACCAGATTGGTTTTTTCCTCTTGTTCTTCACTTTGCTACTGTGTTTAGAATAGCTGCATTGGGCAGTGTTGAAAAAGTTGACATGTCAACTAGCATCTTGGGCCTCTAATGTTGAAAAACTGCCTTATTCCCCAGATGCCAATAAAACATTAAAAGGTAAAGTAAAGTGTGCCATTGAGTCGGTGTTGACTCCTGGCGACCAGAGCCCTGTGGTTGTCTTTGGTAGAATACAGGAGGGGTTTACCATTGCTGTCTCCCACGCAGTATGAGATGATGCCTTTCAACATCTTCCTATATCGCTGCTGCCCGATACAGGTGTTTCCCATAGTCTGGGAAACATACCAGCAGGGATTCGAACCGGCAACCAATAAAATGGATCACTTTATCTGCAGACCAGCATGATTGTGTGAATCCATGCCAAGAAAGATTACCTAGGTTGGTTTGCGTCCTTAGATGAATCTGAGATTCCTGCCTTGGCATGGGTTCATACAATCACACTAATGTCAGCTACCAATATCAAAGCATAGTCTTAAATGATTGTGTGAACCAGGCCAAGGAGATAAGAAAGTTGAAAGTAAAATTGAACATGCTGCTTCTAGAATTCTCTTTGCCTCAGGGGAAAGGGTTGCAAAGAGAGGCTGAAAGAAAGGTAAGGCTGAGAATAAGACCCTGAAGTGAACCATTTTTGACATGTTGACAACTGGAAAAGTAAAAGGCAAAATGAAGCACAGGGCATGTCACCCATCACTGCCTTAGTGCTGTCTGGATTTGGTTTCAGCCCATTGACATCCAGTCCTTCAGTCATGAACAGAGACTGCCGGGCTGGAATCCACAGGTGAAACTTCAGGGCTGAAATCCACTGTGGGTGAGGCAAGAAACAAGAAATCTGAGCTGGGTGTCTTTGGTCTACTGGTGCAACTCCCCTTGAAATCTTTGCAGGATCATGTCCAGCATCCCTGTGTCAATCAATCAATCATCTTTATTACGGTCAAAGACCAGCACAGGATATAATACAGATACAGTAAGAGAGAAGATCATGTGGCAATAAAATCATATTACATCAAAATTATTATAATCGGAATAATCATGAAATAGTTACAACTAAATATCTTTTTAAAAACCCATATAGACTATAAAGGTATAAATTATAAAATACAACTCTAAAAATTGTGGGGAGACTAATAAAACTAGCAGAACCGGGCACGGAGCATCTGCCCCTCTACTCTCCCCACCTCCACAGTCATCTTCTGTCTCCACTCCCCCCCCCGCCACCTGCCTGCCAGCCAGCCTCCCTCTACCACTGTTTCCCCCGCTCCCAGTGCTTCCCTTCCCCATCGGCCAGCTGCTCACTACTTCCCCCACCCGCCCGCTTGCTGCTGCCACTTTCTTCTCAGCTGGCCAGCCACCCTCTTCCCCCACCTGCCTGCTGGCCAGCCAGTCAACCACCTCCACCGTTTGCCGCTGTTTTGTTTTACTGCTGGCCCGCCAGCTGACTGGCTGGCTGCCGCCGCCGTTTTCCCCCCTCCCACCCATCCCCATCGCTATCTGGCAGCTGCTTGAACTCTCGCGAGAGCTGCCACACATAGGTTTAGCGACGGGTATGCCTAAGAGAAATATATAAAACTTAGAGAGACAGCATCCCCGTGTCTCTAGAGCAGGAGTGGGCAATGTTCATGGAGGGGGTGTGTGTATTTATTGTAGCTGGGGAGGATGGGAGTAGTAGCCCAACAACATCTGGAGAGCCAAGATTGCCCACCCCTGCTCTGAAGAATAAGATGAAATGTTAGGGAACTTATTGTTCCTAGCATTATTGATTGCATGCTGTGTACTCCATCATGCAATCTAGCTTTAAGGTATGTTGTAATCGCACCTTGGATATCAGCACTTTCCATCACTGATGAAAGCAAACAGAAGCTATCATGTTCAGCCTGCCAGTAGATGTGTGTAAAAACAAAAATCCCAAAGATCTTGCTACTTCCTCCGCTATCATTAATCCTGTCCTTGAACTTAAGACACTCACTCTGTTATGCAGTATAAGAAAGATGCAGAATGAATTGGGAGTGTAGGGGACAGCCTTATCTCCTTTAACTGGATTGACAGAATGAGTGCTGCAGTTTGGTTTCTGTAGCTGGACAGAGACTCTATCAGCATTTTGTTGCTGTTGCCCCCAGCTGTGATTGACTGGCAAGGCAAGCCATCATTCTGATCAACATCAGCTCATGTCGCATTGCTGCTGTGCAAAGTGTTTTACTATTTGTATCTCATACAACCTCACAACATCCTTGTCTGTTAAGTCATTAGCATTCCCACATTTTTTTGGAATTTTGCAAAGGGAAACTTTGCAAATACGACCTTATTTGCCATTGTTCTGCCTGTAGGTTCATTGCTGAACCAGAATTTAAGTTCAAGTCTTTGTCCAGTGTCTTCATTTGCAGAAGGGCTATGGCTTAGTGGCAGAGCACATGCTTTCATGCAGAAGGTCCTAGGTTCAATCCCTAACATCTTCAGGTCGGGCTAGGAAAAAGCCCAGACCTTGGGTAATTGCTACCAGTGAGTGTTGACAATATTGTGAGTGTAGAGTCTAGATCAGGGTTTCTTAATCTTGGGCCCCCAGATGTTGTTGGACTACAATTCCCAGAATCCTCAGCTACAATGGCTTTTGCTTGGGGATTCTGGCAGGTGTAGTCCAACAACATCTGGGGGCCCGAGGTTAAGAAACCCTGGTCTAAATGAAACCTGGAGAGTTGCTGCCAATTAATGCAGACAACACACTGACCTAAACAGATCAGTGGTTCCAGCTCAGAATAAGGCAGTTCATTCATTGAGCTCTACTATGAATATGTAAACAGTGCTACACTCTGAAATTTCACCATTCCTTTCAGAATATTCTGACCATATCTGTCTCCCTAGCCAATGCATATCAACATGTTAACAGGAGTCCACAAATATGGTCTTATCATAGCAAGAACAGTTCTTAAAAAGCTACCAGCAACATATGGAAGCAGATCAGGATGTATCTTGTGCTGGAATGTGGCATCAGCATAATGAACTGGATTATTGCCACATGCTTACGTATGTGCGTGAATGTGCACACACACACACCACACACCACTCTTCTCCTGCCAGATCCCCTCACTGGACAGTGGTTTCAAAAGCAATGCACTTTCTTTGCATTTCTAAAATAGAAAGCAAGAAAGCTTTGCCCCATGGCTACTAGAAACAATGACTGGCTACCAAGCTAAGTCAATATTTGTGGACCCCTGATGTAACTGATGTAGGGGGTTGGCCAGAAGACTGTGAAAATAAAAAGCACTATGCAATTAATAGGAATTAATATACCAGACATGATAGATGTTAATATACCAGACAATGATAGATGTTCAAAGTACTATGACAGCTGCTGGAATCTGCAATTTTACTCTGAAGCAAGTCCCAAAGGTGCTCTACCACATTTTTATGCAGTGGATGATGTTTGGTGGCACTGGGGCAGCCCTGGGTTCTTTTTCTATGCATCTCTTTTAGATTAGGTTAGAATCGCCATCCAGTATTCTGGGCAGTCAATGGAAGGCATTCCATGGCAAGCTGCCAGAGCTAATTGCCCTTCCAGAGCGGTCCATGCAGCAGCTCATTAGTAGTGACTGCTGGCTATTATAGGGACTGCTGGGGAAGGAGCAATTCCTGCCCTTCCTTGTAACTATTGGCAAGTGCTAGTGGAGGCAAGGAGCACCATGGAAGTGGGCAGATTGCAAATGCCGGAGTGAGACTAGCCACTTACGCGGATGGGATCATGCTCCCCCGGAAGGAACAGGTACACAGTCTGGGGGTGCTTCTGGATCTGAACATCTCCCTGGTGTCCTAGGCTGAGGCCAGAGGTGCTTTTTATCAGCTTCGGCTGATACGCCAGCTGTGTCTGTTTCCTGAGATGAACGACTGGTACATCTGCTGGTAACCTCTAGGCTGGATTACTGCAATGTGCTCTATGTGGGGCTGCCTTTGTACGTAGTCCAGAAACTGCAGTTGGTTCAGAACGCCACACCCAGGCTGGTCTCTGGGTCATCTAAGAGAGACCATATTACTCCTGTGTTGAAAGAACTACGCTGGCTGCCGATACGTTTCCAGGCAAAATACAAGGGGCTGGTTATTACCTATAAAGCCCTAAACAGCTTAGGCCCTGGGTATTTAAGAGAACGTCTTCTTCATCATGAGCCCCACCGCCTGTTGAGATCATCTGGAGAGGTTTGTCTGCGGTTGCCGCCAACTCATTTGGTGGCTACTCGGGAATGGGCCTTCTCCGTTGCTGCCCGTGGACTTTGGAATGCGCTCCCTGTTCACTGGCAAGAGCTTCCCCATCACTGGCAACTTTTAAGAAGGCACTGAAGACACATTTATTCACCCAGGCTTTTAATTAGATTCATGGTTTTAATTTTTAATGTTGATTTTAAATGATTTTAATGTTAATGATTTTAATGTTTAATTGGTTTTAATTGATTTAGTTTTGATTTTAATTCTTAATTGATTTTAATAGTTTTTATTTTGATGTAAACCACCCTGAGCCATTTTTGGAAGGGCTGTATATAAATCAAATAAATAAATAAGCAAGCAAGCAAGAACTAATATCGAAAACCGCCAAGAGATCCAAAAGGACCAACAGAGTCACACTCCCTCTGACAATTCCCAGTTGGAGATCATCCATCAGGCCGAACAAGGCAGTCTCTATTCCATAGCCTGTCTGAAAGCCAGTTTGAAATGGGTCTAGATAAATCAGTTTCCTCCGAGTCTGCCTGGAGCTGGGAGGCCACCATCTTCTCAATCACCTTTCCCACCCATGGAAGGTTGGAGACAGGTCTGTAGTTGCTTAACTCTGAGGGATCCAAGGCAGGCCTTTATCAGAAATTGTCTAATGATTGCCTCCTTAAGACAAGGAGGCATCCTGCCCTCCCTCAGAGAAGCATTTATAATCTCTACCAGGCCCTCTACAACAGCCTCCCTGCCAGATAGTATAAGCCATGTCGGGCAAGGATCAAAAGGATAATCCATAATCAGTGGATATATCCCCTGTCTCCCCATCTCCAGACAGACCCAGACACATTAAAAATCAACTCACCCAGGATTGCAAACAAAAGTTTAATTAATATAGCCACCCACCACAAGGGATCCTGAGCCAAACAGCTTGGCCCACGCCCTCGTTATCCCCCAAAGTGGCTCCTACACAGGGGCAACAGGCAGTGTTCCTATAAAGGCCCAGAGCTGGGCAGCTGACCCCAGGAACTGCTGAGTCACCCACCCTTGGCTGCAGTCCTGCACACACTTCCCACAGATGTTACCCAGAGGCAGCAGGCTACAGTCTTACAGGGGAAGCAGAAGCAGGCAGGTAGTAGCAGAAGGAGCCAACAACACATACTCAGTCTCCCACCCCAAGCAGCACTGAAGGGGAAGCAAATGTGCTCTTCCTCTCCTCTGCTGGGCTTCTAGCAGACTGCGACACTTTGTACCTGTGCGCCCACAAGTCCCTGGCTGAATTCCCTCTGCTTCCTCTATCATGTTGTGATGGTTGCAGGTAAGAGCAGGAATATGGCCAGAGTTTCCAACCAGCAAATCACTTCAGTGGTTCCTGCAGCAGCCCCCGCTAGCCAGTAGCCTAATCTGAACCCTCACTTTAGATCCTGTTGCACAAGTCTCTGTTGGCATAGCAGTAGCCACTGCTTGCCCTAGGTCAGGCCAACAGGTCAAAGCCCTCCAGCTGTAATCAAGGGTTGCGCTCTTAAGAACGTGAGAACTACCATGCTGAATTTGTCCAATGGTCTTTTACAGGGGTAGCTGACCTGAGGCTCCCCAGCTGTTGTAATACAACTCCCATCATCCCCAGCTGTAATTCAGCTGGTGATGACAGCAGTTTTGGTCCGACATCAGCTGGAGAGCCTCAGGTTGGCCACCCCTGTAATAACACTGCTTTCTAAAGATACTAAATGGTCCATAAAAGGTTCCTGGGTAGGTCAAGATGGGGATATCCATTCCTCCTTAAGTTCAGGGCATCTCCAACATTGTACTCTAGTCAACATTGTACTCTGGTACTCTATTCAAATTGTCTATTCAAATATCCATCCCATCTATAGCTTTGTTTTCTACCATAACGCCTTGCAGCTATTATTCTAATCCTCCCTTGATGCTCCCAGAAGGCTAACTAATTTGAGTTTGTTTGAGTTTCCCAAGCTTTAAAAAGAGCTGTCTGTATAAGATGGGAAATGCTACACTACACAAAAGAAACTGTTTCTGAGTCAGTCTGCTTAGAACACGCCTCCACCTCCCACTGCTGTTGTGGCAGCAAACTTCATTGTGGCAAGAAGCAGGAAAAGGGAAGACATGAATGCCTCGCTGGAAAGGAGTGTGCATAAAAGAGCACCCAGCACCGACCTAGTGCTGCCACTGTGCATGGCCACTACACAGTCACTTAGGCACATTCAGAAATGAGATGGCTGTTGATGGCTCTTAGCCAAGATATACAGAACGTTTTCCCTCGTGCTCGAAGTATAACACAGATACAAGGACATGACTTCTATGGAAACAGGCCACCCATCATCTAGCCCATTTCTAGCCTACTACTGCCTGCTCTTTGTGGGATCATGTGTCCAGGGACACAGCCAGAGGCCTTTGCCAGCCCTGCTGCCTAAGATTCTTTAGAGATTCCAAGGATTGAATCTGGGATGTTATACTTGAAGGACAAATGCTATGAACTATGGGCTTTTCATTTAATGTGGCTAACGTTAGTTCATTCAGATTGCTTTGTGACTGTATGTTCTTCATGTAAGCCCCATGGAATCTCCATCATTTCACATTTTTTGATTATTCAGTCAATTGCAGTGACCATACTGTCCTGAGACCAGGAGCAACTAGTTAGGGGGACAAAGAATGTTATCAAGGAGTGAGGATCTTGCTATCCATTAAATGCTTACAGTATGTAAGGTAATTAACGTTCAGTTTATTTACCATATTAATGAAGCTGAATGTGCCTGTTGTCACAAGAAGCAAATCTGTCTACAACTTTCCTCAGATCAAGAGACTTAACCACTTTTTTCAGTGTCCATGATAAGCCAGGTCTCTTCTTTGCACTTTGCTTTGTAGAAGACTCTGAAATTGTCAATCATTGCTTGCTTGACATTTTATTTATTTATCTATTACATCCCTGTACTGCCTTATCCATTCAGAGGCTCTGGGCAGTTTTCAAACTTAATCAGAAAATGGGTCAAATTCCTCTCCAAAAATACTGTCTTTTTGGATTGGGTCAGACCTTCCAGTCTGACTTCCAGCCAGGCTAGTTTTCTCTTCTTGTCCAAGAACATGTGGCAGAAAAGACTGGGGTGATGAGAGAGGTCAGTAGCCAGCTGAAATCTGCATTGGAGATGACCCTGCACACATGACCTCTCCCAGAGCAGTTCCTGGAAGGGAAAGCAGCTAACGGGTTGGCCTGGCTCCTGGGAGGCTGGAGGAGTCGCCTACCTACCTGACTGCACTGACTTCTCCAGTTTGTTCTGGGGTAGAGAGGAGTGAGTAAATGAGACTTCTTTAAATAATGGGGGCCTTTAAAAACAATTAATTCAGGCTATAGGACCATAGTATACTATGAGGGCATTGTCTGACCCTTTGCATAAAATTCCAGTCTGGAGTGAAAGGGGAACATATTTTGGGGGTATGCCCCCTCCCCTTGCCCCTTCCCTTTGGAGTCATCTCTTCCTTTCTGTAGCATTTGATGTGGGCTACAACTGGAGACAGGACACTAGTCTAGCAAAGTTGTATTTTATTGCTCCTATAATTTTAACTAGACTGGCGCTTCTTTGATGTGATTAGGAAGTAGACAATGAAAAATCCAGAGGCAAGACAGAAGTCTATAAATGTGGTATCTGGCCTGTGTCCTGGCTGTGCAATTTACCCAGATGAAGCAAAACACATTATTTGGTCTGCCCAATTAGTATTGAGTTGAATATTTAATATTTTTGTAATCTCTTGAGCACTGAAAGAACTAAATGAATGTCATCTTGTAAAAAGGAAAAGGCCTAGGGGCCTTGTGCAAGGCCAAATTACAGGAAATGAATGCAAAAATAAGAAATAAATAAAGGAAATAAATGTCCCAGTAGCCAAAAACAAACAAATAAACCAACCAACCCCCAAACTCAATGAAGAACAGAATGACAACATTTCAGACTTGGCTGTAAAACAAAATGCCATCCACCATCTTGGATGCATTCCATCCAAAAATAAAGAAGCCCTGAAGTCTCTTTAAAAAGCAAATAGACATTTAGAGATCAAAACAACACTCACATTTGAAAACTAAAGGTAGCAAATTGAAATGTTTCATTAAACTGCCAGTATCTGGCATTGAATGGATGTTGTGCAATGCAGCATGCTGTTATGCTTTGTTTTAAGACAGCCTCCATAAAATATTGCAAAACCACCTCCTCTCACCCCTGCCCTATTCAAAAGCTTTCCTACGTTCAGAGCAGCTTTGTCGCTTGACAACAAAGTTTTCAAAACAACACCGCACTTAAAGGCATCTGCCTCAGAACCCTTCAGGATCTGTTCATTTCTGCCACACCATCACCAACAGACAAATAGCCACCTTGGGAGCACTGCTGGATCAAAAAGTAGATAACAAGTAGTTCTTGTAAGAACTAATCTGCCTATTTTCCTTTCACTATCCCTACAACTAGACTAAATCTGTCCAAATCAGGGAGTTAAAATGTTAGTCCACTTGTGCCTCAAATGTTCATGCATCCACCATCTTGAATTGGGGTAGATGACATCATCACAAACTACGCCGTTGAGGTGTCCCTTTGTGTCCCCACAACTGTAGCCAATTTGGTTCATATTGGACCAGGCATTGTAAAGTTCTCACACACACACACACACACACTCACTCACTCACTCACTCACTGCTGGCTGATCTCATAAGGTTACTTTCCTTAAACAAATTAGGCTAAAAATGTATACATTTTCAGTGGATCTGTTGGCATCTATTGTTGCAAATCACTTGGATCTCAAGCTTGGTCATTCCTTTTATCCAGTCTTTGAGGCACAAAGAGATTATAAAGCAGCTATAGATTTCCATGGGAGACTATTGCTGGGAATGAAGGTGGTATGTGCGGAGGTGGAACCTACTGCTAGAGATGTGCATGGAACCGTGGCGGGGTGGTTTGAAGGCGACGGGGGTCTCCCTGTAAGAGTGGGGGAGGGTGCACTTACCCCTCCTGCTGCTTTCCCCCCGCCAGCATTGGTTTTTTAACAGCCCATTGGGCTGCGCGTGCTGACACCACCTGACACCACCTGCGTGTGCTGACACAGATGGGCACGCGTCATGCACACGCCCCTGTGCTGGCGCACACAGGTGCATCAGCAACTTCTGGTCATATCCAGAAGACGAGGCAATGGGGTGGCAGGGAGGTACGCTGCCGCCCCGATGGGCTGTTAAAAAACCAATGCTGGCGGGGGGAAAGCAGCAGGAGGGGTAAGTGCACCCTCCCCAACTCTTACAAGGAGACCCCCGCCGCCTTCAAACCACCCCGCTGCAGTTCCATGCACATCCCTTCCTACTGAGCCCCTGGTGGCGCAGTGGTAAAACTGCCGCCCTGTAACCAGAAGGTTACAAGTTCGATCCTGACCAGGGGCTCAAGGTTGACTCAGCCTTCCATCCTTCCGAGGTCGGTAAAATGAGTACCCAGAATGTTGGGGGCAATATGCTAAATCATTGTAAACCGCTTAGAGAGCTCAGGCTATAAAGCGGTATAAAAATGTAAGTGCTATTGCTATTGCTATTGCTACTGCTGCTTAGGATCACTTCTGGGCCTCCGCATAAATAGGGCACACTTGGATTGGAACAGAATATGTCAAAAGCTTATGGGGATAGGATGGAGCCAAGATTTATCACTCCTAATTCCCCAGTTGACATGCATTAAAGAGAGTTTGCGCATAAAGAACTCTTGTTCTAATACTCTTCAGGATTAAGGAAACTGGCTGACATCCAGACTAATTTACTGAATAGTACTGCTCAGGAGTAACACTAAGGGACTACTTAATGTTAATAGGGCTACTCAGGAGTAATTTAGTCTGGATGTCAACCACTTTGAAGAACAGATTTAATACCATACACACTGAATCAAAACAAAAGGGCAACGTGGAAAAAATGCAATACTTTACTTGTTCTTTCTTTAAATAAAGTTAATGTGTGTTAAATGTCCACCTATATTACTTTGGTTTTTAAGTGTCCTTGTGGTCCAATTTTGATTTCACATGTGTTTGTTAGTTGCTTAAGCTATGAAGTTTCTTTTTCTGTTTGGGTATACTACCGATAAACCATAATTCAGTTTGAATAAGCTTTATATTATTTGTTAAATTATGCTGTTTTCCTTGTTTTGTTTTATTGTATGAAGCATTGTCTCTTTATTTTATGTTTGTTGGACAGAAAAAATTCTTTTACTGATGCCTGTTGTAACTTTTAAATATATTTCTCTTTATACAGTCCCCTGATGAAGAGCCTATTCCAGTGCTCAAAACATGTTTGGATTGAAATTTATATTACTAACATCAATAAACTTGTATCTTGTACCTCCTGGAGTTCTGCTTTTTTTGCCTTATATATTGGATAAACTCATAGCAGAAATAGCAGTCAGATAAAGTTCCATGCACTCTCACATAACTGCAGTGGATACCTTGCTGCATGCTTACAGACACATCACACAAAATCATATATTCATGTTGGAAAGATCTGGACAAGTGCTGACCCTAGGGCACTGTGCTGTATGTTTGTGTTGTTGCAGAGTAATTTAAGACAGTGGAGTTGATGATAAAACAATGAGGCTTGTATTTATTTGCAGAAAGAAAGAAAAAAAACCCCAATCTTCTGTCCAGGAGAAAAACAGAGCTCCTTCTTTACTGCTCAAAGGCTGAAATAGTTGTGAGAATGCAGACACAGGACTGAATTCAAAAGTCAAATCAACCAATCAGTGAACTGGACTCTTCCCCTAGACCAAATAACACAAATACATTGGACACAAATACTGTACAGAGAAGAGCACAGACAATGTACACAATGGAATTTTTTTTCAGCATGTATGACTCTGTGTGTAACTTAATGGACAGTGTGACCAGTGTTTCTGACCAGATAGATACTCATGTTGAGTACTTTATAAACCAGGTAAATATAGAGTTAGAAGGAATATGAAAATAGAGGTTGGAATCCTCTATACTAAATATCCCTTTCAAATTAATCTATGTTGCCCAGGTTATAATGCACAGCCAAAGGAATAAAGAGGCACATTGAGCCAGATAGATTTCTGTGTAGAAGGGGTTTCTCCAGTCTTGTCATACTATTTCTTCTTAAGTCAAGGAAACAATATTTTCTGCAAATGTTCCTAAGATAGACTGAGCAGTTTTTTCCCCTTGGTGGCATTCCATTTTGTGTTTGGTTATTTTCTTCCCCTCGTGAGACTCCATTTTGTCTTTGGTTTAGGAACAAGCAGTGAACTGGAGGCAGAAAAACTGTACAACCTCACAGTAGATTGTGTGATGCCTGGGAGAAAGATCCTAGTAAATCCATACGGTTTGGATGGAAAACTATACAAGAGGATCTCAGTATTTGTGGGGGCTCCGGTCCCCACAATTACCACGGATAACAAAACCATGAATACTGAATCATGTCTATGGGATCGTGGGGGTTAGGTTCCCAGAGATTGCAAAAAAAGAGGGGTAAATGGTGAAAATGGCCCTAGAAACATGGGGGGAATTGGTCTACCATGCTCCGGGGATCCCTAGCAATCCAGCAATACCCCCCCATAATCTCTGTTCTGCCATTTTTTGGCAAAAAACCTGTGGGTTTCCCCCCCTTTAGAATAAGCCACAAAATGGCAGCTGGAAATGACCTCCGAGGTAATTTCTGGCCACCCCAATCTGCAAATATGTGGAATTGTCCCCTCCCCAGTTTTTACGCATATACCAAGTTTGAGTGTCAATTACCCAACCATGGATACACAACACCACGGATGCTGAATCCATGGGTAATGAGGTCCTCCTGTACAGTTCATTAATCTGCAGAAGTGATGATGGTTTGTACAAGTTGTGGGATGCATAGCCTTCTTTATTTTACAGATAAGGTGGAGATGGCTTCAAAATATCTCCAACTCAATATTAAGATACTGGGAGGGATGAAGGAACTCCATATTCCCTTTCATCCTTGAGGAATTAAGGCCGTGGACATGTCCTTATGATTATTTATTTCCCCTAAGGTACAGATTCTGAGGAGCTTCAAAAAACTTGCAGGGAGGAGCTATAGAGTGGTAATACATGGCTTTGATACAAAAGGTTCGCAGATAGGGCTGGGAAAAGACCACAGTCTGAAACCCTTGGGAGTTGCTATCAGTCAGTGCAGACAATACTGAGCTAAATACAGAGACTTGGTTGAGGGAGGCTAGTGGCCCAGTCTGGTCCCAGCTTCTCCCTCCAGGGTTTTCTGTTGAGGAGCAGGAGAGGGGAGGTGGGTGGGGAGGTGGAGTGGCTGTGGTCTCTATAAGAACAACATCTCCCTTGCCAGGATCCCAGTTGAAGTGTCTGACCATATTGAATGTATGTACATAAGTTTGGGGACCAGGGATAGACTGGGACTTCTGTTGGTGTACCGATCGTCGCTCTTCCCAACTGAGCTAATGGACTTGGTCTCGGGCTTGGCATTGGACTCTCCCAGGCTTATGGTGCTTGGGGAATTCTGTGTTTCCTTTGGGACCAATTTGTCTGGGCAGCTCAGGAGTTCATAGCGGCCATGACAACTATGGGCCTATCCCAAGTGGTCTCGGGACCAACACATATTGCTGGTCACATGCTTGATCTGGTCTTTCACTCTGAACAGGATAGTGTTCCATGTGTGGCGACTCCTGTGATTTCCCCTTTGTCATGGACGGACCACCATCTGACTCAAGATCATGTCCCACCTCTGCAGGGGCAAGGGGCCCATTAGGATGGTCCGCCTAAGAAGGTTATTGGATCCAATAGGATTCCAAGAAGCCTTGGAGGGATTCAATGTTGGCTCTGCCAGTGACCCTGTGACGGAGAATTGGAACAATGAACTCACCAGGGCAGTGGACACAATTGTTCCTAAGCGTCCTCTTTGACCCGCTTTGAAACTGGCCCCTTGGTATACATAAGAACTGTGGGGGCTGAAGCGGCAAGGTAGATGACTAGAGCACAAGTAGAGAAAGACTCGACTTGAATCCAGCAGATTATTACACAGAGCACATTTGAAGACCAATGCTCAGGCTATACGTGTAGCAAAGAATCGATTTGTTTCCTCCCGTATCGCGTCTGCAAGTTCACATCCAGCTGAGTTCTTCAGGGTTGTGAAGGGCCTAGTATGTGCCCCTTCCCTCTTCAATCAGTACTAGGGATGTGCACGAACCTGTTTGGAGGCCCTTTTATGAGCCTCTGTACAGGTTTGAACATCAGGGACAGGCTTACAGTCTGTGGCTGCTTCTGGATCCGAACATCTCTCTGGTGTCTTAGTTTGAGGTGGTGGCCAGAGGTGCTTTCTATCAGCTTTGGCTGATATGCCAGTTGCGTCTGTTTCTTGAGATGAATGGCCTCAGAATGGTGGTACATATGCTGGTAACCTTTAGGCTGGACTACTGCTATATGCTCTATGTGGGACTGCCTTTGTACGTAGTCTGGAAACTGCAGTTGGTCCAGAATGTGGTGGCCAGGTTGGTCTCTGGGACATCTAGGAGAGACCATATTTCTTAAAAGATCTACATTGGCTGCCAATAAGTTTCCAGGCAAAATACAAGGTGCTGGTTATTACCTATAAAGCCCTAAACAGCTTAGGCCCTGGGTATTTAAGAGAATGTCTTCTTCACCAGGAGCCCATTATGATTGTCTGGAGAGGTTCCAGGGGTGTACCACAGTTGGAGTAGGCCCAGAGACAAGATTTTAAAATGGGCCCCCCCTCACTGAATTTCTTTCTCTCTCTCTCTCTCTCTCTCTCTCTCTCTCTCTCTCTCTCTCTCTCTCTCTCTCTCTCTCCCCCTCCCCTATGTGCCACAATAGAACATTGTCCTAAATTATTTTTTAAAAGGTTTTGTACATTGTGGACGATGCAAGTCATTTCATGGTACTAGAGAAATACATGCTGTTCTGGTAGTTCCAGGTCTTAACACTCACATCAATTTCGGAGGATGAATACAACTGAAGGAAGCCCGGGCGGGTGCGCGGCTAGGGGAGTCAGTCATGTGACTTGCCTCCGGGGGGGGCAAGGCAGTGGGCCCCCAGACAACTGTCTCCCCTTGCCCTATTATAGTTACGCCCCTGAGAGGTTCATCTGCAGTTGTCTGGCGGCTACTCGGGGATGGGCTCTCTCCATTGCTGCCCTTGGGCTTTGGAACGCGCTCCCTGCTGAAATAAGAGCCTTCCCGTCTGTGACAACTTTTTAAAAAGTGCTGAAGACATATTTATTCACCCAGGCTTTTTATTAGATTTGTAGTTTTAATACTTTAAGTGTTGGGTTTTAACTGATTGTAATGTTAAGGATTTTAATGCTTAAATGAGTTTTGTTGTTTAATTGCTTTTAATGTTTAAATGATTTTAATTGTAAACCACCAAGAGGTGTGAGTTTTGGGCAGTATAGAAATATGTTAAATAAGTAAATAAACAAAAAAATAAATGGAGCAGTGGACTGACTCAATAGAAAGCAGCTTCATATGTTCAGAGGCTTATTTGTAGAGTACAAGTTGGGAGCGGCCGCTGAGCCTGACCGTCTGGCCTAGCAGCCCATGAGAGCTGCGAGGCACTCTAGTGTGCCTGCGCAGTTTGAATCGAGCATCAGCGCTCAATTCAAACTGCACAGGTGTGCTGGAGCGCCTCGCAGTTCTCAAGAGCCGCTGGGCCTGATGGTCAGGCTCAGTGGCTACTCCCACTTCATGGCCATGGGTGTGTGTGTGTGTGTGTGTGTGTGTGTGTGTGAGTGTGTGTGTGCTTGGCTCACCCCCACCCCCCGGCTCCACACATGGTGGCTAGAATTATTTTATTGATCGGCGGTTCAGCCTCGTGACGGCAGAGGGGCGGGCGCGGGGTGGTGGCAGGAGGCAAGACAAAACCATATGCAACATAGTTGGGCTCTGGACCCCCTTCCAGACCCACCGGGTCACAGTTATTTGTACCGCCCCCCCCCCGCATCGGCCCTGATGGCCTGACTCGGTAAAAGGCAGCTTCCTGTGTTCCGAAGCTTGGGATATCAGCATCATTAGCAGAACCCCTGCCAAGTCCAAACCAGGATGCAGGAGGCCAGGCCATCCGGCTTGAGAGCTCTGTGCTTTACACTTCAGAATAGATCTACCCACAATTATACATGCATTACCAGTGCTGTGCAAGTACAGGGGCCATTCTTGTGACCATGATGAGGGCTTTGATGTTCCTTGAAGCTGAATGTTGTCTCTGTGGCATTCTAATACGATGCCAATCCAGCGGGTTTGACAGTTGTTCTCATTTTCTGATCTCCAGCTAGCAGATGTCCTTAGGCGGCAGTTTGCATCAGAACCTCACGAGAGTTTTCCCTACACGATAAAATGGCTCCAAGTCACTTTTTTCTTTCCATTCTATCAGCTTTATAGTCTTTCCCTTAATTTATAGATTTCCCCCCCTCAGGCCTCAAGTCGTCTAAGTAAAATTATTTTGTAGTGAATGATGATATTAAGCACCAAATAATGGAACTTGTGAGCGCTTTTCCCCACAGCCACCTAATGTTTTTCTCTGCTTGGCTGAACTATAGTCTGATCCTCATATTACCATACTTTTTATGTAAGTGGTAGCTTAGTAAAATCAGCTCACATGAAATGATCAACCTTTTTCAGCCTTCTTCATAAAGTGGGTCTGTTGTTCCCTGGAGGATCAGTTTGCTATTTTCTGCACACTTTGTTTTTCTTACTTTGCCTATACTATGAAACCTGCAGGTTCTGAGGCTGGCTAAAACTTTGCAAAGGGAAGTCTGAACCCCAAACGGATCCATGGACAAACATATTTTTTATTCTAGCCAAATAAACAAACAAATACCAGAGTTGGGGGCTCTTAATGAATTATCAGCTACAATAGCATCATGACCTGTACCCTGATTAATCAGTAAATTATAAAATATTTTCACTGCCAAAATGGGATTTATGGTCATTGTATGCCCACCAGTACCAGATAATGCCCACCAGTACATCTAAGGATAGTATCCCATAGTTACCTTTCACACCTGATTGGATCTTACTATAACTTTGCAAGTGCTGTCTAGAATGAGGAAGATCAGGAATGCAATATACAAACATACACTGCATTTATTAACTGAAAATCAGTGTTCATAATATATAAATCTTAATTAGTAGAAATTCACTATTCTTCGAGAATGATCACGTTGAAAACATAGAGGTTTGTATTTTGTATTCCGGATCTTCCTCATTCTACACTGCTCTTGTTCATATCAGATATTCATTCTGTGAGTTTTGTTATCATTTTGTAAATGTCCTGCTGCTATTTTCTGATTCAAATTAATAAGTTAATTATTATGGATTCATGTCAGCTCAATATAAGGATTACCTCCTAAACAATTGGTAAATAGTCTAGATAAACCTTGTTTCCCCAAAATATAGGGAAACACCAGATTTATGGTTCTTTAATAACATAAGTCCTGTCTTCAAATAAACATAAGCAGCAAATAAAGCTTATCAGACTATCAACTGTAACATGAGTGCTGTACTTTAGATATATAGAGTACAGCACTTACGTTACCATTTCTAGTCTGGCAAGCTTTATTTGCCGCTTATGTTTATTTGAAGATAGGAACTATATTATTGAAAACCCATGAATTTGTTGTGCAAGGGGTCAGAAGAATGCTGTGTGACATTTCAAGCTATTTACAAGGCAGAAATGCAATTAGTAGTGGCAACCAACACCATAATGTGTGTTTTCCAAGTCTGTATTAAGTCTCTTTGAAAGACTCTTTATTAAAGGGGAGAAATTTGATGGTATGCATCTTTGTAGCCTTTGCTGCTGAGGCTCATTGCATATGAATGTGATGTTCTGCTTAAATGCTGCTCTGCAGATAAATGTTCATTTTAAAAATACTGAACGACAGCCTTGAACCAAAAGTGAAGTGGTTGAAAAACTCCAAGAAATAAGTAAATGAAAATTCAAGGAGATGTGGTGCTGTACATTGCTAGGCAAAGGAGGTCTCAAAACATCATTAAAGTTTAAAAACCTAGTTCAACAAGAAAGAGTTTATCCCTGCCGCAAATTCAGGAAGAGATCTGTGTGTTATAGGGCATGTCAAAGAGGGCAGCCAGATTTTTCTTCAGATGAGAGTCTAGTATACATAGATCAGCGGTGGAGAGAATCTTCTACCCCACTTAGCAGGAAATGCCCCACATTGGAAGCTCAGTATTGTCTGACCATTCCAGTCCTACCTGATGCCAGGGATTGAACCTGGGACATTCTGCATGCAAAACAGATGCTAAACCACTGAGCTATGGCCCCACCCCAGAGTAGCAGTATATGTATGTGCATAACCATAGGAAACTGCCTTATACTGAATCAGATCATTGGTCCATCTGGTTCAGTGTTGTCTGTTCTGACTGGCAGTGGCTTTGAGGCAGAAGTCTTTCCCAGCCCTGTTTGAAAATGCCAGGGGCTGAACCAGAGACCTATAAAGCAGATGCTCTACCACTGAGCTCAAGCCCCATCCCCCCAAATGAAGGAAGCAACACTGAGACCCTTCATTTGGGCGTTCAAAATCCCACTCCAATAGGGTGAGCTGGCATCTGTCCCAGTCCTCTTTTGTGGGGGCAAAATATTTCTGAGGGGCACCAGAATCAGCCCTGCAGCCTCTAGATTTCCCATGTCACGCATACATGAATTCGCGTTGCTCTTGATAACTGTCTGCTTTTGATACGAGAGTGTGCCTAGATTTGTTTTATGAATTATTTTAATCTTTGTAGGTATTCTGAAGACTATTATTTGCAGATAGTTGGAAAACTGCAGAACTGCACATGGAACAGGAGGCCACAAGAATACGCCAAATTTAAGTAAGTGTTTCCTTCTCTATAAAGCAGTCCACAGAGTTGCTGTCTGTGAAAATGTGATATACTGAAATAATCAAATTATGTTTTTTAAAAAACTCAGTTGTACAACCATTATCTGCACACCATTATCTGTTTCTGTCTACTTTGGGGATGCAATGATATTTTAGAGCCATTTTCAGTGGTTTAAAAACTAAATAAATGATCAGTAAATCTGTTTTATGTGCCTGCACTCTGTATTTGTGAATGAATGTGGAAATAACCTGAATTCACTCAGTAGGTTTAATACTGAAGCAGAAAAGTTGCTGCATCAGCCACAGCGGTGTCAGTATCTGAGATGTCGTCTGTGTACATTGTTGGATTAAAACTTATGTGTGGCAGAGTTGTCATTTCATCCAGTACAACATTGGAAGGCCAAGTGTAGGTGAGGGGTTGTTAACTCAGTAGTAGAGCATGCATGTTGCTAAGAGAAGGTCCAAGGATCAATCCTTGGCATCTCCAACTAAACCTAGGAAAGATCTCTGTCTGAAATGCTGGGGAGGTGCTGCCAGTTAGAATAGAGAGCTCTGAGCTAGTTAGACCAATGGGCTAACTCTGTACAAGGCAACTTCGTATAGACAACACTAACTGGGGTACTGGAAATGTCTGAGACATGAAAAGGTAATTACGACAGGCTTGTTCACACAATCCTAATCAGTGTAGGAGAAGCACCCAGCTAGGGTAAGAGAGCTCGCTTCCAATCAGCAGTCATGTGAATTCAAAGATCAAGGTAGGAGGACGAGAGAAGGATCATCTTAGAGTTGAGCAGGATGGCTTTTCATCCACCCTCAATAAAATGCTGAGAACAGAATGTGGGATGACTGTGCCCATCCTTCCCAGCACCCAGCTCCCACACGATCACTCTCCCTCCTACCTCGATCTTTCAATTCAAACAACCACCCATCAGGAGCATGCATGGCTCTTCCACCCTGGCTGAATGCTCCTCCTCCTACCCTGATTAGGGTCTTGGGAACAAACCCGGTGGTTACAATCCAGCCCAAATTCTAAACATTTAAGTCCAACCAATTTCAATGGAATAGAGTTAAGTACAGAATATGGTAAACTCCTATATTGGGCAGCAGCGATATAGGAAGATGCTGAAAGGCATCATCTCATACTTCACAGGAAATGGCAAAGGTAAACCCCTCCTGTATTCTACTAAAGAAAACTACAGGGCTCTGTGGTCACCAGGAGTCAACACTGACTCAATGGCACAACAACTTTAACTGCACAAATACATATTCCTCTGGTAGAATCATGCCCACCATCGGTACTGCAGATGTCCTCAGAGGTTCCACTTAGAACTGTTGGGAAACAGATGCCCATCATCCCTATCCTTTGATCCAGCAGAAGATATCCTGTGGTTTAATCTAAGCCACACTGATGTCATTGGGAATATTTGTACTGAGTTTTATGGACTTTGGATCGTGCCATAACAATCAGAGACAGATGTGTGACAGTAAGCAACAGAAACTAATATTAAACACAACCAGATATGCAAACTTAGTCTATCAACACTTATATGCAGCACAAATTGCTTTTTCCTTGCAGTAGGTTACTAGACTGCTGTTTTTCAAAACCAACTTAAAGATCTAAAAAAAATATTTTTAAAATAAACCCAGACTATCGATTCTCCAATTAAAATGTGAAATGAATATTAGGCTGTGAAGGAACGAGGCCTAGACCTCTTGCATTTCTGTATATAAGCTCCTGTATTGTTATTAATATTCCCAAACATCTTCTTGTAAATAAGCCCTGATAAATGAATTGTATTATAGTATATTCCTAGAACTTCATTACTGTAAATAGGATATCTTTGTTTGCAAATCCCTGTGCATGGAGAAGGATATCAGGGTCAAAAGTTCAATGCTATTTTTCTATAGTTTCACATTTGGTTTAGCATTTGAGAGTTGGTTTTTGGAGAGAAATGAGATTTTTTAAAGGAGAGGGAATTTTTTGTTTGTTCTGATCGCTGGGCTGAGGAACTGATGGGCAGAGAAACTGCATATTTTGGGACGGGGGAGAGTCGTGAGATAGAGTCCTCAGAGTCAGAGGCCTAGAAGATGGAGAAGACAATAGACTGCTGGAGAGAAGACTAAGGAGTCCAAGAGTCAGGGTCCTAGAAGTAAAGAGACAGAGTCCGCAGGGAGAGTCTGAGAGGCAGAAGCCTGGAAGATAGTAAAGTCAAGAGTCTGCTGGAGAGAGGACTAAGGAGTCCAAGAGTGAGTCTTGGAAGGTGGAGAAGTCAAGTCTGCTGGAGAGAAGCCTAAAAAGTCCAAGAGACAAGTCCTGGAGGAGAGTCCTGGTGGTGAGAGCAGTGAGAGCCTTGGGAGCAGTGGAAGCAGAAAGAGAATCTAAGAAAGGCAGTCAAGAAAGGAGCCAAGAGAGCTAGAGTCTGCTGGTGTCTGCTTGAGACTTCAGCCAGCAAGAAGCAGAAAGGACAGTGAGCTGCAATCACTGAAGAGAAAGAAGAGCCAGGCTGGACTCGCCCCAGACCTGTGCTATCTTCTGAACAAAGAAGTCTGCCCAACCAACCAGAAGCTGAAAAGAAAGGAATCTGCATAGGGACCTGGATAGAGCCAGGCAGTGATTACGTTTCTGCAGATTACCCTGACCTTTAGTTACCCTGACCTGCTCTGCAAGTACTGTTCTGTGTTGTATTTTTCTGTAAAAGAAATGTTTTAATTGAACAATCTTTTCCTTTAAAGGTAAAACTTCCTCTTAAACATAGTAGAAGTGTGTTGATTGTCTCCACCCCACGCCTATAGGCCTTTCCACTCTACTGAGATTTGGTTTGGGTTTTTTTAAAGTGTTGGAAGGGCTGTTGCAGTGGACTCAGCCATTCCAAAAGCCCACTGGGTGGCAGCGGTGAAGGAAGGTTATTTATTTATTTATTTATTTGACATATTTTTATGAGTTATATTTTTTTTAAGACTTGCGTGTCTGGGCGGTCTACAACAAAGTGTAAGATTAGAGGGCTGTTTCCCACACTGAGAGGGCTGTTCCCTACACTTCGTAGTCTGGTGGGATAGCTGGCCTTCCACCTGGGCGGATAAGAAATGTTGGCTTTTCCCAAATTCAAGGGTGGTGTGTTGTTGCTTTTTTTGGTCTCTGAAAACAGAAATGTTTTTATAGCTGCATACATAATCATTGCTTGCCAGTAGCTCTGAGAAGTAATGTTTCTTTAACAAGTGCATATTTCCACGTCGCTCTCTTTCTTCAGTTTCTTCTCTCTCTTTTTTTGCACTTTTCAGAAATAGGATATTAAAATTTTACAGAGATCTTGCTGTCACAACACATCATAGGCTGGCAAGAGTTCTCAGTTTTTATTACATCTGAGAAAACAGGCTTTTCCTGTTGGATTTACTACACTTCCTGCATGTGCCATGTATTGTGCCATGTATTGTATGTATGTACATGTATGTACATGTGCCATGTATTGATATGCATATCACCATAAGAACTAAGATCGTAGAGGCAAACTAAGCAATCAGTTGTGGTGCCAAATGGTGGGGTCTACCTTGGGACATAATTGACAGCCTTCTAATTTCCACTGACTATTCAGGACTTGGATGGAGTTCAAAAGAGGATGAGGTAGAAAAGTGACAGAACTTTAAAATGAAATAAGGAAACAGGATGCCAGTCAACTCATGTTTGCTGAATGTGCTGTGATCAAGCTAATCAGCATATAATGATGTCACACTGGCCGACATGATGCACAGCATTTTAGCTATGGTACAATCTATATTGGGGCTGCTGCAGACTCATAAGGCATCCCCGATGCTACTGAAACCAAACAGTTGAACATTCCGATTGTGGTAAATGGGAATAACTGCGGTTGTGCTACTTGTGCAGCCACTCTTTTCAACAGCGTCTGGCTTCCTTATGAATCCACAGTAGCCCTGACATGAAGTGTTCCAGTGCCAGAACACTGCTCATCATGTCGGCCACTGATGGAAGACAGCAAAGAACAAACCAACCCTTGTGCATGCACCAGTACATGTGGACCAGGTGCCAGTAAAACCATGAGAAAGTAGTCCCATCTATAGTGATTGGCATCTGACAACACGTGTTGATGCATGCAGATATGCACATCAGTGTGGGATACTGATATACTCTGCTTCTATGCAGAGCAGTAAAAACCCCTAGCCTGAAGACAGCAATAGCAATAGCACTTACATTTATATACCGCTCTATAGCCGAAGCTCTCTAAGCGGTTTACAATGATTTAGCATATTGCCCCCAACATTCTGGGTACTCATTTTACCGACCTCGGAAGGATGGAAGGCTGAGTCAACCTTGAGCCCCTGGTCAGGATCGAACTTGTAACCTTCTGATTACAGGGCGGCAGTTTTACCACTGCGCCACCAGGGGCCTTTAGACAGTAGGCTAAAAGAAATAAGAGTGTGATATATTCATTCCAGAGCAGATAAAAGAAAGACCAAGGAGAACAGTCAAGAAAATGCACATTGGTGATAAGTTCATCAGTGAGCCCTTTCTCACGATCCGTGAGAAGGGCTTGGCGGCAGGCAGTGGGGAAGGCAGCGGAAGCTTATCTTCCCTGAAGACGATCATCTTGTAGGCTCTGGGTGTGCTGATAGCATATCCAGACACTCTGCTGCTGCCCCAGGCAGTGTAGAGGATTGGGGGCTGAGATGCGTTGTCCCAGGCCCCGGATATCCAACAACGCACCGCGTGAGAGTGCATGATACATTGTGGGGATCCCCCTGGTGGTGGCTGGAATCCTTCTCCTGTGTCAGTGCTGCACAGCGCTGGCACACAAGCACTCAGCCTGAGTTAAGGGCACCCTCGCACCCGTAAGTGGCAGGCTCCCTAAGCAGGTTTGCTGCTGCTGCTGCTGGACACCACTCGCCTCCTGGCGGTTCACACACACACCAAGAGTAGGCTTGGCTGCCTTCGCCCACTCTTGGCTGTGTGTGTGAACAGTCTCTATGTCTACCCCTAGATAAAATTGAAACTTGGAATTATAGGCAGTAAATGAGTTGTGTGGCTATTGCATGGAGATAAAGAGGAGGCCAGATACAGAAGTATGGGGGCAACCCTGCCAAAGGGTATTGAATAATTAAGAAAACCTAATTATCATAAAATAGGTGTCTGATGCACCAGAGGAAGCTGGAGAGCATGAAGAGTACATAAGAGGGTATGAGGCTGTTTAAGGGAAACAAGCAAAGCTTGTCTCTAGCCCAACTAGAGAAAGTGGTGAGTCTCTTGATTTTGCAGAGAGAGAGCAACTGGCCCTATCCAACCCCAGCACAGCATCCCTCCAGTGGCTGTTGTTGGTGTCTTTCTTATGTTTCTTTTTTAGACTGTGAGCCCTTTGGAGACAGGCAGCCATTTAATTAATTAATTAATTAATTACTGTATGTAAACCGCTTTGGGAACTTTGGTTGAAAAGCGGTATATAAATACTCATCGTATTCATAATTCCCTGTAGACCCAGGCCATGAATGATAACCAAATTATCTCCCTCCTTTCAACTAAAGCAGTATTCTCTCTGTATAACGAAGATGGTCACCAAATTTTGGAGAACAGTGCTTAAAAATTCAGACCTCTTCGTGTGCTCCCCAGCTTCCAACAGTCACTTAAGTCGAAACCTTGGCCCAACGGGGGCGTAGCTGCCACCCCCACCCCCCCATGTGCAGGCCAGTCAGCGAGGGGTGGGGGTGAAATTCCCCCATGGCCCCCATAAGGGGCAGCGAAGACAAGTCAAGGGTATACTGCTAACTGGGCAAAGAGGCACCTTTTTAACATGGTGATTCTCTTTATTGAGCAGGGGGAGAGTAACTGGCCCTATCCACCCCCAGCACAGTACCTCCAGTGACTGTTGCTGGTGTCTATCTTATGGTTTCTTTTTAGACTGTGAGCCCTCTGGGGACAGGGATCCATCTTATTTATTTATTATTTCTCTATATAAACCACTTCGGAAACTTTTGTTGAAAAGCAGTATGTAAATATTTGTTGTTGTTGTATAGGGTGGGGCAAATGTTGCCTCAAGAAGTGAGATGCTGTCCGAGGTCAATAAATACCTCAATACATTCCTCAAATTTCTGTCTTGGAAAGCAACCTGAGAGGTGGGGAGCATGTGGCTTCTGGCTCCTCCTTGCTCCATCCAAAATTCTCCCCTGGTTGCATTTATGCTGGTGGGGTGCAATTATCTTTATATTA
Source organism: Hemicordylus capensis (assembly GCF_027244095.1). Lineage (NCBI taxonomy): Eukaryota > Metazoa > Chordata > Lepidosauria > Squamata > Cordylidae > Hemicordylus > Hemicordylus capensis. Next base: position 137,151,496 of record NC_069662.1, on the reverse strand, counting down.
TTGATTTGGCTTTTAAAAAACCCTCCCCATCACCTATTCCAGTCTGTTGTTTGGCACCGTATCTAACATTCCAGAAGGCCAATATTAATTAATCAGCAGGGTAAAGTGGTGAGCAGTTGTAGAGAGCTTGACATCTATCACCAGCAAATGTTCACTGACACATCATTTAAAACGAAAAGTTTGAAATGGGGAAAATGTCAATCAGAGACCACAGCCACAAATCAATTCTCTTCGGCTGCTCAGTGAACCTCACAGACATACTGATTAGCCTCCAGTTTAGGGCTTATTGCTGCAGTTGCACTTCGAGGGTAAACTGGCTATTGAAAGAAAAGAAGGAAAGCTTTGCGGACAGAACTGCATGTTACATGCATACTCAAATGCATGTAATAATGTAGTATAAGCAGATAGGGGAAAGCAGCTTTAGGAGAAGGCCATTTTTAGTCCATGGGCCAGGCCCACACGTTTTGGTCATTGGTACCATCTCAGGGGGCCTGCCTAATCGTGCAGTGGAGAAATGATTTGACTAGCAAGCCAGAGGTTGCCGATTCGAATCCCTGCTGTTACGTTCCTCAAGCTATGGGAAACACCTATGTCAGGCAGCAGCAATATAGGAAGATGCTGAAAGGCATCGAGCCGGGTCTCATGATCAGTAAGACCCGGTTCGGGAAGCTCAGCAGGGAGAGCAGACGATCAGGGCTCTCCCCGCAGACGATCAGGGCTGGAGTGGCCGTCCACACAATTGTCGGCTCTGTGACGGAGCCGGCGGGGGCTGGGGAGTTTGGGGGCTACGCAGCCGCTGGAAGCTCCAGTATGCCCTGCGCAAGTGCGCAGGGCATACTGGGGAGACCCCTGAGCTAGGAAGCTGCTTTTCAGCCTCCCGCGGTTTACTCATGAGTAACCGCGGCATGGAGCCACACTGCGGCTACTCACGATTTTTAAAAAGGGGTTGCGGAGTGCTCTCTCCGCAAACCCAGTTTTAGGGGCGGGCTACTTGAGTGGGTTACCCGCTCAAGAACCACCAGGCTTGCAGCCGAGCCCGGTGGTTCTCACGATTGTAGAAAATCAGGCTAGCGAAGGCTAGCCCGATTTTCTATAATCGTGTGAATAGCCTCATCATCTCACACAGTGCGAGAGATGGCAACGGTAAACCCCTCCTGTATTCTACCAAAGACAACCACAGGGCTCTGTGGTCGCCAGGAGTTGACACCGACTCGACAGCACATTTTACCTTTACCATCTCGAGACGAATGCTCATAATGATTTTTTGACCATGTCTGCCCCCCAGAGATGGAAAATAGGTGATAGGATTTTTGCACTTACAACTTTCTGTGACTTCTCACCCTTTCTTTATCCCTACCCCCAAACAGGGTAACATTGCAGTCATTTTTGCAATGCAAAAATGGAAAGGGCTAGGGTAACTATGAACAAATTGTTATACTCTCTCCATGGAGTACTATTTAGAGGACATTTCTGCCAATTTATTTCCATTCTTCTGACAGCATCAATAAAATTGTATAGTAGTTTTTGTGTTTTTAAAACTTTTAAAAGCTTTTAAGACACCATTGCAAATTTGGCCGCTGCAGCCCTGATGGGCAGGACAATAAAAGCATAGCACACTGAAAGCCTTGCAATGCTGTCACCAATTTTCCATCTCTAGGGGTGTCGACTTTGTCAAAAATCATGATGAGTATTTGTCCCTGCACACAGTACCGACCACCCTAGCTGGCTCATGTACTGTTTAAATGGAGAAGCAGCAGGGAGGGGAGTGCTTATTCCCTTTCCTGCTTGCCACTTCTCCACTCCGGATCTGTTCTCCACCCCACAAAGTTTTAGAAATGTGTTAACCCTTGCTAACACATATCTGACACAGTGTGGGAGGTGGCTTTGAGGGGCAATTTGGAAAGGAGAAGCAGCAGGAGGGAAAGAGTGAAGTACACCTTTCTCCCCACCACTTCTCCTTTCAAATTTGTCCTCTCCTGAAGCTGCCTTCCCCTAGGAAAAACAGCCATCCAGCATCTATAACATAAGGAAGCTTTTCTCACGATCGGTGAGAAGAGCTTCCAGTGGGTCTACGAGGAGAGCAAGTTAACGTACCCCTCCCTGCCGACGATGGCTGAGCCATCCCAGGGTAGTCGATGGGCCACCCACACAATTACCGGCTTGCGCGGGGCATCTTGGGACTTCCGGGGACTGGGCAGCACCCGATCCCTGCCACCCCAACCGGCTCTGTGACGGAGCCAGTAATTGTGTGGACGGCCCATAAGCCAATGGGAAATGGGTTTAGCCAATGGGTAGTTGGCTAACCAATGGCTTGTTTCAGCCTCCAGGCGGGGGTCTCTCCATGTGTTGCTGCAGCGGCACACAACCAAAAACACAGGTTAAGGGGAGGGCTTCTTTGGTGGGCTAGCTGGTGGGAGAAAATCGGGCTGAGCTCCTTTAGCCCAGTTTTCCCCCATTGTGAGAATAGCCTCAAGAATTTGTAGCATGTTGTTCTGCCCATAGATTTTGAGGCTCAGCCACCACATGAGAGTAGCAGGGTCTTTTGTTTAAACGCAAGTCTTCTCCAGTCGTGTATAAAGTGGGGAGTGGGTTCTTTTTCAGGAAAATGCTTGGGTAGAGTTGGGGTGCAAATCCCTCCCACTGCCTGTAACTTTCTTCCCTGCAGTCTGTTCCCTCCGGTACTTTTTTCAACAGCTGAGCACCAACATCAGAAGGGAACTCAGTGGAAAGAAAAGCATTTGTGAAGAGGTGCTGTGGGAAGGGAAGCAGCAGGTGTAGGAAGGGTTCAGCTCCAGTCTCCCAAGGCTGTTTGCTCATCTCCCTCTGCATATGTGGTTGGAGCAGGCCCAGATTTGGAGAAATAGGTGTGCCGCCATCTTGTGTGGTTTGAACCCCATGTTGACAGGTTTGATTCAATGGGCATGCTGAGAAGTTGCAATTTGCTCATTTCAGTAAATCAGCCAGAACTTAAAGGAAGCTATTTGCCCTTTTGTGGACTGTGGTGGCAAGTTTTGCTGTTATGTTATGTTTTATTTTATATTTTATTTTATTTTATTTTATTTTATTTTATTTTATTTTCCCTTCATGGGTCTGCTACCCTCATGTGGTGTTCAAGCATTCATGACTACCTGTACAGAGCATATAAGTGCCTTTATCTGAACATTTCCTGGGACAGGGGTTTTCATTTGGTAGTTCTTTGAAAACATACACACAGTTCTTTGTTAATATGACTCATAGTAAATGAAAAGTCATCTTGAATTTGGCTCTGCAACACAATGGTTCTCTAAATATGAACTTCATCACAAACAAACTGATGAGCCAAATTAAAGATGTGAATCTTGAGTCTTGCCTGAAAATGAAAATCACAGCATATTCACCATACAGAAAGATACTCTCTAAAGAAGTCCAAGAGCAGAAGTCACATTGAAAGGGATTGGCGCAGAGAGAGAGAGATCGAGATCTGTTTTGATAATGAGTAGCAATCAGAATAAAAAGGAGTTATTGTGAGCTGCTTTTGGTTCTGCCACATATTTATTTTTTCTTATGTCAGTCCCAATTAATATTGATAAGGGGGTGTGGGGGTGTATGTACATACTACATGCATGTATACACATGATCTGGCTCTTGAAATATCTTGGTAAAAGACAAAAACAAAGAAATGGTTCATCTTATTTGAAAGGTTGCAGACCCCTGGGATATGCCTTTAGCTACTGCACAATAAATCTGAGAATTTCACTAGCAGCAAATACATTATATGGCAAAGGCAGCTTTTCAAATTAATGGCCATGCAAAACAACAAAGGTTTCAAAAACAATCAAGTTACTGATTTATGTATCGATCAAAGATTGCAAGAATATGTATAAACAAAACATTCAGACAAAATCAATCATGACCTTTGAATACAACTTTGGGGGAGAATAAATACTGTGGAAATAAGGCAGTTAAGGAATGGTGCTATTGTGATCTCATGGAAATCTAGCTAACTTTATGTCACTGGCTTAATGTGGCAATCAAGCATTCCTTTTTATAGACTTAAATTGACCATGTCTGTAGTCCTTTTTAGACTACATTGTACAGCTGTCTGCTTGTGTGTGCTTGTTTTTGTGTTAATGACTGTACACGGGTGCATTTTAAAATGAACTTGTGGCAGGCCCCACTCAGATGCAGGGTACATATAGGAAATGTACTGCTGTACATGCATTGAACATAATAGGCACATTCACACAACCTCCAGCTGGGTAGCAGAAACACCCAGGCTGGATGGGACAGCCATCCCAATCAGTGGTTGTGTGTTTACAAACATCAAGGTAGGAGAAGAGGAGTGTGATTGTGTGGCAGGTGGGTAAGATGGCTTTTCCTCCTACTTCAGTAAAATGCTGGGGATGGAATCTGAGTGGATCACACTTCTCTACCCAGTTGCTGCCTTGCACATGATCACGTTCCCTCTCCTACTTTGATGTTTGTAAACACACGACTGCTGTTCAGGAGTGAGCCCAGCTCACATAAGAACATAAAAAGAGTCCTGCTGGATCAGGCCCAAGGCCTATCTGGTCCAGCATCCTGTTCCCAACAGTGGCCCACCGGATGCCTCTGGCAAAGAGTTGAAGGCATGCCCTCTCTCCTGCTCATCCAGCAGGCTCAGAGCCTGGATGCCTCTCAATACCAGTTGCAGGGGAGCAAGAGCAGATAGCCTATAGCCATCCAGACTAGTAGCTATTGATAGACCTGACCTCCATGAATTTCTCTAAGCCCCTTTTAAAGCCATCCAAGTTGGTGGCCATCACCCTATCCCATGGAAGAGAATTCCACAGGTTATATACTGTGCTTTTAACTGTGTGAATAATGCGCTGGTCCCTTACCCAGGCAGGGCACTTCCCCTACTCTGCCAGTGGTCGTATGAATGAGCCTAATGTGTGAATAACTTGTGTATGTACAGATCTTATGCTTGTACCCTGTGCACTGAATGTACATGTGTTGAACATAATTCTTTCTGGTCCTTGTCCATAATAAAGATGTTTGTCTGAACATAATATGTGAATAGGGTTTGTTTGTCTGATAGCCAGATTCTATGGATTGTCTTTGGATGTTACAGCATAAGTTAGGATAGTTTTATAAATAATCTCTGACAATATCCATGGCAGAAGGAAGATAGATGTTGAAGTTGTAATTGTGGAGACCTGAGTTCAGCTTCCTGTTCATTTGATATGATCTCAACACAAGAAAACCGGTGTACTGCATATTCTAAAGCCTATCATCAGTGTTTATTCTGACATGAGTTCACAGACCTTTCAGGGAAGAAAAACGGATTATTTTAAAATACTATTCCATTATTTCCCATATTTCACTGAAGCCCTTTATTAATAGTACTGCCTGAGTGCATTTTACCACATTAGCTAAACCATAACATTAATTAGAAACTATTCTTTTCTTATGAGTTGCAAAATCTCTTTTTTATGCCAGACCATTTCTGGTGATATTGAAACATTCCATTTTCTGCTGGGAGTAATAAAAAGGAAGTGTGCACTATCTCTACTAATGAATGTTATCCATCACAAAGGCATTTCATTTGATGTTCAGATCTTTGTAGAATCATGAAGTTGCACTACACAGCATTGCAGTTCTCTCTTAACTTGATGCAAATGTTCTAGAAGGCTTAAATCCCCCCCCCCATCCAATGATGTAAAAGTAAATCATCCAGGAGTATATCCAAGTTGCCAGCTTCATAGATTCAGCTTCGCTACAACTGCAACATCTTGTAGTACCAGCTGCCCTGGGTCACGTTCTTAATGGCAATAACTGAGCAGATCAAAATCCAGCTGTATTTAATGTTCTTTAATATTTAATATAAACCCAGTGAGCAGACTTCCTTGTTAGTGGCCAATTTTTCTTTCCAATTTTAGTTTGCCATCTCATCTCTCTGGATGGATTTAAACAACTTTGTATCACCTACAACTGCATGATAAATATTAAAGTCCCAAACAATTAGAATCCAGGAGATCTAAGGTGCATGTAGTTACACTGTCTTCTGCCACAATTAAGAGCATAAGCAATTGCAGCAAACCAGCTGTCCTATCCTGAAATCAGGAGCAGGCCAAGTGAGGTGAGGCCATCAGGGTTGCAGCACCTTGGATAGCTCATGATGGACCTTGGATAGCTCTCCTGCTCCAACAAGGGTCAGAGGCAGAATGAGGTCTTAGACTTAAATAGCTAGGGCTGGACTACCCTCCAAGGCTCTGCCTCCCTTCTGAGGGGCCGCTCTCTAGCCTAGAGTCTAGCACTTCTCCTCTGCTCCATTAAGTCACTTTGGCCCATTCCCAGCACTTTTGTGCAGGCCTGGGGCAGCATGAGGTATGGGATGTGGAAAATGCCAATTCATTGGGCAGTTCCTGTTCTATGTGTGCCTGTTCTGGGGTATCTGGTTCTTCCATTTCCAGCTCTAGGGTCTTCAGAATGTACTTACATTAAATGGGGAGGGGTGTTGTTACCTATACACTACAGCCATGATGACTAGTAGTCATTGATAGACTATTGTTCTCCATGAATCTGCCTAAAGCCCTTTTAAAGCCATCTAAACTTTAAAGCCATCTAAACTGGTGGTCATCACCACAAATTCCATAGATTAATTACGCACGATGTGAAGTAATAAGGACAGCCCTGCTGGATCAGGCCCATGGCCCATCTAGTCCAGCTAGTTTCATACAGTGGCCCATCAGATGCCACTGGGAGCCTACAGGCAGGAGTTGAGGGCATGCCCTCTCTCCTGCTGTTACTCCCCTGCAACTGGTATTCAGAGTCATCCTGCCTCTGAGGATGGAGGTGGCCTATAGCCCTCCAACTAGTAGCCATTTAGAACTTCCTTTTGTCTGTCCTAAATTGCCTGCCAATCAGTTTCATCGGATAATCCCAGGTTCTAGTATTGTAATAAAGAGAGAAAACTTGTCTCTACCCACTTTCTCCACACCATGCATAATTTTATAAGCCTCAATCATATCCCCTAAATGCTGAAGATAATTATAAGTTTTTCAATACACTAATAAACAACAAGAGAATTGGGTCCATGCTTGTGTTATGATGTGCCAAGGAAAACCAGACCTTTTGCTCTTACTTTTCTCTGGTAAGTAGCTCCAACACAATGCAGAGTTTATGTCAGCCAAACTCCCCCCAACCCCCACCCCAAAAACCTGGAGTAACAAAGGGTTCCAGATGTCATATCTGCAATGGCAGAATCCTGCACACTGGTTTGATTCATGGGCAATGGTACCCCTTTCCCTTGCATAGGCTTTGTACTAGAATGGAGCAGCCAGGCTCAATCTGTAATTCCCTTCCTCTTGTGCGGACTGGTGGGAGGATTGCAAAAGCTTTTCAAATGTGCCATTTGAAAAAGGCAAATCTGAGCCCTGCATATGGACGTATGAGCCCTTCCAGTTCAGATCCAAAGTCAATCCTATCAGCATCCCGCTCATCACAGTGGCAGAGGCAGTCCTTCTATGAGGCAAGGTGAGGGGGTCACCAGTGTTCTCTCCAATTTTTTTTCCATCAGTGTGTGGAATTACCAAAGCAGTGTGTACATGTTGCAATTTGCATGGTGGTAAGTGCAGAGGTGCTCTTACCCCTGGACTTTGGGGCCAAAGTCCAGGGCCTCCACATCCCCTGTGGGCCCCCAAATCCTTTTTAGTCTGTCCTGGGTGGTATGGTAACCTGGTGGAGCATGATGATGTTTAATTTGTAGGGGAGGAGGGCCTCCAAAGGCCTTTAGGTCCAGGCTCCAAAATTACCTAGGTACATCTCTGGGTAAGTGGCTGAATGAGAGAGTGGGGGGAAAGGAGAGGGAAGGAGGGAGGGAGGTGGCAGGAGAGGGGAGAGAGCAGCAGCAGGAGCAAGAAAGGGAGGGGTGGCTGCAGGAGTGAGGAGGCAAGAGAGAGTGAGAGAGAGAGAAAGATGGTGGCAGCAGGAGGGGCAGTGGTGGCAGGAGAAGGAGCAGAAGGAAGAGAGGAAGCAAGAGAGAGTGCAGTAGCTGCGGCAGTGGCAGCTGGAGAAGGAAGAGGAGAGAGAAAGAGAGTGGGGCAGTAGGAGGAGGAAAAGGTGGGGGAGCAAGAGAGAAGGGGCAGCAGTGGTAGCAGAAGAGGATGGGGAGGGAGGAAGAGGAGGGAAACATTAGGACAAGGAGCAAGTGTGAAAGCAACAGCTGCAGCTTTGGCAGGTGGAGGAAGAGGAGAGAGAAAAGGCAGGGCAGCAGAGGATGAAGAAGGCAGGACAAGAGAAAAAGGGCAGCAACAGCAGCAGTTGGAATGGGAGGAAGGAGAGAGAGGGAGGGAGAGGAAGAGTGGGGCAGCATGAGGATGTGGAGCAAGAGAGAAAGGGCAGCAGTGGTGTTAGCAGAAGGCAGAAGAGGAGAGAGAGAAAGTGCACATGGGGTTAGGAGGAGAGAGAGAGAGCAAGAGAGAGAGATAGCATGGGTGTCCAGGGCCCATGGGAACTGGAAGTGCGCTCAGCTCCAGTTAGAAACTGGAAAAGAAAGGTGGGGCTTAGCAGCTGAGAGGTCATGCATAGGGGCTGAAAGAAATTGCATGGTAAGGAAAAAATATATGCGCAGGTGCACAGCCACACAGCTAAGAGGGAACAGGCAGTCACCACAAATGATGATTATTGGGGTGCCAGCAGAGGCAGCAAGATTCCACCTCACTTGTCTCCCTCTGCTGTCCCTCACCCTCAAGCACCTCTTTAATGAAGGTGTCATATCCACTGCTAGGAACAAAGCCACTTATCACCTCCTCTTTTCCACCTCTGCCTCCTCTACAGTATGTGCTGAAAGGGCATTAGACTACTGGAGACACTTGAGATAACTTCTCCAGTACCTGAATGCCCTTTCCTAATTTCCTCTTCTGCTTCCTTCCCTTTCTCATTATCAGGCCTGCAGCAAACAAGGAAGCAGGCAGAGGATGATTTGCACACCATGTGTGATGCAGTGGTCACCACTGCAAAGGAAGAGGCGGCAGCAGGGGTGGTTGTATATCACAAGCCAATATCACAAGCCAATTGCCACCACCATTTGGGAAAAGGGAGGGTGCAGCATTTGGTATCTTGGGCTTCCGTTGCTTAGTGGCCAGTCAGAAGCTTCAGGAAAGCCCACAAGCAGGGCATGAGGTCAACAGTCCTTTGTTGTTGCACCACAGTAACTGGCTTTAAACATGAAAGTCCTGTTTAGCTGTCATGGCTGATGTTCCATGACTTTATCCAATTCCCTTGTAAGAATAAGCACCGACATGACACCACACCAAGATGATTCAAGTTTGCTAGAAATTCTGAAGACTTTTTAACAAGCCAACACTGAATGAAGAATCATCCAAGGAAGCATCCTGATAAAGAACTCACACTGTTCTCTTATTACTAACATTAATAAGAAGCCTATTCTGTTTTCCATTTCCATGCCACCTCCATAGTGTTCTTTATACTGATCCTACTCTTTCTCCTTCTCCAGGTCAGAGCTTGCCACGTGCTGTGATGCTGTTCACAATTTTATTGCTTCTCAAAACAACACCCCATTGGGAAGCAACATGAGTTATGAAGTGGACAATAAAAAAACCATCCACATCACAGAGGAAATATTCAAAATGCTGCCTGAGGTAACAAGAACTCCTTGGACACTTTTTACAGTCATTGATGTGTAGGTGTTTGGTTTGGTTTGCTTTTTAAAAATAGTAACGCTTTAAATCTATTGACATTCTTCACATGAAGGACTACCCACTCCACTGCCTCATCCCTAAACTCTCCTCATCCAGCCCTGGCAACAGTAGCTGCAGGTCAGGTTCATGCCACATAATCCCCTTCCCATCTATCTGAGGCCCTGGAGGGTTGGGATAGCCAATAGATTTCTATCATTCATTTAATATAACATGTACTTGGGCCCTGTGAGGTCAAAATGAGGACACACGCGCTGTTCAGCAGCTGGTATGTGCTCACAATGCTTGGTCACCAGATGCACGGGGATGTATGCAATAAGAGGTGCATTTTTTAAAGGAATACATTCTATTTGCATATGGCTAGAAAAGCTACATATGTTGCTTAAATCCTACTCCTACAACAATAAAATCTGTTGATTGCTTTCCTTTTCAGGCACAGCCTCTGGGCTCTCCCTTCAAGAACTGTGCAGTGGTTGGAAATGGGGGGATTCTAAAGAACTCCAGTTGTGGAGCAGAAATCGATCAATCTGACTTTGTTTTCAGGTGAGACATTCAAAATGATTATGTAATTAGAATGCATTATGCACATGCACCCCCCAAATATAAGTAATTCACTATAGCTCCCAAGTGTGCAAGTATACGAGTGTGTGCCATTTTACTATGGCACCAGGCTGGTCATCACCACTTTCATGATTTTTGAACATGTTCTCAAAAGCACAGCACTTATCCCTTTAAGACCAGTGCCCTGACCTTATTTATTATGAGGTTTAACTTTGAAGCTAAATTGATGTGTATAAGGTATTTAGGGACCAAACTAAGGCGGCAATCCTGTGGAAACTCCCATTTCCCAACTCCAGTGGTGACAGGGAATTCTAGGCAGATGGCTGAGGAACAAGGAACAAGAATACTTACCTGGGAGTAAGCCCCATTAAATAGAGTAGGACTTTCTTCCAAGTACATATGTAAAATATCATGGTAATTGTCTTATATCTTGAGAAAAGATGTAGCTGCTGTTTTATTTTAGTGCTGGTCTCATGTGATTATTTTTGCCTTGATTTATTGCATGTTTTTAGCATATATGTGTGTGTGTGTGTGTGTGTGTGTGTGTATATATATATATATACACATATACACACACACACACACACACATATATATATATATATATATATATATATATATATATATATATATACACACATACATATATACACACACACATACACACACACACCTTTTGCAAGTCTTGGTTTCAAAGCAAGTTAGAAAGGATTTCAGTAAGTATATATTCATACTGACATAAAGTTTGAAGTGGTTCCTAAGTGCTAGTTCTTGTAAAATTCCAGATGCAACCTTCCTCCGACCATGGGAAGCATCAGTCAAGATGTTGGCAATAAAACCAACCTTGTGACCATCAACCCGAGCATTATAGCACAGAAGTGAGTATGACTGCAATCTTGTTTGTGACTCATGTTTAATTGCTTGATTCTCCATTTCAGAAACCTATTGGTGTGTCACCACAATGGCCAGTGAATTCCAATTGCTTAATTAGTGATCCCAAGCTCCCTCTTAAAGGGCAGGCTAATGCAAATTGAAAGCCCTTAAGCTATTCAGGCTTTTGGAAAGAGACCAGGCTTTAGTGAACAGCCTCGTGTTTGATTTCACCACTGCTCAGCTATGAGGCCAGGGCAGTAATCCTAAAATCATAGCCACCGCTTCAACAGGGGTAGTAGGGCTCTGCTTCAGGCAGCTGATGTCTCTCAGTGCTACTTAAGGCTTGGCTTCATGTTAAATCCGAGTTCAAGGTACTGCCATGGCTCAGTGCATGAGCCATGGAATGTATTGCCATGGAGAGGAGAGCTGGTCTTGTGGTAGCAAGCATGAATTGTCCTGTTTGCTAAGCAGGGTCCATCCTGGTTTGCATTTGAATAGGAGACTGTGAGCACTGTAAGAGCACTTAGGGGATGGCGCTACTCTGGGAAGAGCATTTGCAGACTTGCATGTAGAAGGTTTACTTCCTGGCATCTCCAAGATAGAGCTGAGAGAGACTCCTGCTTGCAACCTTGGAGAACCCGCTGCCAATCTGTGTAAACAATACTGAGCTGGATGGACCAATAGTCTGACTTGGTGTAAGGCAGCTTCCTATGTTCCTAGTACTGTCTTTTGAACATGTTTTATGGCATGGGCAGAGGCAAGGAGGTACAAGTATCCCTGGACCCAGTGAGGAGAGGAGGGGCCCAATGGCTGGATGACAGCTTGTTCTTTGTCCCCCCCCCCCCCCGCCTCCCAGTCTTACTGGAATGCCAAGTTCCTGAACCACAGGACTTGCCTCAGCTTCAAGCCAACATGATAGGGATGTGCACGGAACCGTGCGGTGGTGGCTCGAAGGGGTGGGACTTTAAGGGTCGGGGAGGGTGCACTTACCCCTCCCCCACTCCCCCCCCCACCGGCATTGGAGTTGTGTAAAATCCCTCAGGGTGGCAGCGTACCTCCCTGACGCCCCTTCTTTTTCAGCCGGAAGTGGCCAGAAGTACCGAATGTTGTGACCCCATTCCGAGCACCATTTTGGAATCCAATATGGCACTCAGAATACAATCAGACCATTCCGATGGACCAGGGTTGTTCCGTTGGAACAACCAGCTTGCCCAGTTGTTCCGATGGAATGTTTTGCACATTTTGCATTCTGTTCTGAGCTTGGAATGGAACACAAATGCATTTCATGCACACCCCTAATGGGCACTGACTGAATGTATGCCAAACAAGCAGAAAGACTCCTTGTGGGGGGAAATTAGCCTGTAGAATGGTTCCATAGATGTCTACTTGTGGTCCAGTTCTGTTCATATGAAAATGTTTTCCTGAATTAGTAAAAACGTTCTTGAATTACATGCTATATTCACATTTCTACAATATATCAATCTAACTTTTCATTCATTTATCTTTTAAACCTTTGCCATATGTCCGTGCGATGGACAACTTTCACTAAATTGTATGAGCCATTACCTCAGCATAGAGACTTACGACTAACTATTCACCATTGTTCCTTTACCAATGAGAATTTCACTAGACTTTTTACATGTTTACAGATATAACAAGCTGAATGAAAAGAAGGCCACCTTCCTGGAAAACATTGCAAGTTATGGAGACACTTTCCTTTTGCTACCAGCTTTTTCCTTCAGGAGCAACACTGCCACTTCTTTCAAAGTACACCACACACTTAGAGAATTCAATGCAAAGCAGAAGGCCATATTTTTCTATCCTAGATACCTCAAAAGTCTTGCTCAGTTTTGGAGGACTAAAGGTGTCAAAGCCTACCGGTTGTCTTCTGGCTTTATGATCACCAGTGCTGCAGTGGAACTGTGTGAGAATGTGAAGCTATATGGCTTCTGGCCTTTCTCAAAAACCATAGAAGGTATTCCAATCAGTCACCACTATTACGACAACCAGCTCCCGAAGCCTGGGTTCCATGCAATGCCCAAAGAGTATAACCAGATCCTTCAGCTTCATGGAAGAGGCATCCTCAAGCTTCAGTTTGGCAAATGTTGGACTGCCTAGGCTAAGGTACGACTGTTGGATATCCAGGATTCAATAAGCTAAGCTGACCCCACACTTTATAGAGCAGACATCAGGGCTGTAGGTGAGACATCTTACATTGGAGCTGACATGCCCACATCTTAAAAAAAAACTTGTGGACATGCATCTATCAAGTAAGATAGAACTTTGTTTTCTTAAAGACGTTAGAATGTTATCCACACGCTACCTGTGGAGTTGCCTTATACTAGGTCAGGCCATTGGTCCGTCTAGTTCAGTATAGTCTTCACTGACTGGCAGCAGCTATCCAGCTTTGCCTGGAGATGCCAGGAATTGAATCTGGGATCGTCTTTGTATAAGGCATGTACTGTTGCAGAATGTGAGCTGTCTGTGTGGTTTCAGAACAACCAGAGAAAAGTTTAAGATAACTTTACTTGTGAGACAAACAAAAGAGAGACACTTAGAGATCAGTATGACTCACACACAGGAACAGGAAGGAAAATATAAACTCCTAGCTAGCTTGTATGACCTTAAGTGGCACAGTGGGGAAATGCTTGACTAACAAGCAGAAGATTGCCAGTTTGAATCCCCACTGGTACTATATCAGGCAGCAGTGATATAGGTAGATGCTGAAAGGCATCATCTCATTCTATGTGGGATGAGGCAACGGTAAACCCCTCCTGTATTCTACCAAAGAAAACTACAGGGCTCTGAGGGCGCCAGGAGTCAAAATGGACTTGATGGCACACTTTACCTTTTAACTAACCCAACCAGTGCTGAGGAAGCTACAGTGCCCCCTCTGGCTTCATAGCAGATTACATGCAAACTATACTGACTGACTCACACACAGGAACAGGAACGAGAATAGAAACTCCTAGCTAGCTCAACTAGTACTGAGGAACTACAGTGCCCCCTCTGGCTTCATAGCAGATTACATGCAAACTATACACAGTAAGGCTGCAGCTGTTGCATATCACAACAAGTATACTATTACTAATCTATAACCACTTCCTACATGTGTATTGCAGGAAATAATGGCATAGAATCAATGTGCAGCATTTATTTCCAACATTTATAAGCTGCTTTGAGGTCATACAGTCCCTCCCCCCAAAGTGGCACATAACAGGAATTTAAAAAACAAACTTAAAATAGCAACAATAAAAATTTAAAATATGTGGCAAAACCAACAACATCTACAACAAGCCATAGATCCAGAAACAATCAAAACAGAGGGAACAATTCAACTAACACTGAAGGCCTGTCAGAATTAGAAGGCCTTCACTAGCAATAGCTTCCGGACAATAGGTTTCTGGGCAAAATACAAAGTGCTGGTTATAACCTATAAAGTCCTAAACAGCTTAGGCCCATGGTATTTAAGAGAGCATCTTCTTCTGCACTATCCCCATTACCCACTGTGTTCGTCAGGGGAGGCCCGTCTGTGGCTACCCTTGAGTTGTTTGGTGGCCACTCAGGGACGGGCCTTCTCAGTTGTCGCTCCGAGACTTCGGAATGCACTTCCCGTTGACATAAGACTCTCCCCATCTCTAGCGGTTTTTAAAAGATCTTTGAAGACTCGTCTTTTTAACCAGGCCTTTTAACTTCTGTAATTTTAAATATTGCAAATTGACTTTGTTTTAAGCAGCTTTTGGAGTTTTAATTGATTTTCATGTTTTATTTATTTGTATTGTTTTACAGTTGTGAACCGCCCCGAGACTTTGGTTTGGGGCAGTATATAAATGTATTAAATAGATAGATAAATAATAAAATAAAATAAATAATTAACAGGGAAGGAGCCAGGCAGGTCTAGGTGCTATAGCCAAAAAGGCGCTGTCCTAAATACTCACCAGTCATACTTTACCTGAAGATGTTAACATGTCATAAGGTTCAGTGCTGTGGTCCCAAACCGTGCAGGGCTTTCGAGATGATGGCGAGCACTTTGGACTGAGCTTGGAAACAAACCTTTATGCTTACTAGCCAACACAGTGTGCAGCCCCCCATGGATCCGAGAGTGCAGCACACATCATGCAGTTTCCATGCCACTGAACAGCCTGTGCTCACTGCTTGCGAATGCAGGGCTTTTCTGTGCCACCTAAGGAGTGCGTAATCACTAGGGATGTGCACAAACCTATTTGGCATTCTGTTCTTAGAACACCAAACAGATGCGGAAGCCCCGCATTCAAACCGGTTCAAATGTGGGGGCAGGGTGGCTTTTAGGATGGGGGAGGGTGCACTCACTCCCCCCATGCTTCCCCCTCTGGTGCTCTAAGTACAAATAGTCCGGCAGGGCAGTAGCGTACCTCCTTGCCACTCCGTTCATGGGCGGGCGTGTGCATGGCACTTCCAGTGATTTCCGATCACAGAAACAACGGGGCAGCAAGGCGGTACGCTGCTGCCTTGCCGGACTATTTATACTCAGAGTCTCGGAGGGGGGGAGTGTGTCAGAGGGGAGTGCGGCGGGGCAGGGGGGAGTGCGGGCAGGGAGTGCACCTTCCCCCATCATTAAAGCCATCCCCACCCCACCATCGACTCGAAGGGAGCTGGTTCTGTGCACACCCCTAATCATCACTGCTGTGCTGCTACTGCCTTCATTCCCAATGGCAGTAGTGGCGCAGTAGCACAGCAGCAATTACACACTCCTTTTGAGACACAGAACAGCCCTGTGCTTACAAGCAGTGAGCACGGGCTGTCTGGTGGCTTGAAAACTGCATGCCCACCCCACCCTTTGATCTGTGGGGTACTACACACTACATCAGCCAGTTTTTACCATATTTAAATACTGCTTGTAAACAGTAGCAGTCCATGAGGCCTGCCACGGGACAGGGGGTGGGTGAGGGCAATGGGATATAAACTTTTTAAAGAGGTGAACGTGCTTGTTGCCAGCACCCAGCATTCTAAGGGAACTGCAGCATCCTGCAGGGAATGTGCCCCACTGATCAGCTGGCGGTTGTTCACGTGCAGAGACCAGCTGAGCAGCAGAATGCCAAGTTGGCATCCCCACAGAATGTTGGGTTGGCCACCGCCAGTTCCCTTAGGATGCTGGTGGCAGGTAAGTTTGCCTTTTAAACATTATATCCCATCATTCCACTGGAAAGGCCTTACTGGCTAGTACTGCATGTAAAGATGTGCCCCACCAATACCCAGTAGGTCATTCTACCACAGGACTGCTCAACTTTGGCCCTCCTGCAGATGTTGGCCTACAACTCCCATAATCCCTGGCTATTGGCCACTGTGGCTGGGGATTATGGGAGTTGTAGTCCAAAAACAGCTGGGGGAGCTAAGTTGAGCAGGTCTATTCTACAGCCTTCCCACTGCCATCAGTCTGAGTGCCCCTCCCCTCAGATTCCTAATCACCCTTGTGAATTGTTGCAGAATGTGAGCTGTCCGCTTGGTTTTCAGAACAAACACCAGTGCAAGGTTTAAGTCAACTTTACTTGTGAGACAAATGCTTAGAGGTCAGTACAGAACTTGGTGATTCTCATTGGAACAGGAACGAACAGGAACAGGAAGGAGAATAGAAACTCCTAGCTAGCCCAACCAGTACAGAGGAAACTACAGTGCCCCCTCTGGCTGCATGCAGATTACATGCAAACTATGCGTAGTATTTATTTATTTATTTATTTATTTATTTTTGCATTTATATACCGCCTTTCGTTAAAAAGATAACCCCAAGGCGGTTAGTAAACTAGGCTGCAGCTGTTACATATCTCAACATGAATTTCCTCCCTTGTGTCAGCATTTTGGCATAGGCATGGTAACATGCATAGAGAAGATAAATACCACTGAGGTAATAACAAAGTATTAAGGATATCGTTAAAATGTACTAAAGCTAGGAGATTCGAAATTATATGGTTTAAAAATAATCAACTAATTCGTAAGAGATAGAAGGATTTGCCTAATTGGGCTGGGCTTAGCTCTAATCTTTACCAGAGCCCTGGCAGAGATTCCCTTTCTCCATTCCAATAGCACAAGCCTCGAAGTAAAGCCTGAGCTATTTTGTAAAATTAAACCAACCAACAAACAAACAAAAGGAACCTTTCCCCCTTCCCCTTTCAGCTCCTCATTCATTCATTCATTCGATTTCTATACTGCCCTTCCAAAAATGGCTCAGTGCAGTTTACACAGAGAAATAATAAATAAATAAGATGGATCCCTGTCCCCCAAAGGCTCACAATCTAAAAAGAAACATGATAAACACCAGCAACAGTCACTGGAGGTACTGTGCTGGGGTGGATAGGGCCAGTTACTCTCGCCCTGCTCAATAAACAGAATCACCACATTAAAAGGTGCCTCTTTGCCCAGTTAGCAGGGGATACCTTTGAAGGTATCTTGGGCAGAGCCAACCTTGCTGCTGCTGCTGCTGCTGCTCAGCCTTCCTAGTGACTAGCTCTTTAGTGCCTGCTGCTCTCCTTTCTAGCTACCTCTTCTCTTCAGCTCTTCTTTCTCCAGCACTCTCCATCTGACACCCCAACCAACTCCTCCTCCAAGCCTGTTCAGACCCTCTATTTATATTCCACTCCTGGAATGTTCAGGTCGGCCCAGCCAATCCTAGCCCAGCTGTTACCTTTTAAATTGGTTGGCAACATCATCCGCAGCTTTAATTCATTCGGTTATCTGTGGAGAGTTTGGACAGTACAGAATACCACCAAAGCCTCTACGCTTCTCTAAACTACTGCCTGTAAACCAGGGCTGCTCAGCTTCGGCCTTCCTGCAGATGTTGGCTTACAACTTCCATAATCCCTGGCTATTGGCCACTGTGGCTGGGGATTATGGGAACTGTAGTCCAAAAACAGCTGGGGGCCAAAATTGAGCAGGGTTGCTATAAACCGGTAAAGACAGAACCAGCCAGCCAAGTAAACAGAACCTTCAGTGGTTACACTATAAGCACCTCTGTGCACATAGAGGTAATCTTTTAACATAAACAAACTAGGGGTGTACACAAAACCAGTTTGCCCAGTTCGAGTCCGAACTGGACTCGAACTAAGTCAGGCATGTTCGGTTTTGTGCCCCGCCAAAAGACCCCTGGCTTTGATCGAATTAAAGCCAGTTCAAGGGTTTTAAGATTAAAAAAATATTTAAGGACTCACCAGGGGTGCTGCCGTGGGGAGGTCTCTTCCATCTCCACCTCCCACTGCCGACCTTCCCCCACTCTTCAAAGGGTCATTTCAGCCCATTTTTGGACCATCCCGTCCCTTTCTCCGGTAGTGATGGCCATTTTGAGGCTGCCGCACATGCACCCTGGTCATTTGCATGGCTTGGTGGCCAGGG
Source organism: Hemicordylus capensis (assembly GCF_027244095.1). NCBI lineage: Eukaryota > Metazoa > Chordata > Lepidosauria > Squamata > Cordylidae > Hemicordylus > Hemicordylus capensis. The sequence goes on along the minus strand of NC_069662.1, from coordinate 137,133,023 downwards.
CACCTGCACGCAGCCTCCAAAATGGCAGCTGCCATCAGAGGAAGGGCTGGAACTGCCCCCAAAATGGGTCTAAATGGCCCTTTGAAGAGCGGGGGAAGGCCACCAGAGGGAGGGGAAGATGGCAAAGACACCCCCCCATGACTGCGGCAGCACCCCAGATCCAGCAGTGAGTCCTTTAAAAATACCTTTTTTTAACCTTAGAACTCCTGAGCTGGCTCAGAGCCAGCCCGGGGGTGGGGGGTGGCTTGGCTCGAGGTCAAGCCGGCCCGGTTCAATGGCAAACTGGCTCAACCTTGAGCCAGTTCACACATCTCTAAACCAAACACCAACTTTACTATGTAGACCAAGCTAATACATATTAATTCTTCACAGTGCTTTTCAATAACAACAAACAAACAAAAAATAGCAATTTATATAGCAAATAGAATAGGAAAATCATTCCCTATCCAAAAAGGCTGCGGTCTGGCCCTCCTAAAGCTGCAATCTGGCCATTCAGGGGCAAAGCAAGGTCCAGAAACACTCCCAAGCTGCAGATCTGGTTTTTAGAGGGAGAGTAGCCCCATCCAAAACTAAGGTTGCCTGGTCCAGGGGGTGAAAATCATCCAAATTTGTCTCCAAAAAAAGTTGAAGTAGTTGGTACTGTCCTCAGAAGAACTTCTCAGTGACCTGCCAGCCTAAAGCAGATGTTTCCCAACACTGCCAGAAACAGTACTTAGAAAACTGGGTAAAGCTCCTTTAAACAACAAAGCCTTCCCCAGCGATGGGGTGGGGCCAATCCACTCTACCAGACCACAAACCAGCAGTCAACTCGTTAGTTGCTGGAGCAACATTCCTCTTATGTTGCTAAGGAATAGAGCAACCTGCTCAGAACTATCTGAACTCCTGACCCCCTTCCCTTTGGAATTGTTTGAGGTCTGTGTCCTTCTGAGACCCCTGCCCAAGTGGAGACTCTGCTTGGCCTGGAACTGCAAAAAGACAAAACAGCACATTTTTTTCCATTTTAAAAAAGAGGGGGGAAAGACATTTCAATTAAAGTGGTCAGAATGGATGAAACTAAATTATATTAGTTCAGTTACCAAATGTCAGAGATGCAACAGTGGGTTTTAAATTGAGACAAAACTAAAGTGACATGACTAATTTTTTGTTTGTCAGTAAGCTGATACAAGTTGATTTATTCATTTGGGCTTTTTAACCTAAGGGCATGGGAATGCCAACTTTTGTGTAGGTTGTACAGTTTGCTTGCAAGCAAATAGGAGTGACACACTTTCTTTGCTTCAGTTTCAGAGTGACGATTGCCAAGAAGAGAATGTGTATGCACCCCTGTGGTTCAGTGTTGGACTTGTTCAAATATCAACCTGTAAGCGTTAAACTGTGCTATTAGAATTCAGAAGTATTTTGCACTTAAAGATGGCGGTCTTTTTTCTTTTTACATAGTGAGGTGTGTGACTAGATTCTTGTAAACTGCTTTTTTACATAAACAAAATGTTCAAACCCCCAAATATTCAATATAGTTAACAAAGCACAATCTCAGGATGATAGCTGTCAGTGTTGTTTGTAAGGTTCTTGCTCGTACATTTATTACAATATATTTTAAAGTATTTATTGGTTTTGTAATGGCATCTAAAATGGTAGGAAACTGTCTGCTTTTGTAGTAAGCCCTTGCAATGACTTTGGACTTTGCCCCGGCTCCATGCAGAAGCAGATCTCCCACTTGCCTTACCTCTGTGCAGAGCAGTCTGTGCACAACACTGGGAGGGGCCTTAAAGGGAAGCACTGGGAGGGACTACATTTCCCAGTATTCCTTGTATGCCTTCCTGCACAGCTTTCACAATGTCATTGTGGTTTCCCACAGCTTCACTTCCCCTTTAAGGGCCCTCTCAGGTATTGTGGACAGACCACTCTACAAGGAGGTAAGCAGAGGATGCAGCTGCTTCCATGCAGGGTGAAGGGTGAGGTGCAAATGTTTAGCCTTTGATGCTTTGAAAAATCTTTGCACAGGCCTCCTTAGTAGCTTGGTTTTATGTGACTGCCCCGCCCCCTGTTTTTGTTTTACTAGCCTGCAAATATAAAATACCAGATGCTACAAGTTAAAACAAAGCCGATTTCTGTGTAAAAACATCATCATCAGTTGCTTACCAAATCAAGTATCGCAACAGAGCTTGAATTCCTTTCTCTCAAGATAAGCAGTAGGCAGGGAAGAAAGGGAGTAATATACCAGCTGCAACAAATTAGCAATTACAAGGTAAGGCAGGGAAGACAAGGGAGGATCACATACAAGTTTTGTTTTAACTCTGGTAACATGTGGTATTTTATTTTTGCATAATAAAGAGGTCTTGGTGGAAGAATTGCTTAGAGCCAATATGTGCAATAGCATTGCCAACTTATCGCCTGCAAAGAGTTCTACATGGTTGTATATTCAACCCGCTTGCGTTCTGAAGTGGTATAGTCTAGTGCAGGGCTACACAACTTCAGATGTTGGACTACAACTCCCATCATCCCTGACTTGGCCAATAGGGATGGTGGAAGTTGTAGTTCAGCAACAACTGGAAGGCCAAAGTTGTGCAACCCTGGCCTAGTGGTACAGTTTAGCACCTGCTATGTAAATTATGCTGTGTTCTGAATAACCTTTTTAAAATGATGCTCAAGGGCTTCCTTTTAAAAGTGGAGAAAGGATTTGAATGACCATTTGTTCCACATCTGGTCCACTTTAGCAGAAGTTAACCTCATCATGAACAGCTGGGCTTAAATGAGGAAGTGGCCCTGTTATGTTTAAATATAGCTGCAGGTAGCCCCGTTCCTCAAAAACATCACATATAGGAAATAGGGTTAATGGTTTCCTGGGCTGTGTTTCCATCAAAAAATCTCCCTTGAAGTAACTATATTCATCTCTGATAATTAAATGGCCAAATAGTTCCTGGGGCAAATAGCTGCTTCAGTGCACAAAAACAGCACAGGGGAAATGGTGATTCCCCCTTGCTGTGTGCCACTGTTCTGAGCCAGATCAGAGGGTAGAGATGTGCAGAACCGGCTTGATCTCGAACCAGTCCGCCATGGACCAGGGAGGTGGTTTGATCATGAACCAGACTGCCCTTCAGGAAAGGGGGCTGGTCCGAGATCAAACCGAGCCAAACCCATTTGGAAGTGAACTGGTTTCATGGTTTGAGCCAGGCTCAAGTGAGGATGGTGCCGGGTGGTGAGGCATCTTTAGAAGTAAACGAGGGGTGAGAGGCATCTTTAAAAGTAAATGAGGTCCTTACTGGCAGTCCAGCAGTACCAAAGCTATTTGGAGCAGCAGCCTGCAGCCCGCACCAGCAGTGATGTGCGGCTCCAACACTCATCTGGCCGACACACATGCGCGGAGGCCAGGTGAGTGCTCAATCGAGCCTGGGTTGAACTGGTTCAATCTCGTTGGCTCAAGCCAACCAGCTGCCCAGTAGGTTTGACCAAACCAGTTTGCTGACCCGCGGTCCGGTCCAAATGTGGTCAAAATTTGGACCAAACTGGGGGGGAAAGGACCGTGCACATGACTTTCAACATAAAAGGGCCACTGCCAGCCCACTTCCTCATGTAAGCTGTCCATGACAAATTTGACATCACATGCAATTTAGTCCTCAGACTACACTGAGGACTGTTTTTCAAGCAGGGGCAAGGAACCTTCAATGCGAGAGCCATTTCTGTACTGCACTTTCCTCAGTGCTGGAAGGGCCCTCTAAGAGAGACAGAGCCCTCTCTTAAGAGCTCTAGGAGGAAAGCACTGGGAAGAGCTACACTTCCCAGCATTCTGTGCACACCTTCCAAGATGGTGCAGAGGCTCAAGAGGGCTCCGTTTCCTTGAAAGGAGCCCCCTAGCACTGAGTAGAGTGCAGCACAGCAGTTGCCTCTACATGGTGCCCGGGGACTGTGCAAAGTATTCAGCTTTGGCCGAAACTTCACACAGGAGGACCAGTAAACCATTAGTTAAGGAGCCCCACTTGGGGTTGATGGGAGGCACCACTGACCCTGGCCCTTACTATCAAGAACACTGCATTGCATTGTCAGTTCTGTGTGTTTAAACCCAGATTTGTTCTACCCATGTAGTAAGCAATGGAAGGGGTCTAATTTTAAGATCAAAGGGATTGTCTGGGTGAGGATTACATATCCTTTCCCTGCTCCCCGCTCATACCTAAGTCTCCCTGCAGACTCTCCCCTAAGATAATCCCTCCACCAAGTGGGCTACAATACCAACTGGGAGAAAATCACCATATCAGGTGGACTACAGGGAAGTAATCCACAGGCAGGGGAAGTAGGGGCCACGGTCCCAGACTCTATCTTGTACACATGTGAATTGAGATATATTTTAAAAGATCTCTCTGTATCTATGTTGTATAGAAGAGATTCAAATCTGGGCTCCTCAGTTTAAATTCTTAATATTCATTTCATCAAAATGCCTATTAGAATTAAATTATTTAAAAGCCTTGATTAAATTTCCTTTTATTAACATGAGCCAAGGGAAAATAAATTACGTAATGTTATCTAATTTTTAAAAAACTAAGATATGTCCCATGGCAGCATTTTCAGACCATTTGTAGAATTCTATTAATCTAAGCAGGAACATAGCCTCAGAAGCCAAGGAGATCACTTTCCAGATTGACTTTCTTACTCTAGGAAACAAAAGCTGAAGAGGACTCCTTTTTTTCGGGGTGTGCACAAAACTGGTTTGCCCGGTTCGGTTCGAGTCTGGATCAGACTTGAACTGGAACGGGCATGAATCGGTTTTGGCACCCCCAACTAGAACCCTGTTTGGCTTGTGTTTGAGCTGGTTCGGGTCCAGGTTGTAATGCTGGCCTCCGGGGGTGCTGCTGCAGCCGCGGAGGAATCTCAGAAGGTTCCCCCTCCCCTGCCAGCCTCCCCCCGGACCATTTTGGGACAGTTTGGCCCATTTATGGGCCTTTCCGGACCTCTGCCTGCTTGTGGTGGTTATTTTGAAAGCTGTCGCACATGCGCACTGGCCTAAATTTGCATGCCTGAGATGCAATTTTTTAAAAACCTTTTTTTAAACCCCCAAACCGGCCTGGTGTGTTCAGCTTGACTTGGAGCCAAGCTGAACCAAACTGGGCCCTGTTTGGCTTGAGGATGAGCCTTCAAACAGGCCCAGTTCGATGGCAAACCAGTTCAAAATCGAACCGGTTCACACATCCCTACTTTTTTGTTGTTGATTTGCCTTACATAGATGCCTACATAGAGATCAGCATGGATGGCATTATTTAGGAATATAGGAAGCTGCCTTCTACTGAGTCAGACTATTGGTCCATCCAGCTTAGTATTGTCTACCTAGACAAGCAACAGTTGCAGGCAGGAGTCCAAGGTGGCATCTTGGAGATGCCCGGGAGGGAACTTGGAACCTTCTGCTCTTCCCAGAGCAGCCCATCTCCTAAGGGGAATATCCTACATTGCTCACATGTAGTCTCCCATTCAAATGCAACCAGAGCAGACCCTGCTTAGCAATGGGGACAATTCATGCTTGCTACCATGAGACCAGCTCTCCTGGTCTCTTTCAGGCTGCTTATGAAGATTTGACTTATTTTCAGCCCCCAAGCAGAACACAGTGTGCCAGTCATATGAATGAAAGGCGGGGTATAAATTTAACAATAAATAAATAAATAAAATATGTGGCAACCTGCCAAGAGCTCAGTAGACCCATTTGTAGCCTACCTTCCCAAGGCAAGGCGGCTGATGGGATCACCATACTTCTGTGTGCCGCCCCACTCTAGTAACTCTTGTGTTTCTATTCCAGGACAAACCAAATTCACAGCACACGGGAGGGGGTCCTGGCGAACCCCAAAGCCATGGTGGGGAGTGCAAGTGGGGCTGTGGGGACTGGGGCCCAAGGCATATGGACTGGTATTTGCTGGGTTGGAGGTTGCAATCCCCAGCTCAACCAATACCAGCCTGGGCACTTCGGGTTAACACTGCAGGTAAGAGTGTCTCTTGCAAGGCGAGAGAGAGCAAGGCAGCTGGGGCAGTGCAAGAAGCATGAGAAGAAGCTGCAGCTGTGGCTTGTTTTCCACCCCATAGCCCCACCTGTACCAGCAGCCACTGCCCCAATGATTTTTTAATTTTTATTTTTTTGCCAATCTGCCATGCTTTTTCAACATTCTCCACCTGACATTTCTGGGTTTGGACAACAGAGAAATGGCAGGAAATACTGGAATGCAGCAGGAGTGCACACTCGCTGGAACCTCTGGTTCCTGCCTACTTACTTACATGCTGGAGGCTGTGTGCAGCTGCCCAGTATAACACTTGGGGGTCCTTTTCATTTGGTTTCAGTGTCTACTGAAAGGAGTGTGCGTGTGAGTCTGTGTTGAGAGGAGGGTTGCCATTTGGGGTTTTTATACTTGAGAATTATAGTAGTTATCTGGAGTCCCTGAACTCCTACAACTGTACCTGTACTGGGATGTTCCTAATAGAGTACATTCTGCTACTGTTATTTCCAAACAAAAAGTTTCTCAAGTGTACGGCCACTCTCAGCATTTGATGCTTCAAAATCTTAATGTGATATTATTGTCTGTCTGCAAATATTGCTAAGCGTCTGACTATATTCATGTATGAATAACTTGTGCGGCGTTTTGGGGAAAGGACAGTGCCATCCTTCTGCTTTTTAATCTCAATTTGACTATGAAGTTGAGTTTTGCCATCAGCTGGACGATGTCATTGATGCGTTGTATTGAAGTGCCTCAGTGCCAAAGACTGTTTGCTTTCATGGTTATGATGTGCGTGTTGGATGTTGCGCCAATTAGATGTGAACTGGAATATTTTTGCAATTTTTATTTGAAAATAAAAAACTTGTTATATTCATGTCTTCTATTAGATCATGTGTACATCCCCCTGTTGAATAATTACCCTGTCTCTACAAAGGTTTGTACACCCTGATCCTGAACATGGCTGGCTCTCGCAATGCAGTCATAATATCCTTGCACCAGTAGCAGAATCAGCAGCGAGTATCATAGCTATCTGTCTAGGGCACAGCATGCCAGGGAATGTAAGTAAGATGGGACTCAAAAACCAGTAGCTGACATATACAGCACAACGGTCTGTGTGCCTTCTTATTAAAATGTGCACACAGTTGCACAATAGCACTATTGCACCAACACACAAAATTGTGCAGATGGAGTTGTGTGATGGATGGCCATTGGAAATAATGGCTGTCCATCACACAACTGTGTCTGCACAATTTTAGGCAACTGCACAAGGCCTCTCTTGAGCATCTGTGCACACATTTTGTTAGAATGCACATAGAGCATTGTGCAATATGTCTACCATCGTATTCCAGCAGAGTGTATATTGGATGCATGTGCAAATCAGGCCATTGGTCAATTAATTATCCTGGTTTTATTTGATTAACTGAAGGAATAAGCTAGAATAAATTTTACAGTGTCTCAGTGTAAGTGGTAGTCTAAAAATATTTGATTCAATATAATTTTTTCTCTTGTTCAAATAGCACAGAAATGTGAAATGATCTTGAGGAAATTCTCCTACGCACTTCCTGAATCAAGAGATGCAAATAAATTGTTTACCAAGCCATCAGCACTGAATACCCTTTTCACAGAGGATGACATTGATTAAAATCTGCCAGAAAATATTCATTTGCATGGCTTAATTAATTAATCCTCTCAACCCTAGTAAAACAGAAGCAGAAGTGAGGGGAGCATCTGCTTTGATCCTCCCCCCCTTTATCTTTGTTGTGTGCATTAGTAGTCTCAGTTCTTTATTAAAGCAGTTTCGGGTGATCAGGAAACCTGGAAGCAGAGGCTCATAAATCCAGAGAAGTCTCTGACAGATTCTGCACCTGTAGCGGGACTTCTAACTTGCACTTTTTGTTTAAGCACCATCCATATACAAATATTCACATGCTCCCCCATGCTGCATAGCAACTTAAATCTAAGTTAATAAATAATAAGCTGTGTTTTTCCACAGTTGGAAGAGGTCATCCTTCTATCATGGGTTGTGCACTGAGCATGCTCCGAAGACATGACCTATTTTTGAACTGGAAGGCGTGGCTAGCTTCTTGCCTAGAAGGCAGTAAATCCCCCAGTTCTGGTCCTGTCTTGCTCCAGTAAACAGGTCTGCAAAGGAGCTCCTGATTTTCCTTTGCCTTTTGGCTAGCTTTCTGTGGGTTGTTTTTTTTTCTTTACTCTCCTGCCTTTAGCATTGTGCCAAGGTGAAAAGGAAGCATTGTTTTACTAAATCTAAAACAATTTTTTATTCACTGAGTGGGCTGACTGGATCTTTTTTTTACTTTTGTTTTCCTTCTCCTTGTTTGATTGCTGGGTGTGTGTGCTCAAGACACAGAGCCTTGTACTATGGAACGCCCCCATGCTGGACCCTCCATATTGGAAGGCTCTCACTCAGAGACCGGGGCAGGCTTTGCACCAAAGAGCCCGGTTTGGCCTCCAGGTAGCCCTGCTCAGCATTGCCCTGCCTGGAGCACTTGGTGCACGATCACCTGGCAGCTCATAGCGACACCCAGGAGAAACCTAAAAAGGCCTTGAAGAAAATGTGAAAACGCCTGATGCCAGCAAGCACAGTCCGCTTGAGTGAGCACTGCCTCCTGCAGGTGGTATGTAAGGACCAAACTCCCTGCTGCCCTCCTAGGAGGAGCCAGCCATGCTGCTTTCCACTGCCAACCTGATGGCTTCTGTCACCTTCACGCCCATTATTGGCTCCAAGAAATGGGGAGCTAGCTCTGCCACAGCTCCCTCCTCCATTCCAGCCAGCTTTGCCATTTCAGACGGATCGGATGCTCTCACCTGAGCGCACACCAACTCTGTGCCCAGCCGTTCTTGGAGCCACCGCCTGCTCAACCGGCAGAGCCAGCTGGACCTTGCACTCTACTTAAGGAGGTTGTAAGTAAGGTACCCTGGCTGGTCAAGATTTCATTGTCAGACTGCAGCTCTTTGCTCAAACTGCAGCTGCCTTTGCCCACCACAAACTAGGGCCCTGCAGCATAAGAAGAGGCCCAGGTCACCACCACCCTCCTCCTCTGAGATGCCTGCCCCCCAAATACCAGTTTGTTCTCTGTCTCTTCCCCCTGCTGTTACCTGTCCTGGCCCTTCCTCTCGCTTGGTCCCTGCCAATCCCAATATTCCAGTACTATCTCTCTCTGGCTCAGAGGTTTCTCACTTTGACGGGGCTATTTCTGATCATGATGCACACAAATAAACAAACAACCCACCCAAGGATGTTTTTTTCACCATTTTCACTGGTACTGGGGTCTTCCTTTATGGGTGGCGGTGACTTTCAGGGTTCTAGCTTTGTGGTTTTCTTCTCCCCTATTCTACTCTGTTGCCTATGTATCTCTCTCCAGTATTTTTTGAGCTTGTGTGATTCTTCATCCTATTTCTTCTCTGCAACAGTCCCAGAACTGGGAGTTTGCCACCTTCTAGGCAGGAAACTAGCCACGTCTTCCAATTCAAAAATAGGTCCTCAACTGTGAAAAAGAACCTTTCATGGAAAGTCCAATGTTTCTTTCTGTGCTTGCAGTCTCTTTACCAAAGGGGCTGGCTGCGATATTATATCAAGTTAAGTACATTCATGGGATAGTCTTCATAAGAAGAGCCCTGCTGGATCTACCAGAGGTTCACCTACTGGTTGTCCATTCTCAGGCCTAGCAAGACAGGAGCTCAAAGAGCTGTTGAACCAGGAAAAGCCTGCCTGCAAAGGGAGGCGTTGGGTAGGAGCCAGGATCCCTGCCCCTTCCTGGAACCTGAGCTGGCCTCCTGAGTAGGCCCAAAAGAGTTGTACATGCTTAAGAAGTGTGGTGAGAAGCCATAGAACCCTTTACCACTGCATGATGTCTACAAAAGAGAGGGTACACATGTTCCTAGACTCGGCATCAGGCCGCACGTGCACCTTCCATTTCTTAGCAGGAGGCAAAAGGTGGGGGTTAGGGGCGGCAGGGTCGGGGGGGGGGCTGTATTCAGTGGATACTGGTAGCTACAGCCCTGAATGCAGAGGATCAGGGCATTAAACAATTGATCTGGGGCATGTGCCCAGGAGGTCCAATTCTACCAGTGCCCCTGCTGGAAAGCCTCTTCCATTCATGGAAGGGCTGTTTCCAAATCAGTGGAATAGAGTGCCGAATGAGACAAGTGCCTCCAGGTTGAGACTCCTCCACTGGCATAAGCTCTTGCTTATGCAAGACTTTGAACAGGTTCTCTTCAGGATGCTTTCATGGCTCACTCTTGTTCTTCCTTATCCACCTGTGACTGCACTCCCTTCTTTCTGTCCTTTCAAATAAGGAATTTCTTACAAACTCAAAAGAGAAAGGAGAAAATCCTCACCAATGCAACAGGAGAAGTTGAAAATGCAGGAAACAAAATCTTCTGCTCTTTTAAAGACGGGCCGTAAAGATGTGAAAGCATATGTGATTGGGTTGGCTGAAGTGAATAGTGAAATTTTATTGGATTTATGCGACGATTTATAAAAGTGAAAAACGTTGGTCCATTTGAATCGATTCAGAATAAATTTACGTTACTCTTGTGTTGAAAAGGGTTGTGTGTGCCTCCTACTGTACTATAACTGTTAGAACAGTAACACCTAGTGGTGTGTTAAGCTAATTACATGCTGAATCCCCCTTTCCTGCTCTATCAGAACCAGACAAAATCTGAGTCCTTCAACTGGGGGCTCACCATATTCAGATTTCACTCATTTTACAGAAGTGCTCTCATTCCCATAATTTTTCAGAAAATGGTGGCAGCGTGTGCTAGCCTTCTGCTGGGCGGGGAGGGTGATACATGAGGCCTAGAACTGCTGGAGAGTGAAATCCTGGTTACAACTGGAAGCTGAGCCCAGGTGCTGCATCCACAGAAGCTCACCAGCCCACTCTGGGCCAAGCAGCACTGATAAGCTTCATAGCTGCCTCCCCGACCTGTGCTGTCCATGGATATAGTGTTGGTCTGTAGAGGCAAATGCTACAGTGGGGAGAAAGAGCATCTCTGTGATTGGGTGGACTGAGCACCCAGTGTTCTTAAGCACTGAGAACTGTCCTCAAATACAACATTTGTCTATACAGACCAGCACTGTATCTGTGGCGAGTGGGGCTACAGAGCACGCCAGTGCAAGGGACAGGCCTTGCCCGCATCCAGGGGTGTCGCTAGGGGAGAGGGGACCCGTGTTCACCCCTCTCCCCAGTAGCCCCTCAGAGTGAGGGAGATAATGAAGATAATCAAGAAAATAGGGAAGGGGGGGAGCTGGAGGCCCTGGGTTCATTGAATCCATCTGCTCAGTTATAGCTACACCCCTGCCAGCATCCTTCCATGAGCAATGTACCTGAATAGAGCACCCATGATTTTAATAATGCCTGAAGAGGGTTATAGCAACTCTCTCATTAATTCATTAATTCATAGTTACAGCAGGCAAAAGTGAGGACAAAGTTCCCCCACCTCACTGTCCGTCACCCCCTTGCAACAAAAATCACAGTGCCGTTTGTCTGAAGGGGGCAGCTCCGTAAGTGATCACAGCAAATCCATGAGATGCGTCCGGGCTGGATCTAGATTGCAGCGCACGGATTCACCACAATCATGCTTACTGCACCGCCCCTTCAGAACGGCAGCATCCTAGCCATGATCACCAGTGCGAAGAGTGGACTGACAGCAGAGCGATGGAATCTCCTCCCCACTGCTGTAACTGTGAGCATCTGAGTGCTCATAACCTCTGAAAAGGGCTTCTGTAACCATCTATCTCCAGGTTCTTTTATTGCTCATGCGGGGTAGAATTGCCACTCATTTCCCCGACAGTCTCCCATCACCATACCAAGAAGAGCTGCAGCTGTTCAAGTACTTACCAACCATGAAGCTCTTAAAAGGCACAGAGCTCTGTCAAGCAGGGGCATCATTAGCAGATGGCCCAGGCCCTCAATGAATTGCTCAGAGCCCTGAATCTCAGCAGCTGCCTCCCTCCTCCATGATCTCTTCCAGAAAGGAAGTGCAGCAGAGGCAGCATCTGCACAGAGCAGGGGAAAGCTCCTAGCCTCACCAGCTCTTTTGGCTGCTTCCACCTTCATAGATGCTGTATGATTATATTAGAATCTTTAAAAGACATGCCTAATTAGCAGGGGTATGATGGGAATTTAATCATCAAAAGTCGGGTGGTGGGCCTGAGCCCCGGATCTTTTAAACACCTAGCAACTCCCCTTCTGTCAAGAAAAAAGTGCAACTACTTTTACGGTTAAAACTGCAATCATTTGCAAAGGCAAAGCAATAGAAAAGAACAGTACTGGTCTCAAACTGCTAAACAACAACAAAAGTATCAAGCCTCTTGAATTGTGTCAGGTCAGCTGCCTGTTCATAAGCTATCTTTCAGCATATGTTTCTCTCTCATTAATATGGGTGACTGATTTGTCTTTTGGAAAATTTGTTTGTGCAAGTGCTTAATGGTCAGGACAAAGCACAGTACTCTAATAAATGATTATATTGATTCATAGTTCTAACACAGTGCTGGGTTTAACTTCCAGGAAATGTAACTAGGAATGAGTGTGTGGTCCCTACAGTACAAAAGTCTACAGGGAGGGAATTACCTCCGTCTCCCGTCATCCAGGCACCATTGTCACTGGGGACAAACCTGTGCTTCACAGACAAAGCAGCAGTAAGAAAAACAAGCACTCAGCTGCAGGAACAAATTAGCAGAAGCTAAACCGACCAGGGAGACGGCTGCACACATCCTGGGCTAGCTTAATTATTAGAATCTTCTTCCCTGGTCCCTGTTAAATTAGTATCTCCAGCCAGCTAAACTGGCATAAAGGACTGCTTCCATACTGGATCACTATTGCATATTTGATAGTAGAATCTAAGGGCTGATTGAAAGCTGGCAACCTTGGTGCAGAAGATGATGAGGCCTCTACATATGAAAATAACCATCAGATCTTCCATTAGGATTATATTTAGAGATGCAACATTTAACTGGTTAACCATTAAAAAGCTTCAGCTGGACTAAAGAGGTTGTGGAATCATTCATTTCCTTTTCTCTGTCACACAGAAAGGTGTACTAAACAAAGGTGGCTTGCTTTAGATCCATTAGTTTTACTCACAGGTAAATTTAATTGAACATTCAACTCCTCCAGTCCTCCAGCTGAGATCTCTTATCCAATGTCAATCCTAATTATATTATTCATTTTTATCTTTCCTTACAGCCCTCTCAAATCAGATAGGAACATAGGCAGCCTTAGACCAAGTCAGACCATTGGTCAATTAAGCTCAGTACTGTCTGCACAGACTGGCAGCAGCTTCTCCGAGGTTTCAGGCAGGAGTCTCTCCCAGCCCTATCTTGGAGATGCCAGGGAGGGAACTTGGGGCCTTCTGCATGCTGATGCTCTTCCCAGACCAGCCCCATCCCTGGAGGAGGAATATCTTACAGTGCTCACACGTCTTCCATTCAAATGCAAACCAAGGTGGACCCTGATTAGCAAAGAGGACAATTCATGTTTGCTATCACAAGACAATGGTTTGCCCCATGACACACCATGGATGCAAAAGCTGGACTTTGAAGAAGCAAGATAGAAAAAGCATTGATGCTTTTGAACTGTGGTGTTGGAGAAGACTTTTGAGGATACCATGGACAGCCAGAAATGAATAAGTAAATGGATAATAGGACAAATCAATCCAGAATTTTCACTCGAGCCACAAATGACCAGGCTCAAACTATCATACTTTGGACACATTATGCAAGAAGACCCAGCTCCCTTGAGAAGTCCATAATGCTGGGAAAAGTCGAAGGCAAGAGAAGAAGAGGACGACCAGCAGCAAGATGGAGGGACTCAATTACTACAGCAATGAATGTACCACTGAGAGACCTTAAAGGCCAAGCTGAAGACAGAGCATCCTGCAGAGAACCGATCTATGTGGTCACTGTCGACACAGACTTGATGGCACTTAATCACTCAGAAGACCAGCTCTCCACTTTCAAATCTGGGTGGGAAGAATAATCCTACCTTTGAATATTACCCAACAAGGGCAGTCAACAGGCAGTTAGCTTCAGTGGCGCTTGAGCATTATGAAGTCAGCAAGACAGATCTATGGGCTTGTGCTATTGTTGCCTAAATCATTTTGTGTTTTGAGTAAATTGTGCTAGCTTTAGAGAACTTCCAGTTCTCTGCTCAAAAAGTGCTACAGCCACCCTTACAGATGCCCCTCCAGTTTGAGGATCTCCAGCAAAAGGATAGCTCAGCACTGTGCAGGCAGATGGTGCCACTGTCAAATAGCTCTAATAGCTAGGAAGTTCTTCCTAATGTGTAGCCTGAATCCGCTTGCTTGTAATCTTTGTCACCCTTCTCTTAACCTGCTCTAGTTTATCACTCTCATCCTTAAAATACCCGGAACCCACAACAGGGAGTTAGCCATCTAAATGGTGGCACCTCTGTAGACAGAGCTCATGAACAACATAATTGAGTATCCTCACTTTAATACAGTGTACATGTTAGACTAAGCTAGTTTGGGCAGGAAGCTGCCTGATTAATACTTCACCAGATTAATTAAGACATTTTCAACATTACTTCAATAACCATGGAATACAGGAGGTCCTCTTTATTTGCAGGGTTTCTGTTCTTGCCTAAACACACAAGTATGTAAACTGCATATAAAGCAATGTAACCCCATGGGAACCCAGGGGTTAGGTTCCTTAAGCTGAGAGCGAGCGAGAGCACAGTACCTTGTTCTCAAGGCCTCTCCAAATCCTGATTGTTTTGCAAATGTTCACAGGGCAGGAAGGCCAAGAGAACTACACAATGGCTCCATGCTGTAACATAAGCTGGAAATGACAATGAAGCCATTTCTGGCCACTCAGGAACCACAGGTAAGTGAATTTTGCCTATTTATTAACCTGCAAAGAAAGAAATTGGATCTAAGACCCACCTGCAGATATGGGTATCTGCAAAACTGCAGATGAGGGCCTCCTGGATATGCTCTTCAGCAGTGAAGGTGCCGAGTAAATCGCTTTATTAAATGACAGAGATATTTGTAGGAGGAGTTGGACTTACTTTCACTTTTCTCTACGACATTAAAGAAAACAATTGTACATCATTAATGGCCCAGGCACCTTCCAATATGTTGCACAAATGTATCAAGCCATTCTCTGTGGAGAAAAGCGTGTTTAACAGTTTGGAAAGGGGTGATGTAACTCACAATGTTGCTCAAGTTCAGAAAAGTTGGCAAAGTAAGTATAACCCAGCTGATTTCAAACCAAGCCTAAACTCCGCTGACATTCAGGCCTTGCTCAGTTTGGTCCAGCACCATCACTCCCTGCTAACATGCCCTTTTGCAAAAGCTTTTTCTGGAAGCTCTGTGGCACAATGGGGAAATGATTTCACTAGCAATCCGGAGGTTGCTGGTTTGAATCCCTGCTGGAATGTTCCGCAGACTATGGGAAACACCTATGGTGGGCAGCAGCGATATAGGAAAGATGCTGAAAGGTATCATCTTGTTCTGTGCGGGAGATGGCAATGGTAAACCCCTCCTATATTCTATGAAAGAAAACCTCAGGGCTCTGTGGGTGCCAGGAGTAGACACTGACTCGATGGCACACTTTACTGGCAATTGGCATTCCTTTTGTCTAGCAACACTTGCAATAACATCCCCAGGCAGCTTAGTAAAGTATACTTTCCAGGCCATCTGATGCCCCTACTCAGCTATATTTCCCAGGAATGAGTGGCTCCCTGAGCTACTGTTGTACATGAATTAACCCGGCTAGCCCTTCCCCCACCCTGACCCCCAGGTGGTGCATTGCACTGGCCACAAAATTGGATCCAAGGCGATACAAGCCCAACTGGATGGTTTTTCATTGGAAGCAATTCTGATGAAAAATTCATCCAATTTTTGAAGGTGGGCACTTACCTTCAATGAAAGTCCAGTTTGTATTGAAGTGGGCAACCTGCAAAGGCAGTGCTTAAAACTGCTGCCTTGCCTGGTCTCACCCTATAATGCACCAGTAAAGGACGCAACATCACGACATCATCCATCCTCCTGCTGGTGCATTACTAGGAATTAAATCACCACACACAGGGTGCAGTTCCCCCCCGATAAATATACCATTCCTGGTATATAGTAAGGCAAGACCTATAAATACGTTTTCTTCACATCAGTCCTGCAGAATTTTTATTTTTTCCTAGAAGTTGGATTTTTACTCAAAGTAAGCCCACCTCCATGCACTGAGCCAATATAGATTACTGGCATGATGCAATCCAGGCCACCCGCTACATTTGGACAAGATGAGAATGACCTGGGTTGGACTCAGTAATCTGGACTTGGAACAAGGGAGAATGTTCAGTTCCTGTCTCTTCCTCTCCCACCCTCCCCCCGCCACAAACACTGCATGGGGAGTGCAATAGCGTCACGTTTCAGAAGCCACTTAGAAAAGAATGAGCTGTTTTCCAATTTCTGGAACATATACCTTGCCAGGCCCATCCCAATTTGAGTTAGAGTTTGCCTGTCACTAATGACTACTTGGTGTCCCAGTTGGTCAAGAAGAGGAAGCCATTGCCTCAGAATTGCTGTTTTGAGTATTGGGAAAAGAAGATGTCCCAGCTGTGGAACTTATTGGGTAAGAACTCATTTAACCAGGCACCACATTTAGAAAGAAAGAGTGTTTAATTTTGCCATCAAGACATTTGTCATGCCACAATGGAAGTAGATTCATTCATTATCCTGCCACAAATTAGAACACATTACAAAGCCATTTCCCAAATGTTTATTGAAGCAGTAAGAGGTTGCTCATACTGTGCTGAAAAAAGCCATTTTATTCAATTCAGAAACTCAACAGTATTGCAGCACAAGATATTGCTATCTTAACTAGACTCCTTTTTTAAAGCTTTCCTAATCCATCAAGAGTCAGTCTGCAAGATCTAAGACCTATCTCTTCTAGCATAACCACCTTGCGCTCTGGAAAAAAACTGCAGAAAGGCACTTGAAAGCTGTTTCTCTTTTAAATCTTGCTGGTAAGGATTCATTTCTGCACAGGAAAGATGTGCCATTCTCTCTTCACTCCAGATCATCATGATGGGAAGTTTCATTGATCACCTATGAAGACAAATTGGCATAACACATTAGAATGGGGGGGAAAGCCAACCCATTTTCAACTTGTAGACCTAAACATTTCACCAATGAAAGAAATGAGTGGAAAAAGCTAATTGCTTATGGGTAAACTTATATGAATGCTATTTGGCATCATCGTCTACATGTTGCACTGGCAGCAGAGGGGAGGGGCAACTCCATTCAATTCCACCATGCCCTCTCAACTAGCTTAACCTGTACTGGTCCCAAATTATACCAAGCAAGAACAAAGCCTTCCCTAGCCTCCCACCCTCTGCCCTAGGCTGTCTGCTCCAAGAAAAATGAGGCTGAGGAGAGGGTATAGGGTAAGCCAACTCTAGTTCAGAAATAGTTGCTCCACCCTGGTCACTCACTTCAGCCTGCCCAGGCTCTTCAACAGATGCTCCATCAGAGCAGGTCATGAAGCTGCTGTAGCAAACAGGAATAGCATCCTGTGTGGAATTTGTTCACAATGGGGAGAAAACCTTTTCCTTCTGTTGGACAATGTAACCAGAGCTGGACAGACCTTGCAATAAATAGCATGTGAGATTCCAAGTCTTTCACAGCCCTGTATTCTCTTCTTTCTATAGTTATTTCCTGCCTGGTACAATCCTACCAATTCTACACACTCCCTTCATCACCCAAACACTGCAACACTAGATTCTTAGTAAGCCTCCATTCTGAAAGGCCCTTAACCTGATGTTATTTATTCTGGGCACAGGATAATAGGTTGATGAGATGTAGTGGCTTTTTGCCAACAGAATGAGCAGCAGCAGGAGAGTATAACTTGTCCTCTTCCAGAAAAACTGTGTGTGCCCATGAAGTTTTACAATGGACTGAACTCCATCATGTTCCTACCCAATTGGGTGGTGGCTAGGAAGAGTTCCCATCTTGGCTAGCTAGCATCTACCAACACTGGCCCTCCAGTTATCAGTGCAGAAAGACAGGGAGACTAGCAGAGGCTCTTGTTCAGGATGTAGGCAACCAGAAGAGGTCAGCATGCTTAAGAAAAGAATTTGATCCTTCCTCAAGCTGTGGGGACAGAGTCCCTAAGGTTCTGCCAAGAGCCAGAGTGCAGAAGGTAAAGCTTGCCCACCCCCCTCACCATCCACAAGAAATGTTACTTGCACTCACCTGTCCATCTCTAGTTTCAACAGTCTTGATTAGGAGTGTTCTCTTTGAGTGGGTGTCGATTGGAATTGACTCAAGGTTAGTTTCTGCAGATGGAAGGCCATGCAGTTAGACCACTGTATGGTATGCTCACTCATGTAAGATACTATCACAGGTGACATTTGTACCATGCAACCCACCAAAGCATCTCTAATTATGCACCAATAAAATAAAGCTAGATGAAGCCAGAGGCAAGTGAACCCTCTACCAGCCACAAAGAAGCTGGGTGACTCTGGGCCAGTCACTTCCCTCTCAGCCTAACCAACCTCACAGGATTGTTGTGAGAAGAAACTTAACTATGTACACTGCTCTGGGCTCTTTGGAGGAAGAGCAGAATATAAATGTAAAAATAAAACAAACCAACAAGTGCCGCAACAGGTATACTGCAATGACGTTTCTTCCAAAACTGTAGTTACCGATTACACATTTGAAACAAGACAAGAATGGCCACAGTTTAGAAGTCCAAACCATTTTGATGCAGATGCCAATATCGAGGTCATCCATTGCCAAGTTGAAACCCCCAAAATAGTTTTAGATGAAAAATACAGAATTTCTAGGCATTGCTGACAAGCTAGCTGCTGCTACTTACCTCTCAGGTTCAGGGAAGCAAAAGTTTGAACAGGCATAGTAATTCTGTGGGAGAGGGGGAAAAGAGGCAAAATCCAGAGTTAGATAGCAGCAGTCTTGGGTATCTTTTTTGCTGCAAGCCTACTAGATGCATTTAAGTACCTGCTCTCCTCTCCCTCCAGCAGTTTCCTGTAGGTGGTAATCTCCATATCAAGAGCCATCTTTATATTCAGCAAGTCTTGGTACTCGCGAAGATGGTGAGCCATTTCCTCCTTCATGTTTTGGATTTCTTCTTGGAGGCGGGCAATAGTGTCTTGGTAGTTAGAAGCTTCAAGAGCAAAGTTCTCCTCCATCTCACGCATCTGGCGCTCCATAGATTCATTCTGCAGAGATTTACAAAATCACATACTGAGGTGGTGTACACCTGTTGTGCCATGCTCAGTTAATCCCACATGCAGCCCAAAGCAATATTCACACATTGGGTTCCCTTGTACTGTCTTACAGACTCAGCAGTATGCTTCCTCTCTGCATCCTGCATTTCAGGGGGCCTGTACTCAGGTTCACTTTCAAAATGAACACAGGTACAGCCATTAACACAAAAATCAGTAGTTGTGTGCAGACATCTGAATACAGGAGAAATTCATTAATCATGGACCCAGCATCCACAGTTTCACATATCCGTGGTCAGGTAATTGCCACCCGACCTCAGCTTAAGTGATAAAATTATGCAATTAAAGGGTTAAGACTCATGTGTCCATGAGTCAGAGATGGGTGGAAGTGACCTCTGAGGTCATTTCCACCTGCCATTTAGAAGACAGGAGCCAATTTGTGGGGTGGGGAACGACAAAAGTTTTCTCGGGGAGGGGGAGAGACAATAACTTTTGAGGCATTGCTGGGCAGCTGGGGTCACAGAGCATGATAGGGCACTCTCCTCACCCCATTTCAGTCTGTTTTCTCATCCCGTTTTTATCCTTTTGTCCTGCTTTGCCCCACTGCCTCAGGAACCTAACCCCCCAATTCCCATTGCCCAAATGCCCCATTATTTGCCCCCATTCACCCCATATCCAACCCCCCCTGGATAAAAGGATTCTCCTGTATAGGTACAACTCAATATCTGAACAAGGTATTGCAAGATTAAGTCATTGATCTCAAAGCACTCTTTACAAGAATATTTCAGTTGAGGTTACAGTGCTTCCAATTCTATTTCAATTGTCATATGGAAGATTGAGGATTGCTTTACATGTTGCAGAAGTGTATGATGCTTACACTCTAGTGCAAAGAAAGCCCCAAGTCTCCAGATTCAATTTTATGTTCACAGCCACACTATAGGGAGCATCGGTTAGTGAAAGAGCTCATGCTCTGTATATGTAGTAAGATTCCAAGTTCAGTCCCCAATATCTCCAGTTAAAGGTTCTGTTTTGAAGAGCAGAACTGGGGGAAACCTCTGCTAGTCAAAATCAAGTACTGGGATAGCTGAATGAAGACTATAAGGCAACTTTCACACCGCACAAATTAGTCTTTCAAAAGAATCTTGGAAGTTGTATTTTACCTGAACTTCACAGTATTTAACATTTTGTTTTGGCAGGAATTGGTCCATTCATTTGCTGCACACACACAGTACAATACAGCCGAACTGCAATTATTGGAGGGGGATCAGCCAAAGCCGCCTCCTCTGAGTGACACTTTCACTTACAGTTCCTTTAAGTGAATCCACTTCACAGGTGAGAGACTGAATTTGCCTGCGGTAGTCATTAGCTTCTTGTTTGGCCTGGCGCAGGGCATCATTGTTTCTGCTGGCTGCTTCAGAGAGATCTGCAAACTATTAACACAGTAGAGTCACAGTCATACCAACTTTGGAGGAGTAAAATGCTTTGTCACAGCATCTTTGCCCAAGATGTGATAGTGAGGGAGGAGATTAAATACCTTTACAAGGATTCTTGACTTGGAGTTAGCAGAGCAAAAAGGGAAAGGGTAACCCCACAGCACAAACCACTTTTACAAGACCAACTAATCTGTGCAGCACTTAATGTGATCAAATTCTGCACATTAAAAAACTTTCCACATTTTAACGAGCTCATTTCATGAACAGATTGCAAGCCGTCTTCCTGGTCTATTTGTCCTGAAGAGTATTTGTTTACAAAGCAAAGATCTCCCCACAGACTTCCAATTGCTTTTTACCAGACCCATCTGCAGCACACCAGATGCTCCTTTGCAACAACATACAAGACCTTTTTAAAATGTGTTGCGACTCTGTTGTTTTTCCATCAGGATAGGGGGAAATACAAAGAAGCTGCTGTTTGGATCAAGCCGCAACAAAGCAAATAAGAGTTGTGCATGCATTTTGTGGAGAAATCTATTCTTAGGAGATTGGAATGTGTGATGCTGTGCTTTCATTTCCCAACATTCCCTACCACTTCACAGGCAAATAGCCCCATTTCTCAAGGAACTTGGGTCCCGTCCACCTCAAGTTATTTTGATATAGGAAAGTCACTGTGAAGTTCACTCACATCTGTGGTGGATATTTGTTTCGTTAAGCCTCCAGTGGCAAGGTGTGACCATTTATCATGTTGCAGAAACACCTTTTTCAATAAGGTTTTGTAGTTTGATAAAATTTCTTCCACAACATGAGGAGAACTCGAGTGAAGTATTCACCACCTCAAATTTTAGTCTATTTTTAGATGGAGCCCTTGGGAGACATCTTATTTTTTAGTGTTTTAAGATTTCTCATTGAAAAGTCTGTGTTCTTCATTGTAAGGCCTGGGGGCCAGTGGCAGCCTCCATCAACACCAAGTGTGACTCTTTAATGGTTTATTGGCTCTGTGCAAAACGTTAGCCAACTGGGAATACTCTGCAGAGTTCCCCTGGTACTCTGCGGAAATAACTGTTCCCAGCATGCAATGTTGTGCTTTGCCCAGTGCCAGGGGGCTCCTTTAGGGGAAACAGAGCCCTAGAGCCCCAGCACCATCTTCGAAGGTGTGCACAGAGTGCCGAGTCTGAGAAAAGCACAGTGAGGTGCAGTGAGAAATGCCTCTCACATTAAAGGTTTTTTGCCCCCGCTTGAAAAAAACAGTCAAGATCACCAAAATAATAGTAGTAGGATATGCAATTCTGAGCTGCAAGTTAAGGATATATTGTTTTAAAATAGAATTATTGTGGAACCTGGTCCTATTGTAAGCCCATACAATTCCCCTTAATACTTAGCCAGCATTAAAACATTGCATCTGAGTGATGAAACCAACCATGAATGGTTGAACTCCAGATTAGTCTCTTCCATTAAAATGCATCACGAAGTCAAGTATTTTAAGACAGCACAGGGGCTTTGGTAAGTCACTTACTTTTGATTTGTACCACTCTTCAGCTTCCTGAAGGTTCTTAGCAGCCACACTTTCATACTGCTGACGCACATCACGCAAGGCAGCAGTGAGATCGGGCTTAGCAACATCCATGTCGATCTGGACATGCTGCTCCTGGATCTGGGCCTGCAACTCACGGATTTCCTTCAAGAAAAAGTCCAGATGTTTAATCAAGGCTTAATACAACTCGTTTGCTAAATATCAACACCCCAAAGCCAACCAAGTTCCACCTACCTCATCATGAAGCTTCTTCAGGAAAACAATTTCTTCTTGCAAGGACTCAACCTTGCGCTCAAGATCCAGACGGGCCAGAGAGGCATTGTCAACATCCTGCAGAAAGACACACACACAGCTCAGTAACGTCCACATACCAAATACAGTTAGTATCTTTAAGCTTGTTCTTTATAGCAATTACTGTCTAAATCAGCAGTGATCAGAGACCCTTTTCTCCCAGTACAGAGTTTTAAGAGATGTAAACTTGGACTAAACATGTCTGATTAGAAAGAGGTTTTAGTGTGTGCTTTATTCTAGTTGGTAGACTGCATGATGTTTTAGATGGAAGGGATGTTGTGGCATGTTTGGGTGTCTTTTAAAGCCACTGACTAACATACATTTTCATTACTAGAGAATCTATGCACCAAGAGTTTTAAGTTATTCAAATATATCACTGGTGCCAGATAAGCAATGTCTTGATGCAGCTAAAGCAAGCTACAAATTAGTGGGCATGCATTTTATCACTACATTCTGTTTAGGGCAGAGGACAGGTTGCTCATGAAGAGAAAACTTTGTAGAATGTAAGGCTCTAGGCAAGGACCTATCAGCCAAATTGGAAGATTTCAAGTACAACAGGTACAGCCACAACCAACACAGAATATTTGTGCTGGGTATATAGGCTTATTAACCTGAAGAGATCAGAGCCCATATCAGTTGCTACTTTTGTTTTCTATGCACTGTGCTAGCAGGTACCCCTGCGAACTGAGTGAAGAGACACCTTTTAAAATAGTGAACTCCAACTTCACATATATTCTGATGGGATCTGAGCTGTGAGTGATTGATCAGGAGAAGGATGTCATGGTGGACAGCTCATTGAAAGTATCAGCTTAATGTGCAGCAGCTGTGAAAGAGGCCAATTCCATGCCTGGAATCATCAGGAATGAAAATAAAACTGCTAATATAATAATGTCCTTCTACAAATCTATGGTGTGGCCACATTTAGAGTCCTGTTCACAGTTCTGGTCACCATACCTCAGAAAGGACATTATAGAACTGGACAAGGTGCAGAAGAGGGCAACCAAGATGATCAGGGGCCTAACAATTCCTTTTGGAGGCAAGGCTACAACACCTGGGGATTTTTAGTTTAGAAAAAAAAGACTAAGGGGAGACATGATAGAGGTCTATAGAATTATGCATGGTGTAGAGAAAGAAATTTCTCTTCCCCTCACATTAACTCTAGAACCAAGGTCATCTCATGAAACTGATTGCAAAGAAATTTAGGACCAACTAAGGAAGTACTTTTTCACACAACACTTAATTAACCTACGGAATTCTTTGCCACAAGATGTGGTGACAGCCACCAGCCTGGATGGCTTTAAGAAGGGCTTAGATAAATTCATGGGTGGCAAGTCTATCAACGGCTACCAGTCTCACGGCTATAAGCACCTCCAGCCTCAGAGGCAAAATACCTCTAATATTTAGTTGCAGGGGAGCAACAGCAGGAAAGAAGGTATGTTCTGTCCTCACCTCTTGCCTGTGGGCTTCCCAGAGGCATTTGTTGGGCCACTGTGTGAAATAGGATGTTGGACTAAGAACTTGGGCCTGATCCAGCTGGGCTGTATTTAGCAGGGGTGTGTGCGCATGCAACAAGCCCCATCCAACTCCAGTATTTCTCCAAGGGCTGTTGCTGGCATCTGCCTTATTTCTTTTTAGACTGCAAGTTCTTTTGAGACATCTTGTTTATTATTTTTCTAGGTCAAGTGCTTTGAGCAGTTTTTTGAAAAGCAGTATATATATATATATAGTAAGTATTTTTAGTAGTAGTGCTAGTCATTTCACTTAGAAATAGCATTGTGTCATTTGAGACCCCCAATTTCATGCCTAAAATTCACAGCTTATACTAGACATTTAGTAAGAATTAATATCCTCAAAAGCCACCTACTGCAATCTAGCTCAAACTCCAGATGTTGACTACATTTAAACATCTGATTTGTTCTAGATTCAGCTAGCAAAAGAATACTGAAAGTTCATATCCACAAAGCCATTTGAGGAATGGAGGAAAAAGCCATTTCCCCCTTCAAGGCACAGTGCACTCAAACAGAAAATATTCTGTGTCTAGTAGCTCTTTATAAGACACAGGATTTTCCCTGTGGGTAGTTACAGTCTAGTTTTCTTCACTCATAGCTTCAAGTTCCATACATATATCTCTTTAAACTTTGGGCTATGTGGCTTATCCACCAGGTGCCCAGATCAAAATACTGATCTATTTTCTAGATGTTGCACACAAATGAAATGTTAATAAATGTTGGTAAGATTTTAGTGGTTTTTAAAAAGCAGCATCATTAGGATAAAAATCTAAGTTTGCATTTGGATTGAGCTGCTTTGAACATTTGGTAACACAAGATACAGTATTCAAAAGCTGTGAAGCATTTATCTAGCTAGTGCTTCTGGCAAATCTTGTCAAAAAGTAGAAGTTGTCAAAATCTGGGTAGTTATAACTGTGCCCCAAGCAGTCATTTTCAAATGCAACTGCAGTAGCTAGTCACCAGGGGGCACTCTTGCAGCTACGCATATGGAGCATCCAGTCAGAAGTTCTTTCCTGTTCTAAGGCAGGGCAACATACAGTAGGTGCTAGTTTTCCTCATCCATGCAACATTTTGATAAGAAGTTGCATCTGTGAAACATCACCCTGCCTTACATCTGGTAACAGATATAGAGTGCCATCTCAAACGGCATAACAACTGCTGATGCTACTATAGCGTTAAAGGTTCAGGTGGGAAGCAACAAACTTAAGGCAGGGAGAGTCAATGGAACAGAAGATCACAACAGAATGCAAGACACACTGTGTGCGGTCAGGAATAAAAGGTTACTGAGCAACCAAAAGCTAGGCAAGAGTTGCCTAACACTATGAAATTGTTTTAGACGAGCATTTCAAGACATTTGTGGTAGAGAGACTCTTATCCATACAAACCCACCAGGCCTTCAGTTAAGCTTAAGAGACCCTACTCTGGTCCATCCCCACTGGAAACAGAGTCGGCAGGCAGTAGGGACTGGGCCTTTTTGGTGGTGGCTTGACAGCTTTGCAACATCCACTGGCAAGCTCCAACAGGCTCCTTTTCTTCCTGCTTTTAGATACGGTATAAAACCTTTTACTAAGACAAGCATTTGATGTGTAATCCTTTGTTCTAGTTTTATTGCTGCTGTTTTCTGGTTGTGTTTAATAGTTATGGTTGCTCTCAATATTTGTGAGTATATGCCACAAATTTTAAGTAAAGCAACAGGACAGAAGTTAAATACAGGCCACCAGAGAACATTTAAGCCTGCTCTCCCACTTGTAGAGGTTAAGACACCTCTTACTAAAACACAATGGCTAACTGTTACTAGTGTTTCAGCTGCAATTATCTAGATGGGACAAAGTTTATCCTCATAAGTCCTTTACAGCAGGACCCAATTCACATCCCATTCAAGCATCATCCACAGACTTCAAAGACATCCTGCAATTCACAATGGGTGTTTTCAGCCATTTCAGTTTGAGATATTAGATCACAGGAAAGGCTTCACACAACCACAGCAGATAGCTCTGTTAATTACCACCCTAATAACCTGTCTGAAGGCCAATGTCAACTTGTAGGCCTATATTAAAGTGACCGCCTGCAGAGGCACTGGCACCTTTACTGCTGCATGAAGTAGCAGCAATTAGGTTAATTAGACATATGCATTGATTTCCCTATGCCCTTATTTGTCACATGGCCATAGTATCAAGGAAGAGTATTTTGCTGCAGCTGTTTAAAGATTAGCACATGTGGTTCTGCTAGAGATACGCATTATGTTGATCTCAAAGCTGGCTCTCAACTTCTGAGTAACCATGTTATCAACCTCCTCCAGGAGGGTTGTAAGTCATGTCATCATATAAGCCACTTGAACAAAGTATGCAGTGACTTGTCCCCTTAGCTAAGCAGAGTCCACCCTGGTTGCATATGAATGGGAGACTTGATGTATGAGCACTGTAAAATATTCCCCTCAGGGATGGAGCTGCTCTGGGAAGAGCAGAAGGTCCAAGTTCCCTCCCTGGCTTCTCCAAGATAGGTCTGAGAGAGATTCCTGCCTGCAACCTTGGCGAAGTCGCTACCAGTCTGTGAAGACAATACTGAGCTAGATGGACCCATGGTCTGACTCAGTATATGGCAACTTCCTATGTTTCTATGACAGCTCTTAAACAGAGAGGTCTTGTCAACTGGAGATTCCTGGGAACCACCTGGGAACCTGAACTACCTAAATGCAACACACATGCTCTATAGGCCTGTGCATGTTCAGAAAATTCCAATTCTGATTCGACCCACTCCAAATTTGACAATATCGGATTCTATGAGCTCTGACAATATTGGATCAGATCAAAATCCCAACTTAAATTTGGATTTCCCCCCCAAAGTTGTCAATGGCGGGGGGAGAATCACTCATTGGCCATAGGGCCTTGAAACTTGCCACATGTGGGGAAGGGGGTCAGGACCCCTGTAGTGAGTTTGAAGGTCGATAAATCCCCTTGGTTTTGGTGATTTTATTTATTGTTATAATGGTGAGATCTGGCTTGTTTCAAGCCAGAATATTACAAAAACCTATGAAACTCTCCTTGGACCATTATTTCACTTGGACCACCATTATCACCTCCTTGGACCATTATTCCACTAGCATGGGAAGAATCTGCCCTTTGCCTTCATAAAAGGAGTAACATTCCCCTTTCATATCTCCTGAACAGATGGGCATATAGTTATGAAATCTGGGACACACAAAGTCCACATTGGCAGGACTCTTTTTTCAGAGCTCCGGGTCAATCCCCTGATTTTGGGTGAATTTTTGAAAATTCTCTTTTAAAATGGCTAAAAAATTGTCAAACCTGGCTTGTTTCAAGCCAGAAATTTTTAAGTTTTGAATCTGAAGCCCTCCTTGGACCATCATTCCAGCCCCATGTAGAGGAAAAAGGACATTCCTTTGATTGTATATTAACTGTCTTCCCCATTGCAGGAATAGGCAGAGCTTTTAAAGGTTTTTAAGAGGACTTCACACCTTTTTATCCCTTAATAGTTAAAAGGGAACCTGAGAAATTCTAACCACAAATACAGAAACATCCAAAGTACTTTCACTGTGTGCTTCTGCAATGGGGAAGACAAAAATATAAGATCAAAGGAATGTCCTTGTTCCTCCACATGTGGGTGGAATGTTTGTTCAAGAAGGGGCTCCAGATCCAGAATTATTCTGTAAAGTTCTGGCCTTTTTCAAGCCAGATGTCATCATTTTCAGCCATTTAAGAAAAAGATCACCCAAAATCAGGTGACTGACCATTGGGGAAAATAATACACACAGTCCTGCCAATGTGGCCTTCATGTGTGCCAGATTTCATAACTATATGTCCATCCATTCCAGAAATATAAAAGGGGTGCTAAAGGGACATGTTACCACATTTCATGAAGGCAAAGGGCAAATTCCTCCACATGTTGGTGGGATTGACCACTGAACTCTTCAAGTTTACTACAGGGGAACCCCAACCCTGTTCCTCGTGTGTGTGTGGCAGGTTTCAAGGCTCTAGGACCAACCGGTGGTTTTTGGTGGGAACCCCCCCCCCATTTCCCCATTGGCCATTAAGGGAAATCCTATTCCATTTTGCCAATTCCAAAATGGACATATTTCCAAATTAATTTTGATATTTCAAAACTCCAACTTTACCAATCTGACTTTATTTTTTTTTAATGGATTTTACCAATGTTGGAAAAAATCTGATTTTCCAAATCCAAATTTTTACAGGCCTAGTGCTTTACTATTAGAGTATGACTCTAAGAACACCTAAACCACATGGATCCCCCCTCTGAAGTAAAATAATTTCCATTCTACCTTTCCCTACAACTTTGGTTCCTCTCTCCCTTCCTGCAAGATGCCCTAAACATGCAGAAGGGAGAAGGCATTTGAGAGCTAATAAAGGGACTACAGATTCAGTTCGAAGGCCTAAGTTACCAGTACTTAGTTTAATGTATTTCTATTGGCCTTTACCACAAAACACACAAAAGCAGTTCAGACTTCACATTAAGATGGCTGCACAAGTAGTTATGTTACACAATCCTGCTTTTCTCCCACATGTTGATTTACTCCATTACTATAATGCACCAGTAATACTGTTACCCCTGCTAACTGGGCAGAGAGGCACCTTTTTAACGTGGTGATTCTCTTTACTGAGCAGGGGGAGAGTAACTGGCCCTATCCACCCCCAGCATAATACTTTCAGTGACTGTTGCTGCTGTCTATCTTATGTTTCTTTCTAGATTGTGAATCCTTTGGGGACAGGGATCCATCTTATTTATTATTTATCTCTGTAAAACCGCTTTGGAAACTGTTGTTGAAAAGCAGTATATAAATATTTTTTTGTTGTTGGCAAATTTAATGTTTCACTGGCAAAACCTACACTATATTATTTCAGTTTCCTACATAATGTTTAACTTTACCAGAAGCTATACTAAAAGCCAATTGTATAGTTGCTTCTGTGCACGACCATCAGATCAGTTGTGCATACAGCCCATGTGCTCAAGCAAACACTGGCAGTGAACTTTAGTTGATTGTATCGTAGGGGTCACTAAAGACAATATATCCCTACAAGTTGATTCCACATCATTTCTGTTGATCCTAATCAACAATTAAATCGTTAGATGGCCTCGAGGAGACACAGGACAATTGTACATGTATGCTAGACACATTTGTCCGGTCCACATGTGAGAGGGAGGTCTGGGGTGGGGAATCTAATTTTTACCCAAAGGAGCATGTGAAACCCTGCCTTACTGGATGTAGTTTTAATCCCATTATCCCCCAGCCTGGCTTGCTTCTAGTATCAGAGCTCACCAGGGGAAATAATGCTTAAGCAGGGAAGCAGTGGGTTTAAAGTTCTCTCCCCTAAACAGTCCTTTTGGTGCAAGTAGACCCCTCCACCCTCTCCTTATGGTTGAAGGGGGCAAATATGTATACATACATGCAGTTGCTCCACATTTCTTGTTTGGCCCCAAGTAGGTGAGAGGCTTTGATACAGCTGTGGGCCAGTGTACTGTTGCTTATACATACAGCAGATGACTTAGGTAATGCCCATGTGGCAGTTATGGGGTAACAAAAAATCACCCAGCACACACTGAGTAAAATCAGGCCTCTCTCCCCACAGGCCACTTCCATATTTCAGGGGTTCAGAATACAGGAAGTGGACCATTGGTCCATCTAGCTCAGTACTGTCTACCCAGACTGGCAGCAGCTTCTCCGAGGTTTCAGGCAGGAGTCTCTCCCAGCCCTATCTGGAGCTACCAGGGAGGGAGCTTGGAACCTTCTGCATGCAAGCATAATGCAGATGCTCTTCCCAGAGCAGCCCCATCCCCTAAGGAGAGTATCTGACAGTGCTCACACATGTCGTCATCTCCCATTCAAATGCAAACCAGGGTAGACCCCACTTAGCAAAAGGGACAATTCAGGTTTGCCATCACAAGACCAGCTCTTCTCCCATCGGGTCCCCACCAAGATGATGTTGGGCTGAGGAAACACGAAGCTGCAGCCAAGAACATTTTGCTTCCAGGGGATTTGCTTCTCTCTTACTTTCTCCTTGGAAGTCAGAAGTTTTAAAAGTTTGTCATCAAAAGTTAAAATTGCCCAACACAACTGAAGCCAAGAGTTGAAATTTTCTACAATCAATTCAGAAACTTAGCCCAGGAAAAGCCAAGTCATTTCTAGAACAAAGATGTTATCCTAATGGCTTAGATACACATTGAAAGGTAGATTCACTATATTTGTTTCCGCTACTTTCCTAACAAAAGGAAATAGTCATTTGAAGGTGATGAATAGCAACTCCTGGTAGTACTTGCTTCTATCCCAAGTAGAGTGGAAAGAGGAGGGGAGCTACTCAAGAATTCAGCCCTGAATTAACTTTCTCTCTCAAGAACTTTGTTAGTTTCTGTACCAGAGGAATGATCAGCTAACATCTGGTTCAATGTCCACTTTAGGCAGACTGGGCCTGCCGAAGTGACCAGTGCTTTAATTTGTGGGTTTCTAAAATACTCTTGCATCATTACACATTCAGTAAGAATGCAGCCTGTTATAAGCACCCCAGAATACAAAGGCTTCTATTATTTCAATCTGCTGCCACCACACTTGCCATAATGCCTGCATCTGCATTCCATAGTGAATCCCATAGAAACCATTAATACCTTCCAGCCAAGTGAACAGATGGCTCCCTTTCACCCTTACCAATCAGAAAAACCAATTCCACAGAGCTGCTCTGTGCAACAGGCTAGACTCTGATAAAGCAGGAACAATAGCTGGCTCCTAGCAGGTCCAAGGACAGGCAGATTTAAGTATTCCTCTATGCTTTCAAGTGCAGCTGCTAACCTAGGTGCAGCTGAGAACATGGAGTACTCCAAAGCCTGGAGGTATGAACTGCAAGTCTTCAGCCCAAAACTCTTTGGCCAAGAAGTCTACAACACAGCAATACTGACCTATTGCTATTACTGAGAAAGTAAGTTAATCAGGTACTATGTGAATGCTCAGAATTAATAAGCACTGCCTTGGCAAGATAGTAGTTAAGTTTCTATTTATGTATTATATTGCTTTTACAAATACAAGATATGTTCAGCATTATAAGCTGCTTTGTAAGAAACCTAATGAGTTTCTAAACAAAGCTGAAGTCTAATCAAAGAAATCTCATGGCTCTGAGAAAATAATTCGGTATTACAGGACCAACACTTTTGTATCCCTTTTCAGCCACTAGGGGGCTTTAAGTTTTACATCCAATAAAGTCTTCGCACTATATTCTAGATTTAGCATGCGCTTCTCAAAGTTTAATAGAAAACTTTTACAGACCTGTCTGAAAGACTGCAGAGTGCTGTCAGCCTCTTCTCTCAGAATCATCTCATCCTGGAGTCTAGAAAAATAAAGGACGTTCAGAAACGGAGACAACTCACAGCAACACTTAGCTTGATTCAATAGACTAGGAGCCACACCCATGAAAACCACAAAGGAAGGGGAGGGGGAGAAGGAGAATGCTTCTAGACAAAAGCATCCTCATTCCTCCATTTTCAAGACTGCAGAGCAGGCGTGGAGGAGGTCTGTTGTAGTAGCAGCATTAAGTCCACCCAAACCCCAGCCCTACAACAAATTTTATCCACAACCAACAAGAAGCCAACCTACATTGTGGGTAGTTGGTCTAATTCTACAGGTTCACATTCTGCTAAGACAAAGGTTTTCAAAAAGCTGCCTCAGCCCACAAAGGCAGTAATTCAGTGTTAGCTGTGCTGCAAACTTGGTAATTCTAGTATCGGCGTGGCAAGTTACAAGGAGCTTACTTACAACCACCATAAGCTCTCCAGAAGGACCTCCCCCCCCCAAAAAATGGGAATAAATTGGTGCATCAGGGGACAGAATGAGGTATCAAGACAAGTAACAAGACACAGCTGTTACTGTATCTCTTGTGCTGCAGAATGTGGGAAAAGTTACAGAAGACTGCACAGAGATTCTTTTCGACGGAGGCATTTGCTAGGCTACCCGCACTGGTGCCTCCAGCAAGAATGCAGATTTGTTTTTTTCACAGGCTCATCCCTGGGGGAAAAGTTTTATGAAACTTTTCCACATGGTGCGTACGCCCATGAGATGACTTTCTAGAGCCACAGTACAAGCATGGAATGATAATTCCGAGTCCGCCGATGTGACAAAAACTCTCACGGGCTTGCATTAAAGGAATGAGACCCCGGAATTTTTGTCCAGGACTAGAGCATTGATTCCATTGTCCAAGGGCCGGGAGGAGGAGAAATAGATAGATAATTTTTTGCAGTGTTGCAAACCACCCTCAACTGTAATGGGACTTGTGGGCTCGCACTCTCCACACTTGGGAGAAAGTCCCTCTACCCCCCCCGCCCCCCCCCCATATATGCGCCTAACTCCCAAGTGGCTCAGAAGCACAAGACCCCCCTTCCGAGAGCTGCGCAGCCCCAGCCCAGGGCCCGCCCCCCGCGCCTTACTTCTCTCGGAGGCGCAAGATGTCGTCGGCCAAGTTGTCCCTCTCCACCTCCACGCGGGCCTTGTCATTGGTGAGCTGGTCCACCTGCCGGCGGAGCTCCCGCATCTCCTCCTCGTAGAGGTCGCCCAGGCGAGAGGTGCCTTTGCCCTTGAGCGCCTCGAGCTCGGCCAGCAGGATCTTGTTCTGCTGCTCCAGGAAGCGCACCTTGTCGATGTAGTTGGCGAAGCGGTCATTGAGCTCCTGCAGCTCGGCCTTCTCGTTGGTGCGGTTGGCCTTGAACTCCGTGTTGATGGCGTCGGCCAGGGAGAAGTCCACGCCGCCTTCGCCTATCAGGCGCATGGCCGGGAGGCTGCTGCGCAAACGCGTGGACGAAGACCGGGTGGCGTAGATGCCTCCGGGCGAGGAGGAGACCAGGCGCACGCTGCTGGGCCGGATGGCGCTCCCCAAGGAGTAGCGGCTCGAAGAGGTGACATAACGGGTGCTCCCCGTGCTGGGCCGGCTGCCGCCCCCGAACATGCGGCGGTAAGAAGAGCTCCGTTTCGTGGTGGTGGAAGTCATCTTTGTAATCCGAAGGGAGGGACGGACGGTCCCGGGCTGGCAGCGGCGAATTAGAAGACTTCAGCCGGCGTGCGCTGCAGGAGCAAGAGGCGCAGGAGAAGTTCTGTGCGCGCCCAGCGCGGTTTTATGCCCCAGCCACGCCCTCGCCGAGACTTTGGTCCGTCAATCAAACTGCAGCAGCCAACCAGCCGGAGGACCAGCGGCTCCTCTATTCTGAGGGTCCCGGGGCGGGAGAGGCAAAGGAGCGAAACGGTGACCAGCGAAGAGGGGGCGGGGCGGGGTTCCCATCCCTGCCCGCCCAGCGTGACCACACAAGTGTTTCATCCAACAGGGCATCGCCACAGGCGTTTTTGGTGAACGCCCAGCCCAGCCCTCTTTCCCATCGCAACCCTGTCAGCCCCCACCCGGGCCCGAGAGGCGAGTCGGGAGGGGCAGTAGAACAGCTGCTGCCACATCCTCTGTTTTGCTCCCCCGCATTCTGCCTCTGCGCGACACAGCGGGGATCGGGGCCATTGAGCCCACTCCTGCCTTCTGGACCAGCCCGAGAGGCAGCGCAGGCGATCAGGTGGGGCCGCCCTCCCAAATCACTTGGCAGCCCCACCTGTACCTGCTGCGGCTGCTCAGTGAGCAAGAGGAGGAAGACGTGGCTACTTTCTTGCCCTCCCCCTCCTTCACACGACCCAATCCGTATAGTTGCGCCAGCCGCAAAGAGGGAGAGCGCACGTGTGAGTGAGCAAGCAAGCAGCCGCCTGTGTGCCCGCTTGCACCCCTCTCTCCCCTCCTCCCGGGCTCCGCGGTGGCGAGGTGGACTGGCTGGCACTAAGGGAAGGCAGAGGGGACGACGGCGCACGGAGAAGTGCCACTGGGGCCCAATCCTCCCCGCTCAATTGGGGGGTGGGGGGCATGCACGCAGCGACGGCCCTCTGAGCTTAAGCCTGGCGGAGGTGTTGCTGTGGAGGACGGGGTGATGCAGCAGCAGCAGCCGGGGCTGGTCGTTCACAGCCTGCAACACGGCAGCGGGACCTCCTGCGAGAGAGACTTTTGGGCCGCCTCATCAGCTACCCTGGGTGCCAATCCCGGCCCTGCAGGATGAGGAGGGCTGTAGCTGAGGAGCGGGAAAGACCGAGCGACACCCACGCACTCAGCCAGCCGGGAGGAATTCCTGGTTTGCGGCCAGGCTGGAGGAGAGAGGCGAGTGGAGCCCGAGGGAGGGAGGGGGAGGCAGCGCGCCGAGATGGAGCGGGCTGGAAGAGCCCCGATTAAAAACAGATGCGGGCCTGGCTGGGGAGAGTTAGAAGTTTGCGGGCGCAGCAGGGGGATGCAAAGCGTGGATGGAGCCAGCGTGGTGTCGTGGCTAGAGTGCTGGGCTAGGAGCGGGGAGACCCGCGTTCAAATCCCCATTCAGCCATGAGACTAGCTGGGTGACTCAGGGCCAGTCACTTCTCTCTCGGCCTAACCTACTTCACAGGGTTGTTGTGAAAGAGAAACTTAAGTATGTAGTACTCCAAGGAGCTCTGGGCTCCTTGGAAGAAGAGCGGGATATAAAATGTAAATAAATAATAAATAAAACAAAGGCCGTGGGGCCTGCAGGCAGCAGCGGCGGGGAACACCCTGCCTACATAACGGGAAGGGAACGGCGGAGGGCTCCCAAAGGCAGGCGGACTCCATGAGGAGTGCCCCACCATCATCCCGTTATCTTTGCTCAGAGTTGGGGACGCGAGGGGAACCGCGCGGGAGAGAGGAGGCAGCGGATCTCATCGCCGCGGTATTTCCTCTCTTTTGGTGGGGCAGCTCTCGACAGTTACAGCCCTGCAAGAAGCCCCGCCACGGGAGAGGCGGGCTTCTTGCAGGCGAGAGAAGGTGCTTTCGGGACGCCCAGCCAGAGAGGGGCAGCTTATCAATGGCTTCCACA
Organism: Hemicordylus capensis; assembly: GCF_027244095.1. Classification (NCBI taxonomy): domain Eukaryota; kingdom Metazoa; phylum Chordata; class Lepidosauria; order Squamata; family Cordylidae; genus Hemicordylus; species Hemicordylus capensis. The sequence continues at coordinate 137,098,172 of NC_069662.1, read as the reverse complement.
TGGCGGCTCTTCGCTGATCATCATGTCATGTGCAGAGGCGAGTCCAGTCCGTTAGTCAGCTGGCTGGCTGCTGCCGGGCGCTGCTGCCTCAACGGAGACGCCCCGGAACTTTTGCTTCCTTACGAGAAGGGAAGGAAATGGTAGTCGTGGGCAGAAGTAGTCGGCATCCTCCTTTCTGTAGGGCCTCTCTGTACTCAAAGCACTGCTCAGCGAGACAACCCGAGCCTTTCAGAAACAGGCCCCACGGCCCAAGCCCATGCCCACGTGTCCACGCAAATACATCCCAGGGAACTCAACGAAACTTTCTTCTCCCCAAGTAAGGGCGCTTCCTCCTCCTTCGCACTTGTGCTGAGATGGCAGCCAGACTGCACGGCCTGCGCCCAGCACATTTCAGCAAGCCAAGCAGAGAAGTGGCGCTTTGAAGTGCCAGAGCCTTGGCAGGCAGAAGGACCGTGGCAGAGACTTGGCCCTTGAGTGGGCAACAATAATCCCACAGAACTAACGAGTAGAAAGAAACAAAAGCCCAGTGTCTGGTTTAGAGGGGGCGGGGGAATACTCTGAACGGAGAGGATTCCAAGTGCACCCCTTCTGCCTCAAAGCTTCAGCTCAGGTACCCCCACATAAGCAGCCAGGAATTATGACACCCCCAAAAGTAAGGCTTTCCCAAGTGGGTGGATCTGTCCTGCCCTGGAATTCGACAAAGGGACACACAAAAACCAAATGGGTGTAACTATATAATAGGGCAAGGGGAGACATTTGTCCCCCCACTGCCTTGGGGGGGCCCCCAGAGGCAAGTCACATGACTGACTCCCCCAGCCACGCACCCGCCCGGGCTTCCTTCAGTTGTATTCATCCTCCGAAATTGATGTGAGCGTTAAGACCTGGAGGTACCAGAACAGCACATCTTTCTCTAGTACCATGAAATGACTTGCATCACCCACAATTTACAAAACCTTTAAAAAATAATTTAGGATGATGTTCTATTGTGGCACATAGAGGGGTGTGTGTGTGTGTGTGTGTGTGTGTGTGTATACACACACACACACTATCCTTTCTGTTACCACTATTCAGCCTCATTTAAGATTTCTTTACTTCATGAGCTGAGCTTCAGTGAGGAGGGGGCCCATTTTAAAATCTTGTCTCTGGGCCCACTCCAACCTTCCTACGCCCCTGAAACCAAACCTCTAACTACACTGTGGCTTCCTCCCCCAACCCCCACACTCTGGAGTGCTGGTACTGCTGACCTGACTCTCCTCCTGACTGGCTGGCTAGGTGCACAGCTCAGCCCTGCCCTCCACCCTGATTAACGGGCTCAGCAGCTAAGGCAGTGCAGACCCTGAGCATCAGCCACATTTCTGACTTGTTCCCCGGGAGGTAGGAGTTCCCAAGGATGTTGTTGGACTACAACTCCTATCATCCCCAGCCACAATGGGGTGGATAACAAATAAAATTATGTATGTATTACTTAATTGTATATTTGCTTGTTTGTTTGTTTAATCCAGCCACATCTGGGGACCCAAACTAGCTGTAAGGTATCATCTTTAAATACAGTGGGAAAAGCTGAAGACAAAGGGAGCCACCTCCTAAGGCAGTTCATGACAAGAGGTGAGAGTCAACTCAGTGAAATCTTGATTCATGGCACAGTCACTATACTTCATCAACATTAAGGTGTTCTTCCTTTCTTTGCAAAGTAAAGTTTAAACTAAAAGAAAGAGAGAACACTAAAACTGAATAAGTTATTACATAAGTAGATGATACAGTCGTAACCACTAAGGAACTTGAGGTGGCATACATGGTTATTGCCACCCACCATGAGGTATATTCAGTTAAGAGACAGGGCTCCTTCAGATGCTAGTCTGAAGATTTGCCATACCTGTGAGTGGTGGAGTGAAGGGGAAGGAAGTCCTACCCCCACCGCATCACTCATCCCTGCGTCCCATCACTCATGGTTCCAACAGGGCTTGTCTGAAGAGAGAAAAGCCTTTTCCCTCTTGGGCCTGCCATCACAGAGAGGGCTTTTTCCTCTTCAGACAAGCCCCCTCAGGACCCTTCACTCCACCACTCAAGGGTACAGTAAGCCTTCAAAATAACATCTGAAGGAGCCTACAGTGACTGGCCCAAGCAAAGCTCTATAAGTTCTGACAACCACTAAAGGTGGTGCCTGCGGGAGGGGGAGCAAGCTTGGACACACACCCAGAGAAGTGGTCACCCCCACTGACCAAATAGCTGGATCCCTGTGATAACCTGAAGAAAAAGCACTTTCGCTGTTTCCATACAGTGCTTTTCATTCATAGAATGCTAGAGTTGGAAGGGACCTTGGAGGCATTCCTGTTCAGCCTCCTGGTCAATGAGGAAACTTCTGTAGCATCCCTGAGAGATGGTTGTCCAAATTCAGTTCAAAAAGCTCCAGCAAAGGAGACTGTACCGCTGCACAAGGCAGATGGTTTCCCTGTCAAACAGCTACCACCATTAGGAAATTCTTCCTAATGTCTACCCTCAATCTGCTTCCTTGTCATTTCAACCCATAGATTGTAGTCCTATAGATTGTAGTCCTCCCCTATTCTGTTAAGGCAGCCTAATGTTGTTGTCCACTAAGGACCGTTTCACTTATACATGGCTCCAACACACAAAGAGAGTGGCAATACTTCATGAGTGCCCCCCTCTCTGGTGTCGGGACATTCTTTAAATGTGTGTGGGAACTGTCCATCTAAACAGCCCCTAAACACACACTCCAAAATCCTGTTTAAACCTACTTACCACCCTCTTTGTGAGTTTAGGGGCCATTCAGATGAACAACCTCCACACGCGATTAAAGACTGTGCTAACTAGGGATGTTCCGTGCCCCGGGGAGAGAAGCGGCGACTGGTATATTTAAATAAGAGGAGAGCAGGTCCTTACCTGCACACTTACAGGTCCTTACCCATACCTGTACACAGCAACAGCACACACATGGTGTCAACACATGCACATGCACCATTTGCATGGTCAGCACAGTGTTAAATAAGAGGATCTGCTCTTTTATTTAAAACTTGTACTTGCTACTCCCACTCCCACATGGCGCCAAAATGGTTCGGACCTTGTCCGAACTCATTTAGCGTGAAACAAATGCATGAACCTTAATTTGTGCACATCCCTAGTGCTGACAGTGTGTCAGGATATCCATCAGATGATGGTGGGCATGCCCACAGAGTGTCGCCACCCTCTTTGTGTGTTGGGGCTGTGTTTGAGTGAACTGGCCTGTCGTGGCCAAGTTGAACATGAGCCAGCATTGTGATATAACTGCTTAAAAAGCAAATGCATTAACAGAACATGTGCACGGCCAATTCACCTTGTTGGGTAGCAGCTATAAAACCTGGGAGGGTGCTGTAAGACATTGCTGGAGCACGTTGTTCTATATTGTAGTGACCAACTCTGGTATCTCTGCTTGGCACTGGCTCAGGTACTGATTTGGGTCCTCAGAGCTGTCCAAAGTCTGGTTTGCTCTTGGATTCCTGCCTTGTTGGAGACCCTGCTTGGCCTGCAACACGATAAACACAACATTGTATTTCTTTCAGAAATCTAACATATGGGACAAGTTCCCCCTCCCAGAAAGGCACAATTTTTACATGGCTCCACTACTGTTGACCATCTCTGTCAAAGTCAAATTTCAGCAACCTGCATCATCCAGGGCATGAGATGGTTACGTACATGCTGCTTCCTGTCACACGTCAAATTCAGACTGGATCAGCATTTGTCATGTCACTGCAAATCTAACTTGTGACTGTCTCCAAGGTGGAGCAAACATTCTTAAAGGAACCACTGTAAAAAAAGGGGGGGATGCATGCAACATTTTAGTCACAAGAAATGATTCCTTGCAGCTATTCTACCAGAAGGCAGAGGAAGAGGAAAATTAGTCAGAAAATGGCAATTTGCTCATATTTCTTTATACTGGATAGGGTTGCATTGCTTCTTTCAACTGAAATTATTACTGTTCATGAAAATTCCATTCGTTTACATCTGAAGGCTGAAGGCAGAGAAATTAAAATGTTATTTATTTATTTATTTATTAGAAACATTTAATATACCGCCCACTTTGAAGACTCTGGGCGGTGCACAAAAACATGCAAACAAGGCAACATTAAAAATGACATTCTAAATTTAAAAACTAAAGTAACTAACAAAAAACAAATAGGTAAACTACAGGGCAAAAGCCTGGTGAAAAAGAAAAGTCTTCAATAGAGATCTGAAGATCAGTAAGGAAGGGGCTAGATGAATCTGGAGGGGAAGAGAGTTCCAAAGAATTGGGGCAGCAACCGAAAAGGCCCTTTTGCGGGCCCGAGACCCCTGAACCTCTCAGAAATTAGGGACCGACAAGAAGGCCATCTGAGATGATATAACCGGATGAGATGTAACTGGATGGGAAAGGCCGGTCTGTAGGTAATGTCACTTAGACAGCAGTAGCACCAGATTAACCTGATTCCTATGTGGATTAGGGAGTGGAGCAGTAGGTAGCTGCATCCAAGCACGCAGATGCTCTTCCCAGAGCAGTCTCATCCCCGAAGGGGAATATTCTACAGCACTCACATGTAGTCTCCCATTCAAATGCAGACCAGGCTGGGGCCAGCTTACCTTATGGCTTCACATCCCTGTTGTACACAAGAGCACCCCCATGCTGCCGAGGATGAAGGATGTTCTAGCATGAACCATGAGTTCCTGTTTTAGTAAACAGTCCAAGGCATTGTCTCAAGCTATGGCACAGAGGAAATTGTGCCCAGTTTTAGATGTGCCAACAGTAGGGCAAAATTTAATAGGAGCTGCCAAATTTTGACTTCTTATTGCCACCAGTGACTTCTGTCTTGGGGAAGAAAATGTTATTACATACTGCTTTGTCCACGTGAAGTAGTATCATTGATTTCTAGATGGGACACAGAGGTAATGCCATTTAGAGCATAAATAAAGGGATTTGCTTTAGATGGCTGGGCTAACTAGCTTTAAGCCTTATTTCATTTTATTCAGGCAGTGTAGTCAAGTATTGGTAGCACAAGTTTTGTACTGTAGTCCATTTTGTTCACTCATTCAGTGGGGGTCAGAGGTTGCCCGAACAGAGAACATTGATGGGGCTATCTGTACTGGCGCCCAGTCTTGTATTTTGTTGAGCTGTCCTGTTCTTTCAGAGCTCTCTCATTCAGCCATCAAGTTTGAGCTATAATCCTTTGTGAGCCTTCCAAAAATCCTGGCACAGACAAAAAATTACACACACACACCCCAGAAGGTGAGGTAGCGAAAACACATAATGAGCAAACTCTTGGACTAAAGATGCTGTTCTTGGTATATGCTTATACACGTACTCCAGCAGTATTTTTTTTAAAAAATTGCTTACAGTATCCAGCCAACCTGCTACCATTGCTAACGTATTTATGGAATATAACCTTGCCCACTCTGTTGACGCTTAGTGTTCTTCCAGCTTTGCATTTGTTTTTTTCCAAAGGTTCAGGCAATTTGAACTTTTGCTGATGAATATGGGGAATCTCCCCGTCCCCGTATCAGGGCCAATTTATCAACCACATTGCAACTTCATCTGCAGAATGTCCTTGGTCTATATATCTATATATTTAACTTGATAGGAGAAATGATGCTTCTTAGGACTTGTATTTAACATAAAGTAGCTAAATGTTTGCAGGACTTTACTCAGATTAATGGGATGGAGGGAGATTCATTCACAAGGGGGAGGGTAGTGTGAGTATGTTCATTTCCAGGAGCAGGCCTTGAACTGCTGTCCCGATTGGAAAACTATCCTGCTTGACATGAGATCTTGCCCTTGACAAGACCAGGAACCATTACTGCGGCTACTATTCATATGTGAGATGCCTATTCAGACACGATGTTGTAGATGCATACAAGTATCTGTACACACGTACCTGTTTTAGTGTGGATGTACATACGTTCATTTAAAAAGTGAACTTGGGTACAGATAGGAAGTGTACTGCCCTCTGTGTGTTGGACATAATGTGTGAATAACTGTAGGTGTGTACAAATCTGTACATGTGTACACAGATTTTAGTGGTTAGAAAGCTGGACTAAGCCCGGGGAGACCTGAGTTCAAATCTCCATTCAGCCATGAAACTCATTTGGGTGACTCTGGGCCAATCACTTATCTCTCAGCCTAACCTATCTCACAGGGTTGTTGTGAGGATAAACACAACTGTGTATACCATTCTTGGTTCCTCGAGGAAGAGCGAGATATAAATGTAAAAATAAATAAATAAAACATACTTTGAAATAGTGCTTGAGTCTGGGGGGAAGGCAAAGAAGACATGGTACAGATGTTTGTAACAACTGCCTCAAGCTTAAAAAAAAGAAATCAAAACAGCTTCCAAAGGCAATCATCTGGACCACAGAAGTGGCAGCAGGAGGGGTGCTTATTGACACACCAGCCATCTTTAATCTTTACTGGCCTCCTTCCATTCCACACACCCCAGATTGGTTTCATGAAAGGGTTAAGCACCCACTCCCCACTATTGCTCTTCTACTTCCAAGCAACCCTCTCCTGAAGCTGCTTTCCTTTTTACAACATCTGTCATAATGTTCCATGCATCTCCATGTAATGTCTAGTTTGGCCCTGAAAGGAGGTCCAATGAATGGCTGGGCAATACTGGATCCAAAAACAGTGGCACAGCTGGTCGCTTGGTAACCACCCAACCAACCAACCAACCAACCAACATGTTTCCCCCCTTCTCTTCCTCTTTAGGAACATTCCTGAGGCTAAAGGCCTCTGTGTGTGTTTGGCTAGAAGGCCCTAAAATAACCTTAACTAATTCCAGACCTAGAGTTTGGAAGCCAAATATGCAAATCTAGAAAACTCTACATAGCTTTCTTTTCGGTGCTTTTTGGTGATAAGCAAGGTCCTTTCCTGCAAAAACCAAACTGACATACTATGTTTTCCAGTTGCCATGTGAAACCACCAAAAACACATTCAAACAGCAAGCCAGTGATTTAGAAAAGGAAATGACGATTGTGGTTTTTCAAAACCATACAACTAATACTGCTATACTTTATGAAGGTGGTTCCCCCGCCCCCAAGGGCTCACTAGTCTAGGTTATTCATACTTTGCAAACTGTATGAGTACTACTTCCATAGTGATGGTTCTTGATTTTTTAACCTTTTTTTAAATTTCAGTTCCTCTTTTTTTTTTCTTTTTAAAAAAATGACTGGTACAGAAAGCACATTTTTGATTGGTTAATATCTGTTCTTTCTAAATTTATACCCAACAAGACAGTAATGTTAAAACCTCAGGGGAAAGTTAGCAGAAGAAGTTTCCTGTCCTAGCTCCATTACTGAAGATTCTGATCCAGGGTTGGGCAAACTTGTTGAACTACAACTCCCATCAGCCCCAGCTATAATTTATTGTGGCTACTGAACTACAGCTCCAGCTTTTGTGGTGGGGGAAGATGGGAATTGTAGTTCAACAGTAGCCAGAGGGCCAAGTTGGCCTACCCTTGTTCTAGTCCTTACTGCAGGCCAGTCCAAGTGACTTGCATAATATAGTCTGATGGCCCAATCTTATGAGTCACTATGCAGGACAAGTGGAAGGATTTCATCACCAACGCTATGCTGCAACTCATGGTGTTGCACCATTAATATGAGCTGATCTGATGACACTGTGCCAGGACAGCAGCACACATTCCTATTGATTTGTCTCTGAAACAGCTATTATTATTATTTTTAAAATTATGCATACCATACCATCAGTGGAAATGTTGCTTTACAAAGTAGTACAAGGGCAGGGAGAATCTGCTCCTCTGTCCCCGAGGATCTTTCAGTCTAAACTTCAACAGTGTGGGGGGCAGGAATAAACAGTAGGGAGAAGCAGACAATGGCAAGATGACATGATAGGGAGAAGACAAGAAAGTGATCCAGACGGTATCCAAAAGCCCCACTGTACAGAGGGGCAGAGAGGAAGGGAGTCCCATCACATCTCTCATGCGTGCACTCCATCAATCACGGTTTTGACAGCACTTGTCTGAAGAGGGAAAATCCCTTCTCATGATGGTGGGCACACCTGTGATTGCGAGGGTGGATTGAACCACCAGCATATATCAATTGCAAGCTGAGGCTGCAGTTTAAAGCAAAAACCAGGATGGGCACAAAGGTGATCCCCTTAACTTTGCCTCCTTGTACCATTTTAAATTTTTAATTAGATTTTTTTTTATATTTTTAGCTTATATTTTAATTGTGTCATTTTTATAATCTTGTTTTAAATTCTGCTGTAAACCACCTTAGGATTATTTTAATGAAAGGCGGTATATAAATTTAACAATAAATAAATAAAATAAAATACCATTGAAAATCACTCCTGTAATTTCTAACTCATGGGGAAATGATCTGTCTCTTCCTTCAGCTGCTACCGTAAGCTTTAGTGGTTCGAGGTACTGACTGACATGAGGAGGAAAAATGGATGATATGGGGAAGCCAATAGAAATTAAAAGGACGTCATTCCCTAACTTGTCCTTTTAATTTAAATGGAACTTCTTTGAGTAACTTTCCTCATGTCAGCCACCATGTGCATTGTCACAGCAAAACATATTGGCAGGACTGGGGTCTGAGTCCCATTGCTAAATGCTAGGTCCATAACATAGAAACTCTGTTTCCATGGCTGCAACCCCCAGGTGACTTGCATCATCCAATTGCAATCAATAGGACCTCAAAGTAAATGATTGTAAGGTTTGCAGCAGAATCCCTTGTGGTTCACACCTCATGCCTGCTAACTTGAGTGAAGTTAGAAATTGTAGCTGTCAGCATTTGGGGATAATTGCTAAGGGCCGGAGGGGATGTCACATGCAGATGTGCACAACATGCCCCCCTGCCATCTTTGTATTTTATGAACATGACTTTTTAAAATGGTTTTTCCATGATAAAGCAGACTCAGGATGCTGTAAGTGCAACAGGGATGCTGCAGCAGTGGGTCCTTACTCTTTCTCACTAGCCATTTTTCTGTTCAGAAGTTGCTTGCTCCAACTACTTTTCTTCTGAAGGAGCATTTCCAGCTGGGGCTTTTAGTTTACTTCTCCTCCGGAATGGAGAGCATGCATTGACGTATCGGCCAGATTTACCCTGAAGTCCCCACAAACTATTAAGGAGCACTCCAGACACAATTCATGTTTTTCATTAGGCATTGGAACATAGCTGGATTTATGTCTGGGTTAAAAAAAAAAATCCACTTTTTGCACCAGTTTTGGGGGCAACTTAGAACTCTCAGTAAAGACTCACAGTTAAACCGACAGTAAAGCCTGCTGTCTGAAAATGCTCCTGGAAGTTATTCACACATGGCTTCATGCTGCGGGGTAAATGTTGAGCGAAGCCACTTCGAATCTCACTCGTGACATTGAGGGAAGCAGCCCCTCCCCTCTGCTCTCAGGTTTTGTCTTGATGCAAGTTCACATGGCATGCCTCCATTCTACATCAGTGCCTCTCCCTATTTGCTCCTGCATTTTCAGAAAAAGTAGCTTAAAACCAGCATTTAAAAAACCCGAAAATAACTCGAAATAAGCTAGAATTCGCAAGACAAAGCCTGGTTTGTGTGTGCAGTGGGCCCAAGGATCTTGAAGGGACTTTGGCTGATGTGTGTATGTGTATGTGAATGCAAACACTCTCTTCTAAAGGAGATTCGGGGTAGAAGGCCTGTCTGTAAAGCCTCCTGTAGAATCTGCATGAATACCTATAACTTTTCCCTCAGTCGGGCAGCAGCAGAAAGATTGCCAGCAAACAAAGAGGTAAGGATCATTTTCTCCCACTGCGGCCAATATTCTGATTGCAGGCTCTCCCTCCCAGGCTGCTTTTCCTTTTAAAAGGTCTTCAGAATTGCCCACCATTCTGAATGGAGGCTGCTCTGTTCCCCACTTGTCCTAAAAGACAGGTACACATCTTTGCAGAAACACAGGCAGGGGTCACAACTCAGTGGTAAAGCCTATGCTTTGGAGGAAGGGAGTTCTAGGTTCAGTCCAGCTCTGGAATGCCCTCCCAGAAGAGCTTCATCATGTTCCCTCCCTTGGGGTTTAAAAAAAGATCTCAAAACTCACTTGTTGAGAGAGACTTTTTAATGTGCTTTACTACAGCCCGGTAGGTTGTGTGTTTTTTTAAAAAAAATTTAATTGGGTTTGTTTTAATTGTTTTTATTCTACATTGTGTTTTATTTGTTTAATTGTTTTAAATTGTATACTGCTTTTGTTGTTTTACTGTGGCAAGCCATCCCAAGTAGTAATATGCTGGAGGGGACAGAATATAAATATTTTAAATCATATTTTAAATCATCATCCCTGGCATGTTCAAGTAGGCTTGGGAGGGATTCCGGAGACCCATTACCAGCCAGCCATTGAAGACAATATTAAGCTCCCAGGGCTGGCCTAGGTGATCACGTAGGGTGCCAAATATTGGGGGACAGGGTGGATACCACCAACCCTCATTCCCCACAATGAATAGCTGCAGCAGCTCCCAGTGGCAACTGGGAGGGGGGCGTGAGAAGGATACTATACCTTTAAAATTTCATAAAACGTCCTGCTGGTGCCACCCCTGTGCCGCTGCTCTGATCTGAGTCTGCCTCCACTGCTCAGCTGGCCGATGTGCATGCGCAGCACCCATTTGATAAGCCAGCTTGGTTAAGAGCAACACCACTTTGCTGGATTCACCCTTCAAACGGCCGCTGTGCATGTGCAATGGTCAGCTGAGTGGCAGGAGCGGGGTGTGCAAGGGGGACAGACCCGATGCAGAGCTGGCGGGGGGGGGTGACAGTGGGGAGACATCTTATGGGTTTTTAAAGGTATAATCTGCACCAGAGTCAGACTTGGTGGCTGGCACTGCCCCCCACCATCCCAGTCAACGCCAGTCACCGAGTATAAGTTTGGTGCACCCCCCACCCCCAGGGACGTAACTATAATAGGGCAAGGGGAGACAGTTGTCTGGGGGCTCACTGCCTTGCCCCCCCCGGCAAGTCACATGACTGACTCGCCCAGCTGCCCAGCCACCCGGGCTTCCTTCAGTTGTATTTTGTATTCATCCTCCAAAATTGATGTGGGTCTTAAGACCTGGCACTACCAGAACAGCACGTCTTTCTCTAGCACCAGTAAATGCCTTGCATCATCCACAATTTACAAAACCTTTTAAAAAATAATTTAGGATGATGTTCTATTGTGGCACATATAAAAATTTTACTGTGCTTTTTGTTACCCCTATTCAGCCTCATTTAAGATTTCTTTACTTCATGAGCTGAGCTTCAGTGGCGGGGGGGGGGATGCATTTTAAATCTTGTCTCTGGGCTTTGCTCCAACTTTGCTACGCCCCTGCCCACTCCCACCCCCATTCAGTTAAATTTACATTCTGTTTGGTACAAACAGTCAAAGTCATACTTGGTCTAGGACACCAAAACCCCTCGGGTTGGCCCTGTAAGCATGAAAATTCAGCTGACTCCATACAAGGCAGCTTCATTCATACTAGCAGAACCCACACAGAGCATCTGTGTGGTAGTACACTCCCTCCAAGCCTTCTGCCCCACTCCGCTCCCCCTCAAGACTTCTGCCCCACTCTGCTCCCCCTCACGCCTTCTGCCCCAGGCTCCAGTCCCCACCACCTGCCTTCCACCCCCCCCCCCCGCCAGGCCGCTTCTCCCCCACACACACACTTCCTGGCCGCGGTTTATGGCCGGCTTTCCAGCTCTCCGCTTCTTCCCCCCCTTCCACCCCAGTCTGTTCCCTGTTCCTTCTCCTCTTGCCGACGCCTCCTCTCCTGTTGCCAGGGCCAGTCTGTTCCATCCAGCCGCTGCCTCCTCCCGCTTCCTGCTTCCGATAGCCAGGCCAGGTTGGGTCGTCGCTGCCTACTCCTTCCCTGGGCGGGGCAGGGCCAGGGCCAGTCCATCCCGCTGCTGCCACTGCCACTGCCACTGCCTCCTGACTCCTCTTCCCAGCCCAGGCCACCTCCTCAGGTTGTTTTCTGACCCGCCACCATCGGCTTCCACCATTTTCATTGCCAGGAACTCTCACCAATGCCGGGAACTCTCGCAGTGTGTCATGAGAGTTCTGCCACCAAATCCTAACCACACATAGCTGGCTAAGAGAAATAAGTATATAAATGTTCTTCTGTGGATGCGAGTTGCAGGGGCAACTTTATGAAGGGGTTCCCATTCTTGGGTCCCCATATGTTTGCCAAAGCCCTTTGGCTGGGGATGGCAGAACCACTGGCCTTTGGCTGGGTATGATGAGAGTTGTAGCCCAACACCATCTGGGAACCCAAGGTAGAGAATGCCTGCTTTAATGTGCATGTCAGAAAAATGGGAATTCTGGCATCAGAATTCCTGGTTCCCACCACTAGGTGTTCTGAGTAGGACTAAAACCCTGGAAGCCCACATGTCCTCCCAGCAGCCACACGGGCTTCACAGGGTACCTAACATCACTCCCTGCCCACTCACCAACACCTGAACATCACTGCACCGCTCAGCCACCTGCATGCAAGGGCTGGGCGGCCAGTTAAAGCCCGCCCCCATCACCGTGCTACCTGGGGCACTTGCTTCATGCTCAGATGTGTCTTGGTGGCGGGGGGCAGGAATTCCAATATCTGCATTCCCATTTTTCCAACACGCACAGTCCTAATAAAGTAAAGTGTGCCATTGAGTTGGTTGATTCCTGGCGACCACAGAGCCCTGTGGTAGAATACAGGAGGGGTTTACCATTGTCATCTCCCACACAGTATGAGATTATGCCTTTCAGCATCTTCCTATATCGCTACTGCCTGATATAGTGACTTGACAGCCAGAGGCAGCCAGAGGTTGCCGGTTCGAATCCCTGCTGGTACATTTCCATGAAAGACCGATATCGGGCAGCAGCGATATAGGAAGATGCTGAAAGGTATCATCACATACTGCGCAGGAGATGGCAATGGTAAACCCCACCTGTATTCTACCAAAGACAACCACAGGGCTCTGTGGTCTCCATGAGTCGACACCAACTCGATGGCACAGTCCTAATAGCATATCTTTAAATGTTAACATGTTTTTTAAAACAACACTCGTTTAATTATCTGGAGAGGACTTTGATAGTTGTTCACATTATTCAAGTGTCTCCTGACAACTCCAATTCTTCTTTCTGTCCTCCTGCCTCCTTTTGTAGGAGCAGAGAGCTTTCCTTCTCTAGCTTTTTGTTTTCTGAGGCAGACAACTATGTTAAAATAAATTGGAAGTCTAACTCAGGATTTTTTCTTTTCTTGGCAAACTGTTTTAATGGCGTCATGCAGAGCAATGGTAGAACCATATGCCCCATTCATGAGCACTGGCAATCAAAGACTGTTTAATTTCATTTTGGATGGGCAACATAAATCTGCTTTAAGGGGGTGGTAAAGCAGCAGCCCAATAGATTTCTAGAAAGAAGTTTTAGACCTGTCCCTCCCTCCATCACCGATGCTGAGCTTTATAGGGGAATGCTTTGTTAGGTAGCAGGAAATGGTGATGCTATTCCTGAGGATGAGGCAGATCCCAGCAATGGAATTGCTCATCTAGAGGATTGCTTCTTCCTCTGAGAGGCCCAAGGCTGCATTAATTATTGGCCCGTTCCTGAGGCCAACTCCTTAGGCCAATTTCTAATGCCAAGTTTTCGAGCCAAATTCTTCATGCCAAGAGGTAGTAAGCTGGCTGCGTGCTGATTTGGCTATTTGGGGGTTGTTTGGCTCTACAGACAAAGGGAGGTGGGGAGGCATATACGCCCCACAATGGGAGGCATGCACACAGGCAACTGATGCAATGCCATATCATCCCCAGCGGTGCAGTATAGTCTTGAACAGTGTGTCCATGCAAAGCAGCAGCACCAGAGACATAAGTTTTGGGCAGTATAAAAATATGTTAAATAAAAATAATAAAAAATAAATATATAGGCTGCTGTATTGCATGGACACACTGTTCTATACCGCACGGCTGGCAATAGGGGATGGTATGGCATACAGATGTATTGCAAGTAAGAGAGGAACATAAAAATATCAGAACTGAGATGTATGAACTCCATTTTTCTTATTAAAGCAAAGACCAACACTAAGCTTCCAGTTCTAAACACACTCTTAGGGAGCAAGCACACTTGAACACTTACTTCTGAGTAGACATGCATGGAACTGTGCTGCACTCACTCAATTTGCTGGAGCAGGAAGGGGAGGAGATGTGGCTGGAAGAATAAAGATCAACTAGCTAGGCCAGGCACAGAGCATCTGCTCCTCTAGTCACCTCCCCGCTACTGCTACCGTTTTCCCTGCCCGCCACCGTTTCCCCCGCCTGCTGTTGTTTTCTATCCCCCACCCCCCCGGCTTCTTCCTTCCCCTGCCCGCTGGTCCACCTGCCAGCCACCATCACCACCTTCTTCCCCAGCTGCTGTCACTGCCATTTTGCCCGCCTGTCCTCCTGCCCGTTGCCCGCTGCTGTGCCCGCCCACACAGCATGTGGCCCGCCGCCGTTTTGTCCTCTCGCTCATCCTGCTGCCGGCTGGCCACCCACTGCAGTTTTGTTTGGCCGCTGCTGCCGCCACCATTTTTTCCTCTCCCACCCATCCCGTGGCTAGCCTATCCGGCAGCTTTCTGAATTCTCATGAGAGCTGCCATGCATGGGATTAGCCATGGGCATGCCTTAGGTAATTAAATATATAGATAGATGCTCTTTTGAAAGTGGAAAATTCCCTGACAGTCAAGTTCAAAAGCTAAACCGATATACTTGTAATTATATTAACAGTGCAGGTTCATATTTAACATTTAATCAATATCAGGAGCACAGAATCAAATAACTTAAAAAACCAAAAACATTTTATATCCCGCTCTTCCTCCAAGGAGCCCAGAGGGGTGTACTACATACTTACTTTCCATTACTTACTTACTGTTGTTTCTCCTCACAACAACTCTGTGAAGTAGGTTAGGCTGAGAGAGAAGTGACTGGCCCAGAGTCACCCAGCAAGTAGCATGGCTGAATGAGGATTTGAACTCGGGTCTCCGCGGTCCTAGTCCAGCACTCTAACCACTACACCACACTTTAAGTTTTCATTAACATAAACAGAAAACCAAACAGCACAGCACATATGAATATGGGGGCAGATATTTATATACTGCTTTTCAACAAAAGTCCCCAAAGCGGTTTACATAGAGATAAATAAATAAATAAAATGGCTCCCTTGGCTCACAAGCTAAAAAAGAAATGTAAGATAGACACCAGCAAGAGCCACTGGAGATGGATAGGGCCCGTTGCTCTCCCCCTGCTAAATAAAGAAAATCACCACTTTAAAAAGGTGCCTCTTTGCTCACTTAGCATATGTGTAGGACGGTGGACCCTGATGTTATTGAAATAATTGGAAAGCTGGTCTAATGCCTGATGTGTACCTGAAATGTCAACTTCCTTTGAAAAATACCTCACAAGGCCAGAGAATAGAAGAACTTACGTTCAAATATCAAACTTGAAATCTTAAGGGCTCAGTATTTTCTGGGCATTTAGAAAAAAGGTTCTCTCTCTTCTGAGAGCTGCTCTGGCTTGTAAGATGCCATGCACACGTGCCTTCTTGGATTGCCCATGTGCAAGAAACTGAGAGAATTGACCCAAATAGCAGAGATACCTTGGTTGGGTAGTCTGGTAACGCAATTCACAGCAGTCATAAAGGGTGTCATTTGAGACAGTAAAAGGCTAATAGTAAATAACTTTGGCGCATGTGCCTACAAAGCACATTCTAGCTGTGTGTTCATTCTAGCTGTGATTGTTTTGCAGCAATAAATGGGAGTTTCTATGGAAGCTGAAGCGAGAGTAAGGGGTTAGCACTAAAGAACAGTTGCATGTGGACCCACATGAAGCAATGTGGCCAGTCTGGACACAAATATGCCAAATCTCATTTCACATTCCAAGCCAGAAAAGAACTTCAAGGAAAATGTCGCTCAATTCATTATGACCTTGAGAAACCGATACTCCAAACCAGGACATTATAACTTTCAGTGACATCTCTACTGGTGCTGGGTTTGGAATCTAAACCAGCTCTCTAATCAGATAGAGGGCTTTGCCAACCTTTCCCCAAATGTTTCTCAGCATGGAATCAGAAAATGAAGAAATTCCCCAATGGCAGGGACATAGTTACAACTGAATGGTGGGGAGGGTGTTACTGGCCGGGTGATAGCTTGCTCTTTGCTGTTCCCTTCATGTGAAGAGGAAGAACGTGGGGAGGGCAGGGTCCCAACTTCACTTTTTCTCCTAGAACCCACTCCAACCTTGTTATACCCCTGCACGACAGTTCTAAACACAAAGCACCACTACTGGTAATATTTGCAACAGATCATCTGTAGACTCTAGTTGTGCAGTAAACAAAACCTTACTAAACTCTGGAGCAGTGACAGGGACTCCCAGATGTGGTTGATTTTAGCTCTCCTAATCCACAGCTGTGACAGGACGGGGGTTACTCTAAGTTTTCCTGGGATCTACCCTCAGTAGAGAGATTGCTGGGCATGCCACTCCTTCGCGGTAGGCTGCCATCAGTTGAAGACGGATCTAAAGCCACTGAGCAGGCTTAGACACGGCTTCAACAACCTAGAACTGTCTGGCTTGGGGCGTGAGGCACTGTACACACAATCCAGCTTTAGACAAACAATATATTAATCTTGGAAAAGAACTCATCAGTAGTAGGGGTGTGCACGGAACTGGCTGGCCCGGTTCTGTTTGAGTCCGGACCCAAACTGGGCCAGTTCAGTCTGGCACCCCCTTGAACCACCCCCCACCAGTTTGGTTTGATCTGGGGGGGAGATTTCATGGTAATTTTAAAAAATACTTTTTTTTAGAACTCACCCCCTCTGGGGGACTTGCCCTAAGTTTCCTCTCCCCCACCTGCATCCTTGCCTCCCAAACTGGCCTATTCGTCTGGCTCTCTGGCCCGTTCGAGCCTTCTCCCTCCAGCACAGTGGCCATTTTAGAGGCTGCTGCACCTGCACAATTGGGCTCTGTGTGGGCCAAAGAGCTAGCCAAACAGGCTGGTTTGGGGGGCAAGGAGGCCGGCAGGGGGGACCCCCACAGAGCCCCCGACCACCTAGAGCAAATCCCTTGGAGGTGGTAAATTCATATTGATTGATTGATTTGATTTGATTTGATTTGTAACCACCCTTCCAAAATGGCTCAGAGTGGTTTACAATTAAAACAAACCACTAAAACAGTAAAGAGCTAAAACAATTAAAAAACAATATAACAACTGACAATTTAAAAACATTTTAAAACAACAATTAAACAATTACAGTGATTAAAATCTGAAAATCGGGTTTTTAATTTTAAAATAAACCAGATACACACACACACACACACACACACACTTAAAATAAATGACACCCACCCCCAATTGGCCGGGGTGGGGTTCGGTCCGGGGTCAGACCGAACAGGGGGTGGTTCTGTTCGACCCCGAACAGTTGAACCTGTTTGCACATCAGTAATCAGTAGTGCCTGACCTTACGAGGCACATGGGGAAGAGTTTTGCAAGTAACCCTCCAGAACAGGGGCATAATGACAATAGAGCAAAGGAGGACAATTGTCCCCAGGCCTACAGGGTCTAGGGGGCTGCCAAGGCCCCTGCAGCCTGCTCTGCTCTTTCCCAGTCCCAGTCACTTCCAGTCCGGTTCCAGAACAGCAGAGAGCCGACCTTTTTGTGCAGCGCAGTCTTGCCTGGGAGGGTAAGGCTCCCTCCAGGCAACTGCTACAGCTCCTTCTCTCTCCGCCTCTCAGCTGTTTGGCGGGGCTTCCAGAGAGGCCTCTAGCGTGGGCCCCCGCTGAAGTCTGAAGTGCTGACTGGCTGCCTGCTGCGGGCAGCAAGGAAAGAAGGAGGGAGGCAGGCAGAGAGGCCAGCGCTGGTTGCCTTGCCCACCACAGCTCCGTGCAGACCCTCTGCCCTGCCCAGCCCAGTCCAGCCCAGCCATTGCCTGCTTAATAATGGAGATCTAATTTGATTTCCTTTTTGTGGTTATCCCCCCTCCCCCGATATTTAGGGACTGGCTAGGCTTTGATATGGGGGCGGGGGGAGGTAGGTCAGATTGAGAAAACTCTCAATATTTAATTTGAAACTTCTCCCTTTCTGGACACCAGTAGCAGTTGGTGATGTGGTGCCTGGTTACTGGCAACTCACGACAAAATGGTGGGTTTCTTGGCCCCTATTTTAGAGTGATTAAAGACTTTCCCACTCTTCCAGAAATAGACAGCTCTGAGATCCACTTGGAAGAGTCAGCACATCTCTGATGTAACTCTAGTCTTAGGCCAATCCAGGGTTGCAGTTTTCCCTCCCAACTGGAGGTTCCTCCTCCTTAATGGGTCTTAAACTCACATGTCTAAAGGTAGGTCTGGTTTGAGCTGGTTACCTATTGTGAAAAAGAGTTTAGGGCTATAGTTTGATGGCTCTGTCCCTCCAATGAAAACAAACCCAAGGACTGTCCTCATTCAGAAACAAAAGGAATGAATGTCTCATCTCCCATTCAGAGCACTCAAGGGTGCCAAAGACCATTGCAGCTGGGAATGCTGGGAGTTGTAGTCAACAATATCAGGGAATTTTTGTTACAGGGAGCACTGCTTTGGAGTGATGACTTGGAAACCTGTGTTGTGGTTAAGTTCGGTCCATTGTGTGGCTAGATTTTACTGGCCAGAAGTCTTAAAGCGGCCATGAAAAAGTAACTGGTTGCCCCATTTGGTACTCAGTCAACCAGGGTGTAGTGCCAATGGGAACCAGGCAGTGTGTAGTGGTTGTGGTGAGGATAAGAAGAGATGCACCACCATGAGCTCCTTGGAAGAAGGATGGGATATGAGCGAGTTGTAATAAAACTTACCAAGCATTAAACTGGGAATGGGAATGCAAAAGATCCCCCCTGCTGTTCTTTCTCCCCGACCCATGTAATTATTGTTAACAACTACCTGCTGATACAGTACTACCAAACTATCCATTATCTGATGTCTATGAAGTTCGGGGCTGAAGTCAGCAGTGGGTGGGGTTTGCTGCCGCTGTACACAGTCTGCACTGTGGTGGTGTGTTTCTTTCTTCTGGCAGAGAGCAAAGCAAAGCATCTCCAGATTGCAAGCATATTATATTTACCTGTATCCAAGACTAATTTTTAACCAAGTTCTTTGATGTTAGAAATTGGCGGGTTGTCTTAAATTCAGAGTGTTGTTCCTTTGGGGTAAAATACAGATTAAGCACAGATATAACCTGTATTTCACCTCTATTTTTAAGGAGGTCGTCTTAAATTCAGGCTCATCCTCTGTTTGAGTAAATATGGTAGATCTGAAGAATCTCTTTTTTTAGCGTGGCAACAAGATTTATTCTGATTTCTATATTTCTGCTGCCTCTGTCTTACACACATTCCTCCAGTTTCTTTCAAGCAAGGCTCACATTTGCTTGCTAAGGAGCTGCCAGGCTCATTTAAAAAATAAATAAAACATTGTACAAAAGGAACATAATTCAGGAGTGTGGCTTTTCCAGCTCCGCTGCAGCCCCAATGCTTAAGCAAACAACTTTTTGGCTGACCAAGGAAAGCAAGTTTGAATTATTTCTTTGAGAGCTCTGTGCAGCCTTCCTTCCCTGAATGTGCTTGGAGCCATTTGGGAAGCCACTCTGCACAAAAGGCTCATGTGCAAGCAGCCTCAATTAGTAGGGGCTGGGTCCTTGTGGGACTCCAGTGGAAAAAATCCAAGAGTTGCCCCCCTGATAAGAGACCTGGAGTTCCCCCCTAACAAGAGCATTAAAACACATTTTTAATTTGACCTTTCCCATGCATTCCCTGAATCAGGGCTGGCCCCAGATGAAGCCCGCACCCCACATTACCCGTCTACCTGCTCAATCATTTTTTCCAGGCACGCCGAGGAAGCAGGCAGGCAGGCAGTGTGCACTCCCTGTTCTTTTCACAGCAAGTTATGATGATGTTGCAGTGCAACTGGCAATGTCATGATAGCTTGCTGCAAAAGCAGTGGGCAGAGACAGTGGACGCGACGCCAGGTAAGCGAGTGTGTGCACTTCCTGTCAATCACCACCCACCCTCCTTGCCACCGCCTCTGCTTCCAACCCGTTGCTTTTGCTGTGGGTTATAATGACATTATAATGACAGTAACTTCATTATAACTCACTGCAAAAGCGGCAGGTAGAGGCGGAGGGAGGGACGGAGGGAAGGCAGCAGCGGCGTAGCTAGGGGAAAGGGGGCCTGTGTTTACCCCGCTCCTTGGTGGCCCCTGGAGTGAGGGAGATAATGAAGAAAATAGGGAGGGGTGGAGCTGGGGGCCCCGGGTTCTTTGAACCTATCCTCTCAATTATAGCTACACCCCTGGAGGGCAGGCAACAGGGAATACCCTCCTGCCGCCTGCATGGGCAAAGGGCAGAGGTCAGCCCTGGGTCGCATGTGACCCAGGCCGTCACCTCTCCTGCCTACTTAGTGCCCCAGGTGACCACCTAGTTCAGCTAGCAGGCAGGACGGACCTCCCTGAGGGCCACAAGGTCAGGAGTGGCACAAGGTATTGAGGTGCCTGAGGTAAGGCGCCAAATACATTTTTGCCCCATAGCTCTGGTGAGGCCTTTCAGAATGAACCCTTGCAAGCTTTGAAAGTGGCACAGAGCGGAGGGAAGGTTGCCATGAGCCTCCTTCTCTCCTGGTGCTTCTTGCAAGGAATGTGAGGAGAGCCACTCCTCACAAAGGTTTCAAGGGTCAGCTGTGTCCCAAAGAGCTGCTGCACCATGCTGTCCTGCCAGTGCCAGCTTTAGGCACAAGCTAAGTGAGCGACAGCTTAGGGCAGTGGTTCCCAACCAGGGTCCCTCCAGATGTTGTTGAACTACAACTCCCATAAGCAATAAATTGTAGCTGGGAATGATGGGAGTTGTAGTTCAGCAACATCTGGAGGAATTCTGGTTGGGGACCACTGGCTTAGGGCCTCTAAAAAAGAAAAAGAAAGAAGAAGCCTAAATTTCAAGTTTTACATAACGCATTTTCATTTAAAGGTATTTCTAATGCAATTAGGCTTATTGCCAAAGAACTGCTTAGGATAGATAATTAGTTTGTCACTGCATCTTTGCTAAGTAAGAATAAAGCTGACTTTCCATTTGCTTTGTTCTTTTTGTTAGAATACTACCTTTTTTTTGGTAATGCTACAGAGCCTTTTAAGTCCTTCTGGTGAGCCAATGAACCGCGGCCTGAGGCTACTGCCTCCCACTGCTTCCCCTCTGCAGAAGGCCATCAGAGGGGTTGGATTCTCAATCTTGCTGGGGTCAAGGCTCAGCTTAGTGGGCTCTTCAGAAAACATCAGATAAGACTCCAGGCAGCTATCTGACCATGTCTAATGCTGGTGCCAGCCGTGCATTCAAGCAGCTATCAGTATACAGAGTGAATTGGCCTCTAGTCACCCATTAAAAAAATGATTCAACAATAGCTGGTGGAAAAAGCAGCAATTAAGTCTGGACTGTTGTCCAGATTTCCAGAACAGAAGCTGGAAATTTGCACTGTTTGCCTGATTTCCCCTGAGCTGCTGATCTATTTAAGGTTTAGAACAAAAACGTGTCTTTTGGACCTAAAAAAGGCAATGTCAAATTCTGAGGCATTACAGATACACAACTGTGTGCGTTTTTTAAAAAGCAAGATAAATTAATAGGGTGTCCCGTCAGCCTTTGGTATAATCAATAATCCCTTCCCTTAATATGATTGGGATGCAATCACAGGTTCTTGGCTCATCTAATTAGCCAGGGCTTTGTGGTAAAAAGCCCTGGCTCCTGGAACATTAGGAAGTCCTCCGAGGATACAAGTGTTTGACAGGGAAGTTGCAGCCCTGGGCTTGTCATCAATGCACATTCACTGAAATAAGCACGTTCTGTTCTTTATGGGGAAAGGAAGGGCCTCAGACAGAAAAAAGGGCCAAATAGAACTCAAATCAAATCTTTATTGTTACAGTCATTCAACCAGCAAAACACAAAATACAAAAGCTTTACATAAAAGCGAACTTTACATAAAAGCGAACTTGGTCTTAAATAAAGTAATAAACTGTTAAAACATAAAACAGAACTATAACACCCAAGTTTATCCATTACATAAAACGGAGGGCTCCGTGCATTATAATAATCAAAAATTTAATTCAATCCAACCCCATATCTCGCTTCTCAACATTTCTTATCCTAGTCCAGGACACCACCCAGGACAGACTAAAGAGGATTTGGGGGGCCCCAGGGGTTGTGGAGGCCTTGGACTTATGAGAGGAAGCTTGTTGTTCTTGTGTATCCCATGATATGTAGAAGAGCCAGAAATTATATTCAGATGGCAGTCCTCCACTGAGAAGGCACTAGCTAGCTACACCCCCTACATGCCAGACTTGCCCTCTGCCTGCAAGTGCCGAATGTGTAGGGTTGCAACATTCAAGTTCTCCAAATCCGGGCACTCGAATCTGCATGTCATGCAAATTAGCTTGCAAATAATTTGCATATCATTCATGTTATGCCAGCATGGTGTAGTGGTTAGAGTGCTGGACTAGGACCGCGGAGACCCGAGTTCAAATCCCCATTCAGCCATGATACTAGCTGGGTGACTCTGGGCCAGTCACTTCTCTCTCAGCCTAACCTACTTCACAGGATTGTTGTGAAAGAGAAACTCAAGTGTGTAGTACACCGCTCTGGGCTCCTTGGGGGAAGAGCGGGATATAAATGTAATAATAATAATAATAATAATAATAATATGCAAATCAATTTATGCACCATCCAGTTAACTTGTATTTGCCCTGGATATCAACCAACAATAGTGGTGGTGGGGGAAACCACACAAAACCAAAATAATATCTATAGGGCAGTGGTTCCCAAACTGGGAGCCCCCAGATGTTGCTGAACTACAGTAACTAGGGATGATGGGAGTTGTAGTTCAGCAACATCTGGAGGCTCCTTAATTGAGAACCACTGCGATAGGGGGGAAATTGAACTAAGTTTGAGATATTAATAGCAGCAATAGAATTTAAAAAAACACACTGAGCTTTTTGGTTAAGGCTACAATCTTATACACACTTACTTGGGAGAAAATATGAATGACACCAGTGATACTTACTTCTAAGTATGGATGCACATAATGGATTGCACTATAAAGCTAAAAACCTTAAACATTACAATACAAAGGCAGGCAATGATTTACATAAAAATCAAGCTATCCTCTCAAGTGCCTTATAGAGATCCCTTGCCGACAAAAAACAAAGGCGACATTCCTCAGGGGGATTACTTATTGTGTGAATCTCTCCCGGCCAGCCTCCTGGGCTTCACCTGCCTTTCTCAGAGTCCAGCTCTGAGTTTTGCTCTTTAACTCTGCTTATACAAAGAATAGAGCTTAGCTTTTTTAAAAAGAAAGAAAGAAAGCTGGTAATCCACTAAGCTAATGGGCTAACTAGCTGGAAGGGAACATGCCTAAAATCCAG
Organism: Hemicordylus capensis; assembly: GCF_027244095.1. NCBI lineage: Eukaryota > Metazoa > Chordata > Lepidosauria > Squamata > Cordylidae > Hemicordylus > Hemicordylus capensis. The sequence continues at coordinate 137,074,768 of NC_069662.1, read as the reverse complement.
TAAATACCCAGAAATCCAAGGGAGATGGCAATCTTATTAATGTGGAGACATCCATATTCATAATACGGATATGGCCTAAATTCATCACAATTACAATTACAAAATACCACAGCCTTTCACACACAGATAACCTAACCACATAACACTGTTCACCTGCCAACCATATGTAACAAGCCCAACCATAGATTTGTGCATGCTTAACGCACAATCACATCACTACAGTCCTTACATATGTACCAACTGCAAGATCCCTGGCCATGCAAACAGAGGGGAGGACCTAGAGTGTTAGTCATGACTAAGCACCATTGAAATAAATGAGACAAGTTAGTCATGGCTAACGAACGTCCCATTCATTCCAATGGAACTTTGTCATGATTTATTATTTATTAATTGTTTGTTTGTTTGTTTGTTTATTTAACTTGTATACCGCCCAAACTTCCGTCTTTGGACGGTTAACAACATAAAAACAACTAAAACAAATATAAAAGGTTAAAACAGTTTAACAATTTTAAAACAGTATAAAATTAAAACAGTATAAAATTAAAACTACAAATTTAAAAAGCTGAAAAAGCGAAGAGGTGGGTCTTCAGATGTTTTTTAAAAATAGTCAGGGATGGGGAGGATTGCATCTCAGCAGGGAGCGCATTCCACAATCTTGGGGCAGCAATCGAGAAGGCCCATCTCCGTGTGGCCACCAGAGGAGCTGGTGGTAACTGGAGACAGACCTCCTAAAATGACATCAATGGGCGGTGGGGCACATAACGAAGAAGGCGTTCTCTTAAATACCCAGGGCCTAAGCCATTTAGGGCTTTATAAATTATAACCAGCACTTTGTATTCTGCCCGGAAACCAATTGGCAACCAGTGTAGCTCCCTCAGCAAGGGAGTAATGTCGTCTCTCCGAGATGACCCGGAGACCAACCTGGCTGCCGCATTCTGAACCAACTGAAGTTTCCGGACTACGTACAAAGGCAGCCCCATGTAGAGCACATTACAGAAGTTCAGTCTGGAGGTTACCAACAGATGTGCCACTGTTTTGAGGTCATTGATCTCAAGAAACAGACACAGCTGACGTATCAGATGAAGCTGATGATTAACTTAGTCTGGATCTTGCCTGCATTATACAGGGAAGTTTGTATGCAGATATAGGGCCTGTATAGATAGTCAAGTGAATGCATGCAAGTTAGAGTGGCATTTGTTGCCACAAACCCATTCCTTCCCATTGACACATACCATGTGTACAATTGCTGCGCGAACTGTTCTCACATCTCATATTTTAATATATTTATCATGGTTAACAGTGAATAAGATTCAATACTATCTTTTTTCCTACAGATTTGTCTAGCTCAAGACAATGGTAGTAATTTAGGATACTGGATACATCAACTGGAAGATTCTCACCCATTTAACTGGGTATTGGCTGCATTTCTCAGGGAATGTCTTTATATTGACATAAAACAACAATTAACTATTATTATTATTACATTTATATCCCACTCTTCCTCCAAGGAGCCCAGAGTGGCGTACTACATATTTAAGTTTCTCTTTCATAACAGCCCTGTGAAGTAGGCTAGGCTGAGACAGAAGTGACTGGCCCAGAGTCACCCAGCAAGTATTATGGCTGAATGGGGATTTGAACTCAGATCTCCCCGGTCCTAGTCCAGCACTCTAACCACTACACCATGCTGGCTCCCACTATGTTGCCACTTTCCCAGAAAGAATAGGATAGGTAATAAATGACAAGAAGACCCATTCATCAGAATACTGAAAACCTTCAATTAAAAAAAAAAGTATGCTGATACAGACAGCACTGGAATTAATCTTAGTACAGACATATGGGGAAAAGACAAATTCTAAGTTTGCTACAGTGAAGGGGTGCAACTTTGTAGTAATGGGGGGGCAGTTGTATAAAGGCAGCTAAGTAGCAAGCAAGCCCTCCAAAAACTATGGAGGAACTATTTTTCTTATATACAGAAAGAGGAGTATACGATATAGGAACATAGGAAGCTGTCTTATACCGAGTTGAACTATTGGTCCATCTAGCTCAGTACTACTATCTACACAGAACTGACAGCAGCTTCCCCAAGGTTGCAGGCAGGAGTCTCTTTCAGCCCTATCCTGGAGGTACCAGGGAGAGAACTTGGAACCTTTTGCATTCAAGCATTCAGTTCAGTTGCTCTTCCCAAAGTGGCCTCATCCCCTGGCGGGATATCTTTACAGGCTCACATGTAGTATTCCATTCAAATTCAAACAAAGGTGGACCCTGCTTTGTAAAGGGGACACCAGCTCTCCAGATATAGCAAGATCTGTAAGTATAAATCTACTACAGTATACTGTACTACATAAAGGAAGACATCATCTGGGGGCTAGTTCTCACAACCAAAATCCGGGAGGGAGGGGTGTCCAGCCAGGCTCCAAGCCTTGTGTATGTTCCCAAGAAATGATCATGTGTTGGCAAAAATCAAGGTAGGAGGGGAAAGTGATCTTGAGCTCACCTCGATCTGGTTAGGATGATGCAGGACATGCTTTTCCTCCACCCTCAATGTGTACACAATGTGGGTTGGCTGGCTACCCAACACTCCTTCTACCTTGATTTTTGCCAACACACAACCATTTCTCAGGAGCACACACAGGGCTTTGAGCCTGGCTGGGCAACCCTGGTTTTGATTGTGAGAACCAGCCCTGGTGATAGGTATAAGCTCACTTGTTTGTGGGGTATGTGTGCATTGAATGGGGGCAGGGGCATAGCATGGTTGGAGATGGCCCAGAGACAAGATTTTAAAATGCCCCCCCTCCCCGCCACTGAAGCTCAGCTCATGAAGTAAAGAAATCTTAAATGAGGCTGAATAGTGGTAACAAAAAGCATAGTAAAATTTTTATATATGACCTATGTGCCACAATAGAACATCATCCTAAATTATTTTTTTAAAGGTTTTGTAAATTGTGGACGATGCAAGTCATTTAATGGTTCTAGAGAAAGACATGCTGTTCTGGTAGCTCCAGGTCTTAACACTCACATCAATTTTGGAGGATGAATACAACTGAAGGAAACCCTGGCAGGTGCGTGGTTGGGGCAGTCAGTCATGTGACTTGACTTTAGGCCCCCCCCCCAAGGCAGTGGGCCCCCAGACAACTGTCTCCCCTTGCCCTATTATACTTACCCCCCTGAATGGGGGTGGTTATTTAAAAAAATATATGGTCCATGTGATTTGACAAATAAACTTGAAATTCTGACAGTACTATGGCGAGAGACTCGTATACCAGTGTCATACACTAGCTGAGACTCCGAGACTGGTGCTCTCTGTAGACTCCAGTCTCCTGAATGCGTATAATGAATCTTCACAGAAATAGCCAAAGAACTGGCTGAACTCATATTTAAATAAGCAGTTAGAGATCAGTTCCATTCCCAAACAAACAGGGCTAAACTATGGGCAAGAGAAGGAGAGGAAGGTAAGCAGCTCTAGACCAAAGCTGAAGCCGGAAGAAACATGGCTGGCAAAACGGAGTCCAGAATATAACATACAAAGTGTGATTTGTTGCACAGATGGAGGCTATAGGCAGAATAGGGAAGTTTAACAGAGAAAAAAGATGAGCTGGAACTATTCACTGGAGGAGGGAGAATAGGAATTATTGAGGCTATTTAAGCTCAGGAGGTGCATAGATTGCAAAGTAGTGATTATGGGGCAAAACTTCCCGGTGCCTAAACTGTTTAAGGTATCCTGCTGTCAAATGGCCTAACAACAAGGAGGCAAATAATAATTATGTTTTCCAGTACCCTGATTTCTAGCCTATAGTATTAAGGTAGTACTATAATCTTCTCAGCAATAGTAGGATTCTTAATTACTCATCTGGTTGGGAGTATAAAATTCAGGTTTAGGGATGTGACACTGATATACTTCCCTACACCACAATCTCAGTAATCTCTGTTGTAATTAATCAGCCTCTGTATCTTCCAAGCAGACATGCAATAACTTCACCTCTGTATTTCCTCTAAAGCATGGGAGCTTACCTTTATTAAACGGATCAAACTTTGCTTGGAATATCGGGAGCCCTCCTACTTTTGGTTCTTATGGAGGGACTCTTTCCCTAGCTCTTGGCTCTCATATGTCAACAATAAAATACTGGAAATGGGTCTATCTCCTTCTGAAATTCTACTTATGGGAATTGAGAAGGCAAAGGATATACTCTTACAACATCTCCATGATACTGAGCATCAGAATCTTGTTTCTTGGAGAAACAGGACCTGTTCTCCTTTATTTTGGGGGATCATGCCCCCTTCGGGGAATAGAAGTGCTAGGTATCTAGCTTTCCTACACGTTTTAAAGTTTAGGATAGCATTTACTATGGACCGTATAAATGTGCTGCCCTCAGCCCTTTTGTAAAAAAGATTTGATAAGGGATTGCCAGACTCTGGCTTATGCCCTTGTGGTGCAGGCCTCCCTGAAACGGTTCCACGTGTGTTGTTATATTGCTCTCTTTACTGTGATATCAGGAAAGAACTTATATCCCTTTTGTTAGAGCAATTTCCAGGAAGAGCCAACCCCTTTTATTTGAACGTCTGCCTTGAGGACCAAAATAATGAGGTCACTAAAGTGGTGGCGAAATTCTTCTATGTTGCTATTAGACTGAGATCTTGTTTAAGGTCTAATTGATAGGAGCTTACTGTTTTATTCTGTTTTGTTAGGTTTACTATGTATAATATTTTGTTTTAATGCTTTTTTATGTCTTTTGTATGGCCTATGGCTGTAATAAAATTGATTGATTGATTAACTTCACCTCTGTACCCTGCAAATCATCTGCAGATGCAAATCAAGCCATGCCTCAATAAAATATCGTGTATGTGAGCTGCAGTCCTCTAGCTAAAGACGTGTTGTCAAAGTGGCTCTTAGTTGAACAAGCTGCCCACGTAGGCTGAAATGTTTTTTTCTTTCCTACAAGTACACATGATCATACATTGCTAGTCATTTCTAAATTCAGTCCATAGAACCTCCCTTCTGCAGAATTATTAGAAGTGGGCAACTATTAATGAAAATTCCGGATGTGCATTGACCACATCAGAAGCTGCTTTTTTTTTTTTACATGCATGCATGCATAATACTCTGCAAATGTGCTTCTTCTGGTGAATTCCAGTTAACAAACTAAACACACTACTGAAAAGAAGCACATGGTCCAAACAGCCTAATTTTAAAACCATGTGTTGGCCTCCTTAAAAGCCTCGAAAAGGTTCTCTTTGAAGCGTGGAAAAGATAACATTTTAGCTGCATTGCCAATGATTTGCATTGTGAGCCAGCCCTGGAGACTTCTCCCTTTTCCCCACCCCCACCAAAGCCTTTTGATTAGCAAGGGGAGGACTTCATCAGCCTCTGCAGCTGTTACAAGATAGCAAAATAATCTTGTATAGTTTTTTTTTTCATCTCCCAAGTCATTAGTTTCTCTAGTTAGAGCTCCAGCCTTAAAATAGTCATAGAATTTTCTGTTACACCCAGTAACAGGAGCCAGTTTCATCATACCTGGAAGGAAGGCTTTAAAAATTCTACATCTTGCTAGACAGCATCTATCAGAGTTGAGAATAGAATATTTAACACTTACTACAGATACCTTAAGTGGTGCAGTGGGGAAATGCTTAACTAACAAACAGAAGGTTGCTGGTTCAAACCCCCGCTGGTAGTATATTGAGCAGCAGTGATATAGGAAGATGCTGAAAGGTATCATCTCATACTGCACAAGAGCAGCAGGGGTGGAGCCACCATTGGGCCAACGGGTTCAAAGAACCCGGGCCACACCCAATCAGGGGCCATGCTTCGCTGCCCTGACACCCCCCCCGTATCTGACGTCAGATGCGGGGGTGCTGATTTAGCTCCCAAGCAGGGGCCCCTGTTCAGGAGTTAAAGAGCCGCTGCATTTGTGGCGTGGCCAGGAGCCTGCAGGGAAAAGCCGCTCCTGGCTGAAGTTTAACTCCCGAAAGGGTCGTGCGGCCCCTTTGGGAGTTAAATGGCCAGCCCTGCGCCTGCCTGACTCGCTCCCAAATGGAGCTGCCGGGCTCCGTTTGGGAGCCAGGCCACACACCCCACATCTGACATCAGACGCAGGGGGCGGGGTCTCCGCCGCGGGTACACACAGGCCACTAGAAGTCAGGCTCCACCACTGGAGAGGAGCAATGGTAACCCCCTCCTGTATTCTACCAAAGAAAACCACAGGGCTCTGTATGCACCAGGAGTCAAAATCGACTTGACGCCACACTTTACCTTTACAGATATAGCAGAGTTCTGCCCCAGCAGGAATCTAGGTTGGATCTGCATCATAGGCTTAGGTACATTTTGGGGTGCTACAGCCTTCTGGTGGGTTCTGAACCCATCTCAGAAATATGTAAAGTGGGGTGCAGTCCAGTACAGAGGACACCTAACTGTGCTTTGCCTAACTCTATGTCTGGACAGTGAGAGGAGGATTCCGGGCATGCTAGGCCTATTGGATAGGGGGAACTGTGTTGTTCATAACGAGACATGCCAAGGACACTATCCAGTAGGTGCCCAAAACATTTAAGCTATCAGTTTAGAGAGTCCACCATAGCAACTGATGTGCTAACAGAAGGGAAAAGCCATCATGGTGTGGTGGTTAGTGTGTTGGACTAGGATGGGGAAGGTCCAAGTTCAAATCCCCATTCAGCCAAGGAACTCACTGAATGGCACTGGGCCAGTCACTTACCTCTCAACCTAATCTACCTCACAGTGTTGTGAAGATAAATATAACTATGATTATTTCTCTTGACCCTTTGCTGGAAGAGCAGGCTATAACTGTAAATGACTGAATGAATAAAATAAAAAACACATTTTCCCAACAAAATGCAGCAACAGTTCTGCAAAACTTATTTTTCTGCAAAATAGTTTACTTTGAAAAATACATTTGGATTCCTAGCAATAAATGAAGTGGATTGCAAATGTTTGCACATAAAACAATTAACTGGAAAGGCCCTTAATCCGGGAGTTAAGAAAGAAATCTAGATGCAGGCACTACAAGGCAGATAAAAATCTGCCTTGTAAACCCACATAAATGCTAGGTACACAATTGCTGAGATTTGCTGAGATCCATATGACGGCTTTCTTCCTGCACATCAGATCTGTCTATATCACTTACCTGAGAGCATGGGAAGTATTACTTTGGTACTTCTTCTACCTATCCTAGACACTATAAATACTATGTACAAGTACAGGAAGATAGATGAGGGAATAGTCCAACCTGCATTAGTTAGTCCTTTGTCACTCTTAGTGATGTGAACTGGAGACGATCAACACAGGTTAAAGAATCTTGCACCCCTGGATTGTAGGTATTGGTGGGGCTATGTCTATATGAATATACATTTAAAATGTCATGCCAAGGTAATGCAAATTCTGCATTTAAAAAGTTTGCTACCCCATCAGTTATGCAAATATGCATGTATTTGTTCAGTTTTGCACAACTTTCTGCTAGTCATAAGACTGAGAAATGTTGCTCAGACTCCCCTCTTGGCTTCCAAAAATCTCATAAGGCAAATTTTGTAAGGCTTCCAAAACCTCATAAGAAATTCATATATTTTCAAGCTCAATTTTACAACTTTAAAGGGCTAGAAATGCCTGGTAAAATCTACCAAGACATAATTTTAAAGAGTGTTTGTCAGGATGCTAAATTGTGCAGCTAATGCCAATTTTGTGCATTCAGGTGTGATGGCAGTAACTGACCTGGGTAACTGAAGCGCTGTCACAAGCATCGAGCGGCAGCTTTAGGAATAACGTTAGGAACTGAATAGTCATCATACCAAGCTGGCCTGTGTTCTTTCCTTCCAATCGATCAAATTATGTAATTTAACCCCCAACATTACAGCCACCTCCTCCTTGGCATGAGTAATCAACAGGGACTGTGCAATGTCAACATTCTGTATTCATGAATATCATGGGTGAACAAGAGCAGGTGCAAACAGAAGTGCCAGCTGGAATAACAGAGATATTCCAGATTAATAGACACCAGATGCTGCAAAAGAGAAAGGGTTGGGGAGAGTTCAAAGGCAGCCCACAGGGGATAGCAAGCCCCTCTAAAAGAAGTGGTGATGAGAGATTGTACATAGATGGATGTGGATATGCTAGCTAGGATACTTTCATTACTGCTTCCTGTGCCTCCTTCTTAATATGGCAACAAACTGCAGGCTCACACATTCTGGATTGCTGATGCCAAAGGTATTCCAATGACTATATGCTTAAGGGAGCATAATCTAAGAACTTTTGACATGGATCTGACTTACAAAGAGATCCATAAGATCTGGAATTTTAAAGCAGGTTTCAGATGTCATGGTTGTGTTGGCAAGTTAGCCCCATGCTTTAATCAGTACGTATGATCACAAGTTCATACGAGGAAAAAGACAACCCTAAATCTACTTGCTTCTAGGTAGTGCCACTGAAAGGAACCTGTCTTAATACTGCACAACACTCCAGCTGAAAGATCACATACATAGCTTGGGAGTGCTCCTGGATCCAAATCTCTCTCTGGTTTCTCAGGTTGAGACAGTGGCCAGGAGCACATTTTATCACCGTCAGCTGATGGGTCAGCTACACCCATTTCAGGAGGTAAATGACCTTAAAACAGTGGTGCATATGCTGGTAATCTCCAGGCTTGACTGCTGTAATGCACTCTACTTGGGGCTGCCTTTGTACATAGTCCAGGAACTATAACTGGTACATAATGCAACCCGTGAAATTGTTTTAATTTTTTTATCCAATTAAGGTGAGATGGGTGGCTACCAGGGAGAGGGCCTTTTCAGTGGTTGCATCCCATTTATGGAATAGTCTCCCCAGAGAGATTCACTCAGCTTCATCCCTTTGTTCTTTTAGATGCCAAGTAAATACCTTTTTGTTCACACAGGCCTTTTAAATTCAGGTTTTCAGATTTGTTCTGATATTTAACTAATTTTAAAATGTGTTTTTAAGCTGCTTTGTATAGTATTTTGCATTTTGTTTCCACCCTTTTTTGGGGTCTATTATGATTTAATGTGTTATGTGTTTTTATTGCATGTTTTAATCCTCTCTTGTGAACTGCCCAGAGAATAATTTGTTACAGGGAGCTAACAAATAAAGTATTATTATTATTATTAATCATTCTGTTTTACATTTGTTGTTTTAAATTGTGTACACCACCTAGAGAAATAATAAATAATTACAACAGTACAGGTGAAACTCGGAAAATTAGAATATCGTGCAAAAGTCCATTAATTTCAGTAATGCAAATTAAAAGGTGAAACTGATATATGAGACAGACGCATTACATGCAAAGCGAGATAAGTCAAGCCTTAATTTGTTATAATTGTGATGATTATGGCGTACAGCTCATGAAAACCCCAAATCCACAATCTCAGAAAATTAGAATATTACATGGAACCAAGAAGACAAGGATTGAAGAATAGAACAATATCGGACCTCTGAAAAGTATACAGTGTACTGTGCTTGATTGGCCAGCAAACTCGCCTGACCTGACCCCATAGAGAATCTATGGGGCATTGCCAAGAGAAGGATGAGACATGATACCAAACAATGCAGAAGAGCTGAAGGCCGCTATTGAAGCATCCTGGTATTCCATAACACCTCATCAGTGCCACAGGCTGATAGCATCCATGCCACGTCGCATTGAGGCAGTAATTGCTGCAAAAGGGGCCCAAACCAAGTACTGAATACATATGCATGCTTATACTTTTCAGAGGTCCGATATTGTTCTATTCTTCAATCCTTGTCTTCTTGGTTCCATGTAATATTCTAATTTTCTGAGATTGTGGATTTGGGGTTTTCATGAGCTGTACGCCATGATCATCACAATTATAACAAATTAAGGCTTGACTTATCTCGCTTTGCATGTAATGCGTCTGTCTCATATATCAGTTTCACCTTTTAATTTGCATTACTGAAATTAATGGACTTTTGCAGGATATTCTAATTTTCCGAGTTTCACCTGTAGTCATTCTCAATGTACTTTAACTGATTTCAGTGGAGATATTATTCAAAAATGGATCTGGGATTATTATTAAAGAAAACAAGACTCATTATGAAAATACTATGGGAGAAAGTATTCTGTTTTGCTCTCCCAGATAGCAGATCATGTGCTGCTCCACAAATACAGCACATAAAAAGTGAAAAGTAGATTGTGGTGAACACAAACTAATGAAGTCTACTTGGTTCAAAGGAAACCACTTTGTTAAAAGTGACTTGTGTGCAAGAGTTTTCAGGACTGGATAAAGCTGTTCAGCATGTGCTGAACAACTGGTGTTTTCAGTTAAAAAATCAATTTTCGAGTTTCACGGTCCCCTCCCCTTTGGCAACCTTACTCATATAAAACCATAGGAAGCGACAACAGTTTCGCCACCAACTTCCTTCCTCCCCTATCTGACAGGCCCTTATGTTCTGCAAACACACAAACCGTCACTTTTAAGAAACAATGTTGTTCAATAAAACCATTGACACATAAAATTGTAGCAGGTGATGTCACCTGGAATGTATTCTATGTAGAAAGATCACATATAAATGACTAAACAATACTTTCCCATTACTCCATGCCAGAAAAAAGCCTGATCTGTTTAATCTCTGTATGCTGGGCTGCTATTTACTGTCACGATCAATTTTTAAAAGTTGGCAACCATAACTGCATGCATAGTTGCCACATTTTTTCTTAGCTCCAGTACCTTTAACCCATACACAGCAGGCAGAAATTTAACAGGTGAAGTATCTGCCAGCATCGAGATGCATGCAGGGATGGAAGCACATCACCGGTTGCACTGTTGTTTTACCATGCAGCTGTTAGTGCCTGCAGGGTGCGAGCGTCTTCCTAGGGCTTAGGTTCAAATTCCCACGCAGCCTAATGTTCTTCACGGGATTTTTGGGAGGATAACATGGAGAAAAATATATACCTGCAGAATCCAGAGGATAAAAGTGTTGCAGTATACAGTGGAGTTGAACCAGGATTATTAACAGTTTAATGAGATAATGGGAAAGATATTATTTACAGAGAGACAAGTTCAGTCTGCCTTCAGTGCTCTTGCTGCTGGCTGTTTGTGAGCCCCGCCTCTACGGCAGGACAGGAATAAAAGTAACCAAAGCCCAACTCAAAAGCTGGCCTGGATCAAGGAATGGATTAACCAAAAACACCACAATACCCCGCCCCGAGTACCTTGGAGGAAGGGCAGGATAAAAATATAAACACTCGCAAAATAAATTAGAGGTATAAGACTGGCGCGGGGGGAGGTAGGAGAAGAGCAGAAACAAACGGCTTGCAATGAACAATCCGAAAGCTTTAGCTGCAGCAAAACTATCTCGATGCAGTAAAACAACCCGGTTTCAAAGAAGGGCTTGTTGCTGTTCAGTAAAAACAGCAACCGGGCGAAAAGTCGTTCCTGAGCCAGCACGTGGGAACCGAAAAACGCCGGAACAAATGGTTGCTTGCAGTGTGGCGCCGTCGGCAGCAAAGGCTGGATGACACCAGCTGGCTGCCGCTTCTGCGGGAAGAGGAGAAAGAGAATGGAGCAGCCGCTCCGGGTACTAGAGCTCTACAGCGGGATTGGAGGGATGCACCAGGCCCTGCGAGGTATTTCGTCCTCTCGTGACGACGGACCGCTCGCTCCGGCGGCAGCGGCAACTTGGTGATCTGGCCTGGGGCCAGCTCCCTTGCATTTCCCGAAGGGGTGGGGAGGATGCGTGTTTAGTTGCTCCAACGAGCCGCGGCTGGGAAGGTGGTGGTGGGAAGCGAACATTCCTATGCCAGAGCTCTTGAAGGTGTGGGCTGTAGAGTAAAACGTGTTAGGCTTTAAGGTGCCACCAGACTCTTCGTCACAACAGGCAAACAGGACCAGAGCTCTCACATTTCTTAGCTTTGCATGGCTGTTACCCGGCATCCCATCTCAACCCGTACTGGAAGGTCGCCAGAACTAGCCTGGGGTTGTCCAGGTATTAGCCATAATTTCCATTGACTACTGAAAGCAAGCCTGGGGTTTTTAATGACTTGGCATTCTATTTATTTATTATTATTTCTTGTTTACACAGTCAGGCAGGTGTTATTGACTGGTTTGTTTTATCCAGACAGCGAGTCCTTTCCAAGGACCTGGGATGTCAGAATGTTGTTATCAATATTGTTCTTATTGTTATTATAGATATTGTCACAGAATATAGGCTGTTCCCAGTAATGTTGCTTTTTGTAATTGGCTGATGGTGATTTCTGTGGCCCCTATGGTGTTGAGGTGCTCTTCAAGTTGTTTTGGAATTGCACCTAGGGTGCCAGTTACCACTGGGATTATTTGGGTCTTCTTCTGCCACAGCCTTTCAATTTCAATTTGTAGATCTTTGTATTTGGTGATTTTTTTCTATTTCTTTTTCTTCTATTCTGCTGTCACTTGGTATTGCTATGTCGATTATTTTAACTTGTTTTTCTTTCTTCTCGACTACAGTTATATCTGGTGTATTGTGTGGCAGATGTTTGTCTGTTTGTAGTCAGAAGTCCCATAATATTTTGCATCTTCATTTTCTTCAACTTTATGGTGCCACCAATTTTTGGCTACAGGTAGCTTGTATTTTTTGCAGATGTTCCAGTGTATCATCCTTGCTACCTTGTCATGCCTTTGTTTGTAGTCAGTCTGTGTGATCTTTTTACAACAGCTGATTAGGTGGTCCACTGATTCATCTGCTTCTTTACAAAGGCGGCACTTGCTGTTTGTTGTTGGCTTTTTCTACTTTTGCTCTCATTGCATTTGTTCTTAGTGCCTGTTCTTGTGCAGCCAGTACTAAACCCTCTGTTTCTTTCTTCAAGTTGCCATTCCTAAGCCATTGCCAGGCTGCTGCTGCTGCTACTTCTTCTTCTTCTCCTCCTTCTTCGTCGGGGGAGTAAATTGCAAATGTCCTCTGGCCTTTTTTTATGTCTCCATGGCTGTTGTCTGGCATCCCAGACAACAGAGGACCTGCATGGTGTAGTGGTTAGAGTGCTGGACTAGGACGGGAGACCTGAGTTCAAATCCCCATTCAGCCATGATACTTGCTGGGTGACTCTGGGCCAGTCACTTCTTTCTCAGCCTAACCTACTTCACAGGGTTGTTGTGAGGAGAAACTTAAGTATATAGTACACCTCTCTGGGCTCCTTGGAAATAAATAAATCCCATTCCATACTGTCAGGTACTGTTGCTAAGTGACCCAGTTGAGCTAGGAGCTGAGCTTCAACCTGTTTTGGATGGGGTTGTATATTCCTCCTTGAGAGATCAGATGTTCATTTGAAGAGGTACTATTAGATCTCATTTGGTCTTATTGCTGGGTACTGATAATACAATTATTTCAATATCTGTACAAAGTATCATATGAAATTGTTGGGCCTATCCACATCTCATATACATTCAGATTTTATTTACATGAGGTTATTTTTAATTATTTTATCCGGCCTGAACAAGTAAAAGGAAGCCTCAGCTGAAAATGTTTTTCCTTATTGTATATTCATATGTCAAAATATTTTCAAGGTCTGACTTGAAGTATTTCTGTATATGAGAATAACAATTCCTGAATATGAAAACTGGGCAGAAAGTTTATTAAAGTGTCCATGAACGACCTGTTTAATCATGTTGTCTGGAAATAATTAAGCATGAGCAAAGAAGATAGTATCCCAAATAAACCTTAAATTATTTCTTGCCTTGTGGTTCCTGCTAAACAGTTAACAACTTAATCTTATACATGTCAATGTGGAAGTGAGCAATTTGCCTGGAGCAAAACTTGATTATTAGCCCTTCACCTCTGTGAATGAATTACTACAGCATCTGAGCAACTATTGGTGTCCCAGAATACAGAAATAAAATGCTGTTCATTTCTAAAACTTCCACTTAGAGTTTAAGCCAATGGATGGAGATGATGAACAATTGCTGCCCTGGGCTTCAAGGTCATAGTATACTTTCCTCTTCTTGTGAATTTGCATCAAATGAACCAGTTACAATAAATCCTAATATTAAGGCTGGTTATTCTTTTGTAGCTGTACTAACTGGAATAGATGCAGAGATCTGTGTCTCTGGGAGAGGCTTACATTCTGGTTTATTCCAGAGGTGTATGAAGGGTTATATGTTCTCTGAAATTTACATATCAAGTGACTGCAGCATCATTTGCATGGGAAAATATGGTAAATTAAAAAGGAGCATGAAGGCATATGAGTGCCTTACTATAAACCTTCTATAATGTGTATATATTAGATGTAAAGCTCACTTCCTGTTAAACATTTGGAAACGTGATGGATCTCCATGCTCATTTTATTGAGATGATCAAAGCTTGTAAGTTAAGGCAATGCATATGAATTTACCGAGCAATATATTTTTCTCTTTGATGCAGTCACTGTAATCATTCTCCTTGTAATCATGTTTGTTCTTTTATGTGAAGAAGTAACAAAAACTAGGACACAAGTAAATGTTTATGTTTTTACCTTGGGGGGCAGGGCGGGGGGGAATCCTTGTAAATTCTCCTGATGAAACTAATATTAGTGGCAAAGGTCTCATTAAATATGATGGGACATGAGTATACAAGGCTCCCTGCTTCCATTCAGAGCCTGACCTTATCCGGAGAAGGCCAAATCTAGGCCTGGTCTAGTTTGACATACAATATCTTGCCCTTGTAGCATTGCTCCAATGTCAAATGCAAGGCTGGGTCAATTGGATTTTCTGTTATTGAGAAGACAGCAGCCCCATCTCTGCTGATGGGCTGTCTGCCATGGATCCCTTGATGATGCAGTGTTGCCGCTAGGCACCAGAATGGAATTTATTCACAGGGCAGTCTACTAGTAGAAGACAGGTTGGCCCCTTCCACCATGCAGAGAAGTCTAGTGCTGCTTCTCCTGCAATCAGGCATCATAGCAAAATAGTCTTGTACACATTACAGTATAAGTACTTTGTACAAATTAAACCATAGAACATAAATCTTGAAAAACTGGTTAAACACCTATAACTTTAACTATGCACCTATAGTATAATTAAGCACACACAGACACACCCTTTGGTTTCTGATTTACTAGATATTTCCCTTTTATGCCTTGAAAATCCTAATCTCCAGATGAAGTTCCAGGGACAAAAAAACCACCTGAGGATGCCAAGAATGTGGCATGTGCAAGAGTCACTTCATCTAATGGTTCAGAATGGCATTCAGTAACACAATGCAGTGTTTCTATGATTTCTTGGAATATTACTGGCCAGTCGGTTAAAATTACAGATGCGTCTTTCCTTAATTATATCTCCAAATTTGATATTCTTTTTTTGCGGGAAACTTGGGCCCTTGATGAGTTGATCTGGGATGGTTTTTATTCACTCTGAATAGATGCCACTCCAAGTGATAAAAGGGGTAAATCAAAGGGTGGACTAGGGCTGCTTTTTGCCACAAATTTACATGTCAAGTTGACCAAACTGCCTCCCCTCAATCAGTGGGTACTAGCTGTCTTAATCAAGTTTAAACATTGTATTCTTTTGCTAATAAATATATCTCTCTCCTCTCAGCGACTTCATGCCCAGATAAAAGATAAATGGCAAGAACTTGAAAAGTATATTGCATATGTAAAAACTGGGGAGATTTGAATGCTAGAACAGGGCCCAGTGACATTGCTTTTTATGCCAAGTACCATAGTTGTTCCCCATAATTCAGATGATAATGGTGGACTTCCAATTCGGTGCTTGAAAGATAAGTCTTGTAAACTGGCAGGTTTATGTTTGGTCCAAATGATAAATTGCTTGGATGTATGTATTTTAAATGGTCCAATAGAGGGTGATAGCCCTAGCAAATTGACTCATTGGACTGGGTCAAACTCAACAACAATTGATTATTTTCTGGTCATTCGTAATATGTTAAATTATGATGAACATCTAGAGGTTGAGTGTCACCTGTCTTGAAATTAAAATCTCTTGGATGGCAGTCACATGCCGAGTCTGTATTCCAGCCAAGAACTCAAGCAGATTGTAGAGCCTCTAGGTTCAGGTGTGTGAACCAGTTGAATAACTACTTCTGAACTGCTTAAATCAGATGTTTTCCAGCCTTCGCGTTCTTCAGTATTACACCCAGCCCTGGAAGACTCAATTATTGATAACTATAATATGCTTACTAAGAAGTTGGAGAGTTTGCTAGTAAAGTTTTTTCAAAATTTCTAACCTAGATCTAATAGATGGTGTGATCATGAGTGTATTAATGCCAAGAAAGCACTAATTTCATGCTAAAAACTGTACAAGGCTAACTCAACGTTTATTTCTTCACAGTTGATATTAGCAAAGAATAGGCACTGGGAATCTAAAACCTTGCTTAAGAACAAAAAAAGCTTAGAGAAGTCTAAGCTTACTTCTGCACCCCACTGCTTGTAAAAACCTTTGTGCTAAGGCTTTATTTGGACCAGACCAATAAGAACCTTTCCGGGTGCGGGGGTGGAAGTGTCCACTGATGTACGCAAGTTGCATGAGCTTCAGCATTCATTCACAAAAGAAAACATTTTTACAAAAATTCAGGTTCACCTTAGCAGTGTCCCCAATTCACAAATGTTTCCTTTTTCTTTCCTTTTTTGGAGGAGGGAGCGGTTTTTTTCTAAGTAAAATTGACAGAAGCGTCTTGCATGGGATCTAGTCAGTTTCATGACTTCATTGGAATTGTTCTGTGATTAAAATGCTCAAACTGAGAAGAATGATTGCCTTGTTTTCTAGACGGGAATTACATCACATGATGCACATTACAAGCAACAGCATAACCCATGCGATAAAAATAATGTTGTGATTAATTTGTAGGTCAACTCCTTTTCCTTTACTTGACGATTGTTCAAAGATTGCAGCCTTTCCTCTTAACTGTGTTTTTAACGGCGTATGTTGGGAAATGGCCAAAAAGGGGCGGGGGACAGAAAGTGTGCGACCAAGCATTTGATTTGGAGTCAATCAGCCTTTTAAAATCTGAACTGGACAAATGAACGACATCAGGTCATGTCCCCTCCAGTGCACCATAATCTAGCTATGACTGTTGTATTGGTGCTAGACATTATATTGTAGAAGTTGCGTAACAGTTTCTACGTACTGTGGATAGGTTCTTCTACAATGGCAGTGTAATCCTGCCTTGTGGGATTTCTGTTTCCTCTAATTTTCTATAGAAATGATCACCATTGTAACAACTAAGACCCCTGCTAACTTGGCAGAGAGGCACCTTTTGATGTGGTGATTCTCTTTACTTAGCAGGGGGAGAGTAACTGGCCCTATTCGCCCCCAGCACTGTACCTCCAGTGTCTGTTGCTGGTGTCTATCTTATGTTTCTTTTTAGATTGTGAGCCCTTTGGGGACAGGGATCCATCTTATTTATGTATTATTTCTCTGTGTAAACCACCCTGAGCTATTTTTGGAAGGGCGGTATAGAAATCGAAATAACAACAACAACAATTAAATAATGGATTTATACTTCAGTCAAACAACAAAATTTGCCAAAAATAAAGTTACAGAGACTTGATCAGACGTGAGTCCCAAACAGAAAATATTCCCCCCGCCCGCAACTTGTTAGGAACATAGGATCATAGGAAACTGCCATATACTGAGTCAGACCATTGGTCTATCTCGTTCAGTATTGTCTTCACGGACTGGCAGCGGCTTCTCCAAGGTTGCAGGCAGGAATCTCTCTCAGCCCTATCTTGGAGATGCTGCCACGGAGGGAACTTGAAACCTTCTGCACTTCCCAGAGCAGCCCCATCCCCTGAGGGCAATATCTTATAGTGCTCACACTTCTAGTCTCCCTTTCATATGCAACCAGGGTGGACCCCTGCTTAGCTAAGGGGACAAGTCATGCCTGCTACCACAAGACCAGCTCTCCTCTCTGGTTTTGTTTGAGAGTTCTTTCCCCCACACTGATGTCCAACCAGAATCTGGAATCTCAAGTTCTGTATCTTGATCCTTCTGGGCTGGTGTTGAGACACAATCTTCTGCTGTTGCTGTCCCCTCTTCTTGTACATCTGAAATCATCTTTAAGTAAAGACTTATCAAACAACTGTTCTCACAGGAGCTCTCTTGGCAGAGACCTTCTCCTTCAGGTTCTCTGAATCCACTGAGGATTGCACCTTTCCCCCCATATTTGGTAGTCCCTACTCAGCTGTGCAGTCCCCTATCAGACAAGGGCATCAAATCTTTTAACCCTTAAAGAGCAGCGGTCACAGTTGCATTTGCTTCTAAGCTAAGAAGCCGTTTCAGTACCCCACACTAGATGTCAGTGTTAACTTACCTGTATCGTAATCTCAGGTGCTGGTTAATCTCTATAGGAGAACAAGGTATATTTATATGAATCATACAGGTACAATGTTCTGTGATGGCCACTTGTCTGGAATATTAAGGGAGACAATAATAGTGTACATATTTTGAAAATGTTTATTCAAGAGGAGCTTTTATATCCAATTATGTTTTCTCTTCCTCATGGTATTTGGATCCTATGTAAAGCAAAACTTCTTGAGTTTGCAGGAATGACAAGCTTTGAAGTGAAGACTCCATTCATGGCCTGAAAGTTTGTTTCATCCTTGCTTCTGTGCAAGATAGCTGCAAGTGTTGAGGACTCTCTGGACTGATGGAGAGAGTGCAGCTTCTCCTTCTTTTCCTCCCAGAGTGTGCAAGAGGCAGGCAAAGGTCATGATCCTATATTGTTAAAGGGAAGTAGACCCCACTGAACACAGTGGGATCAGGCTGTAGCCAAGGCTGGCTGTCTCTTCTCCCGCCTCCTTCTAGGCTCTCTTAGGCTCTGTTCACAACAGGCTTCACTGCCACCATCACAATGCAATACAGGATATTAAGAAGCAGCTGGGGGTTTTTCCTTGCACTTGCATATGGTAACAAATATCATCCCACCTATATTATCATCCCGTTCTGACATTAGCCAACATGCACGTAAGTGAATTGCATGCACATTCTTCCCCATTTTACCCTCTGCTGCATCTTCCTGCCCTTCCTCTGTGTTGAATTTCAAATTGTAAACTTCTTGGGGCAGGGACCTGTTTACTGTATTGTTACTCCACAAAGCACCATGCATAATGATAATGCTATATACATCTTTCTTTCTTTTTGGAAAGAGCTGGAAATGTTATGATCCTCATGGATACCTAACTGGAGCACCTGTGGGTGAGAGGGAGATACCGGGAGTGCTGGGGTAACTTGTGGACGTGTCAATTTCACAAAAGTCTTAATTTATTAATTTATTTTATATACCGCCTGATTCCAAAGGCTCTAGGTGATTCACAAAAACAAACACAATAGAAACAGAATACATCCAACTGTTTTGTTTGTTTGTTTGTTACATTTATAACCTGCTCTTCCTCCAAGGAGCTCAGAGTGATGTACATGCTTATTTTTATCCTCACAACAACCCTGTGAGGTAGGTTAGGCTGAGAGAGCCAGCATGGTGTAGTGGTTAGAGTGCTGGACTAGGACCGGGGAGACCCGAGTTCAAATCCCCATTCAGCCATTATACTTGCTGGGTGACTCTGGGCCAGTCACTTCTCTCTCAGCCTAACCTCCTTCACAGGGTTGTTGTGAGGAGAAACATAAGTATGTAATACACTGCTCTGGACTCCTTGGAGGAAGAGCAGGATATAAAATGTAAAAAATAAAAATAACAAATAAAATTACTGGCCCAGAGTCACCCAGTGAGTTTCATGGGGTTTTGAATGGGGTTTTGAGCTGGGTCTTCCTGGTCCTAGTCCAAACCTCAACCAGTACGCTATTCTATTAAACAACAATTAAAAATCTAAAACATTCAGGAAACATTTTAAAAAATGAAGTGGGCAAAATAATCCCCAAACTGCCATGCTGTAACTCAAAGGAGCAGAATGTTCATGGACTCAGGCCAGTTAACAGACAACCAAGTGGATGGAGCTAATGGAACTTGGCTGGTAGGAGGGGGGAAAGGTGGGCTTGAACAAAAAAAAAGGGGGGGGATTTCTTAGGTTCAATATTCCTTCAAGACAGTCACAACTCTTTCTGCTTCTGAGGGGAAAATGTGCCCAAAGCTTTCACCATGCTCACACATAGTCTCAGGTAATGCATATTTACCAGGAGAGCTGGTCTTGTGGTAGCAAGCATGAATTGTACCCTTTGCTAAGCAGGTCTACCCTGGTTTGCATTTGCATGGGAGATTGTATGTGTGAGCACTGTAAGATATTATCCTTAGGGGATGGAGCTGCTTGGGGAACAGCATCTGCCTGCTTTCATGCAGAAGGTTCCAAGTTCCCTCCTTGGCATTTCCAAAATAGGTCTGAGAGAGATTTCCACCTGCAACTTTGGAGATATTATTGCAACCTTGAAGAAGCCACTGCCAGTCTGTGTAGACAATACTGAGCTAGATGGACCAATGGTCTGACTTGGTGAAAGGTGTTGGAAATTCTCTGTGGTGAGAGAATCCCTTTCTCATTATTGCAGAGTGCACAGAGGCACAACACAGCGGATTTAGTTAGGCATGCGTGTATGCTGAGAGTAAAGTAACTTGGAGCCAATTCATAGTTTCAAATCAATATATAAGGCATTTATTAAGGAACTCCATTCTAGATAGGAAAGTGAGGAGTTAGGATCTCTAATCTATCTATCTAGTTGGATGCAGATGGATTCTGCATCTTCTCTGCACATATGGTGCAGGGAGAGAGGCTTGCCATGTTGCAAGGTAGAAGGGCAGGTAGGGAAGAGAGAGAGAGAAAGGAAGTTAGTCCCTGAGATTAGCAATCTACATATCAAAGGGATAGTATCAGAGCAGTGGAGAAGTGATGACAAAATGTCTTGACCCTCTAGCCCTCTGACTTACTAGTCTGTCCTCCCCTGTCTGAGACAAGAGACAGCGCAAAGTCCTCTAACTTCCAACAGAAGGCAGTTTCCTATGTTTGTTCTTATGTTGATATACTACAACGTTTTGTTGTGGGTTCATAAAGGCAAAGGTAAAGTTGTGTCGTTGACTCAGTGTCGACTCCTGGTGACCACAGAACCATGTGGTTTACTTTGGTAGAATACAGGAGGGGTTTGCCACTGCCATCTCCCATGCAGTATGAGATGATGCCTTTCAGCATCTTCCTATATCACTGCTGCCCGATATAGGTGTTTCCCATAGTCTGGGAAATATACCAGCGGGGATTCGAACCAGCAACCTCTTACTCACTAGGCAAATTACTTCCCCGCTGTGCCATTAGGTGGCTGTGGGTTCATACTTGTACAATAATAATAGACTATATGAAGTATCATAAATTAGTGGCAAAGGAAAGAGGGTGTGCTTAATATCTAGAAGTTGATTGAAAACTCTCACTGTGATCTTAGAAGAAGTTGAATTTCCTACTTCTGCTACTCTGTATGTATATGAATTTCTGGTTAATTTGTGTGTGAGTGTATATGTGTGTGTGTGTGTATTTTGAAAAGATGCCTTTTTGTCATTATATCCTTCAGAATATGGTGTCTCATGTGAACAGCTGGCTGCTAGACTGCCAACAGTCTGTTCTTTGCTAATGTGTCAATCTAGCAATGAAAATGGGCTGGAAGTTTAAGGCAAAGGATATATTATTCAATTCCAGACTTGTTTAACTTTCTAAAAAGCCATCCTTCCACTTATCACAGCTCACGCTGCATACGTGTGACTCAAGTTCAATGACAACTTTACTGTGACCCTGTTAGTCAACTGATAAAGAGAAATTACTGTTTGGTTTCAAGGGAATGTGGGCTGTTCAGCAGTTCAGCAGTTCTCGCATGTAGTGTCACATTGACCTCAAAAGGCTCATTTTGTAGAAGACTGGAATAGTGTGGAAATACATTGTTTCAAGTTTTCCGTGTTTACAAATTTTTGAATACATATTGGTTTTCTTTTCTGTTTTCATTCTAAAATAGATGACTTGCAGTTTTATTTCAAGGTCTGGATTAGCACAATTGAGTTTGGAGGACTCTACTCTTAATTAAATGATTTTTTTAAAAAAGTGAAGGTATATTTTCCAAAGCTGATCCCCCTCCCTGCACTTGTCTCCACTGGAATTCTAGGAAGTGGTATTCCTTCAGAAATTGTTGCGGCTGTTGATGTGAATACAGTGGCGAATGAAGTTTACATGCACAACTTCCCCACCACACCACTGTGGCCTAAGACAATTGAGGTGAGTAATAATAGGAGAGCTGGTTCTTGTGAGAACAAGCATGAATAGTCCCCCTTTGCTAAGCAGGGTCTGCCTTGGCTTGCATTTGACTGGGAGACTATATAAGCACTGTCAGATATTCCATAGGGGATGGGGCCACTCTGGGAAGAGCATCCTCATGCTTGCATGCAGAAGGTTCCAAGTTCTCTTCCTGGTAAGTTCTCTCCAGATAGGGTTGAGGGAGACTCCTGCCTGCAGCCTTGGAGAAGCTGCTGCCAGTCTGTGCAGACAATACTGACCTAGATGGACCAATGGTTTGACTCAGTATAAGGTAGCTTCCTATCCTCTATAATAAAGTGCCTGGTTGTCCGCCCGTGTCCTCCGGTGTCTGTGCCCGTGTCTCCCTTGGCTGTTCTGGGCATGCGCGGAGCGCATGCCCAGAACGTCCGAGGGAGAAACAGCCGCAGGCACCAGGCGGCCATGTTGGCCAGTTGGTCGGCCCGGCCGAGGGGAGGCCGGAGGCAGCCACGGGGAGGGCAGAGGCAGCGGCGGCGGGTCCAGCCTGGCTGCGGGGAGAGGAGAGGCGGTGGCGGGTCTGGCCCGCCCGCCGAAAAGGGCAGAGCAGTGTCACGTGGTTCCTGTGGGTGGGGCCAAGAACCATCTGCCATGCTGTGAAGTACCACCATTGGTACTCATACTGTACCACTTGGTTGAGAAGTATTGGATTAGACCAGGACAACTTCAGCCCTCCAGCTATTTTGGATTACAACTCCTAAGATCCCAGCCACAGTGGCCAATAGGGATGATGGAAGTGTAGTCCAATATCTGCAAGAGGGCCAAAGTTTTGCATCCCTGGATTAGATAATATTGGCCTAGGTCAAATGGACCAGTGGTCTGAGTCCAAATAATAGGATCATGTGCTTCAGACAACCATGCACTTGGATTGTACACTTGGATTGTGTCATCCTTTTGGCCATTTAGAAGCAATCCCAGAGTTGTGGCTGTCATCTTTTGAAGAAGATTTTTTGGTCATTAGCAAGGCTACTTACTTGTAAGGCAAGCATCACTGCTTGAACATTACTAGCTATCTCAAAAACACAATTTTAACCAATTCTACACAATAATCTTGAATGCATTTGTGCTTTGAGATGTTTTTCTATTGATTTGTTGGGGTTCTTTTTAGTTTGACCTGTTAATCTCATTGAGAGAATCAGGTGCTGTTTCTGCTGCTCTGTTAAAGTGATTAGCTAATAAAATCCTGGGCTATGCACATTCCTACTGACATCACTATGGTGGCTGGCCCTTTGACAAGACTTAACCATAAGTGCAAATCTGCAGAGAACAATGTGTGTGTGTTTTCAGCAATGAGTGTTATTCCACACCTGGAATCGGCAGCATTTCATTTTTTAAGCTCAGGTAATGCAGGTGATAGAATGTGACCCAAATGATTTACAATTCAAGAATAAATACTGACATCCTATCCATAACAGACAATGCCTCATTAATCTCTTCCCTTTTCAGGGCATATCACTGAAGGAGTTTAACAGATTATGTTTTGATATGATTTTGATGAGTCCTCCTTGTCAACCTTTTACAAGGTAGGTATTTAAAGCACCCAAATCAAACACCCTGCTTCTATTAAAAAGATAGGGGAAATTACTTTTTACTTTTTCTAAAATATTTTAGAATACAAAGTATAATTCAAGGACAAATATATTGTAGCATAAGTCATACTTTTAGTCTTTTAATTATGCTGGTTGACAACCACAGCAGCATCTACAGAAGTAGCCAGGCTGCGTCCTCACACAGAGCGGCTAATCTAAATTCAGCAAAGTATTGCCAAGCAGTGGAATGGGGAGTGATTTTAGCTTTCCACCCCTGTCTCATAAGTGCTTTTTGACTTCCAAAAATATGTCCCTGGGAGTCACACAACCCTCAGGGACATATTTTTTTGAGGGCAAAGAGCACTTATGGAGGCAGGGAAGAGCAGCAAAAATAACTCCCCTCATCCCATGCACATTCTGCTGCTCATCAACATTCTGGCCAAGTTCAGAGCAGCCTCTTGGAGTGAGGATACACCTTCCCCCCCACATACTTCTGTTTTTAATGTTTGCAGAGATGTACAAAAGAAAATAGTTCCAAAAAAAACCCAGATAGAATTCAGCTCAGGAACAAATATGACTCAATTTAGAAAATCTGTATATATAATTATAAAATCAAGATTATTTTCAGTCTTTCAGTTCTTGTGTATGTAGATTTTTGGGCATCTTGTAAAAGATAACCTTGCTCCAACATTGTAACCAGTGCTCCAGATAGAAGCACTTAGAGATGGGAAGCCAGCTTGTCCTGTACCAGCAATTCCCAAACTTTATCAAACCAACATTTAATTTTTAGAGGGTCCCTCTTTAAGTAAACGAATATTAAATGTAATAAAATAAAAGTAACAGTTCAGATGGCCTGTTAGCTGGAGGGAAGAAGGCAGCATCTTGAACCTAGATGCCTTGCCAGGTAATTATGGGTGCTAATCTCCTGTTCGACTGAGGGAAAGGGGATCTTTTAACAGTGGTGCATAAGTAACTGCCTCCTGTTCCCAAGATAAGGTCTCCTGTTTTAAAATCTGTAATTTGTACAAGACTGGAGAAAAGGGGGAAATCAGAAACCTCACACCTTAAGCAAGGCAAAACAGAGCTGAATAAATGTCAGACTTGCTTGTAGGTACACCTGCAAGAATGAAAATAATAACTTGGCACATGTGAATGAGATTTGAATCCCATGCAGTTAAACCTGGGAGGTGCCATTCCCACTGAACACCATGAGACGTTTCTGAATAAGCATACATAAGATTATGTTGCATGTGAATGGTCAATCCAAATGACTCTTGATGGTATTTGAATGTAACCTGTTGTAGCTCTGAATAAAGAATGCACCAAAATTAGGCCCATTGTCCTATATACTTTGCCATCTGTGCTCTCTTTCTCTAAGAATCGGCCGACAGGGTGATATTTCTGATCCCAGGACCCGGAGTTTTCTCTACATTCTTGATATTCTTCCAAGGTAATAATTTTAATAATTTAAACTTCTGGAGTAATTCTCTGCAGTTTTCAGCTAGCTGCAAGTTATTGATATTATTACAAGTCTGCTAATCATACTAAGTCGCTGACATAATTCCTTAGGTTAGTAGACAAAAAAGGTATGTCTTACAGTACATGGTACAGAAGATAGGTTTATTAATCCAGGTAGCGTAAATCTCAAAATGTTTTGACCCATTGGCTCTTGATTCGCGGAATGGACTACCCAAGGCATTGCAGCAGCAACAACAACAAAATTCACCCCCGCCACCCTTTATACCTTAAGAAGAGCCTGGTTTGGGTGGGAGACTATCTGGAAATACAGGAGATGCTTCTAATTTTTCTTGTGCTTAAGTAAAGAAGTAGTCTCTCTCATGCGTTTGTTTTTAGATTCTTTCCCCACCTCCTAACTTCACTGGATTTGTGTTCTGCAGAGATAGTGCTCTGCAGAAGATAGTGCTTTTATAAATAGCCCGTCTTTAAAGAGCCAAGCCTAGATGTAGACCGCCAATAGGTGACTGAGCTGTAGGAATTGGCAACACAAATGCCATTCCTCCTTCTTTGCCTGCAATAATGTGATAATTATTGGAACATCATTTATTTATACAGCAGCGAATAGAAATATGCAACCCTTAGCTTATCTGTATGCTTCAGAACCCTTTGCTAGCACAGAGGTTTTGCAGAGCATGAATTGATGTCAAGAAGGTTCTTTGAGGGTAGGGAGTTCTTTGAGAGCTTCAGGCTTTGTATGTATACAAGGAGAATGTCAAGATTTGAACATGACCTAAAACGCATAAAGATAAGGTGTCTGGTTTTTTAACAGTGGTGCAACAAGCTTTGAAGGGGCTTGTGTGCAAGAATTGAACATGGGCCCCCTGTGATGATTCCCCCATAGGGATCAATGGGAAACTCAAAATGGTTAATAACTCCTGAATGACTGGACAGAAAGCTCTGAAATTTCACATGGCACTCTTCCATGCTGATAGCATGAAATGTGTGGACTTTCAAGGATATTGGTTCACTTGTTTGTTTTTAATTATTATTATTTTTAAAAGTTTAAAACTGTAGAAGTGTCATAATTGTTTTGTTTCATGGCTGCAAGTTACAAAAAGTTCCAGAACTGAAACCATCATTTAAACCTCATTTGGAGGAAAATGCCCTTTGCCTTCATATCAAAGGAATAGAAACTCCCACTTTGCACCCCATGTTATAACTCCAAACTAACTGGGCAGGTAGTTCTTTATATAGTGGTCACACATGGTGGTAGCATTAAAAGTGTGAACTTTCAGGGAGATCAGCCTACCCGTTGATCTTTGATGAATTATTTTTTTTAAAAAAATAAAACTTACTTTAAAATTCATTAAAAATCAATGGGTGGACCAATCTTCCAAACTTCACACACTTAACTCTGTTGTCATATAGGAACAATTTCAGAGCTATAGGGAAATTATCTAATTTAAGCTGGAAATTTGGAAGTGGCTTCCCTTAGTGGTGACCCATATTTTCTCAATTGTAGACCCACCCTGGTTTTTGGTTATTGTGCCTTTTGGTAGAATGAATTATCTGCAGTAATTTACTTGGGTGTCTTGGCTTTTGGAGAAAAGCTTTTTCTCCATTTTATTTTAATTTGAGAGATTAAAATGATGTGCATTGAGATATTGGTTGGGATGATAGTTGGTCAGAGATTCTCAAACTTGGGTCCACAGATTATGTTGGACTAAAACTCCCATTATTCCCAGTCACAATGACTATTGTAGTGCTGCTGATCTGCGGCTCCAAGGTTGGGACCCCCTGCTATAGGTAGAATGCAATGATTAAAACAACAGTTTTTGCTTTACAACTATAATATAAACATTGTTTTTCAGGCTCACGAAGCTACCAAAATATGTACTTTTAGAAAATGTCAAAGGCTTTGAAACCTCTACTGCCAGGTATGATGGAATCAACATGACACTCCTTTTCTTATTTGTTGGCAGGAAAGCATTACAGAAATAATGCAAAAGACATTTTCTGGCTGAAAAAAAGAAAACTATTTGCTGATAGAGGATTTGACTTATGGTGGGGCGGGGAGTTTGACTTTGAACCAGGGATATTGCCATGTGAGAATGAGGTCCACATAAGAACAGCGCTGCTGGATCAGGACCAAGGCCCATCTAGTCCAGCATCCTGTTTCACACAGTGGCCCACCAGATGCCTCTTGGAAGAACACAGGCATGCTATGAGGGATACCCTCTCGCCTGCTGTTGCTCCCCTGCAACTGGTACTGAGAGTCATCCTGCCTCTGAGGCTGGAAGTGACCTACAGCTCTCCAACTAGTAGCCATTGATAGACCTCTCCTCCATGAAGTTATCCAAACCCCTCTTAAAGCTATCCAGGTTGTTGGCTGTCACCACATCTTGTGGCAGAGAATTCCACAAGTTGATTATGCGTCGTGTGAAAAAGTACTAGATTTCCTGGCAACCAATTTCATGGGATGAACCCTGGTTCTAGTGTTGTGAGAGAGGGAGAAGAATTCCTTTCTCTCCACTTTCTCCACACCATGCATGATTTTATAGGCCTCTATCATGTCTACACGCAGTCGTCTTTTTTCTAAACTAAAAAACTCCAGGTGTTGTAGTCTTGCCTCATAAAGAAGGTGCTCTAGGCCCCTTATCATCTTGGTTGCCCTCTTCTGCACCAGTTCTACAATGTCCTTTTTAAGATTTGGTGACCAGAGTTGTATGCAGTACTCCAAGTGTGCTCATACCATAGTTTTGTATAAGGGCATTATAATATGAGCAGTTTTATTTTTAATCCCCTTCCTAATGATCCCTAGCATGGAATTGGCCTTTTTCACAGCTGCCGCACATTGAGTCGACACTTTCAACGAGCTGTCTACCATGACCCCAAGATCCCCCTCCTGGTCAGTTACCGACAGCTCAGATCTCATCAGCATATACTTGAAGTTGGGGTTTTTTGTCCCAGTGTGCATCACCTTACACTTGCTAACATTGAACCGCATTTGCCATTTTGTCGCCCACTCCCCCAGTCTGGAGAGATCCTTTTGGAGCTCCTCACAATCCATTTTGGATTTCACTACCCAGAAGGGTTTGGTGTCATCTGCAAATTTGGCCACCTCGCTTTGTATCATATAAGATACAGGATCAAAAGTGTATTTGTGATGGGCAGTAGGGGTGTAGATCCCCTCTAAGAGTCTGAGGAGTTCCACCCCTCATTTAACTGAGCTTCCCCACCAGAACTAATAACCCATATTTTTGATTTCCAAAACACATCCCCTACCACCGCAAAAAACATCTCGTCTCTGCAAAAATATTAAGCAAGGAGTTGCTTTTCAAGCTTTCTTTTTGTCTGCCCCTGATGGCTTTAATAATGAAAGGTGGCTGATGAAGCCCACCCAATTCTCAAATCATAGTCACTGTTAGATTTAGGACACCCCACCTCATCCCAGTTTGTATTTATGAGGCAGTGACTATGATCAGCTAATGGCACAATAGGGAAATGACTTGACTAGCAAGCCAGAGGTTGCCAGTTGGAATCCCTGCTGGTAAACACCTATATCAGGCAGCAGCGATATAGGAAGATGCTGAAAGGTATCATCTCATACTGTGTGGGAGATGGCAATGGTAAACCCCTCCTGTATTCTACCAAAGACAACCACAGCACTCTGTGGTTGCCAGGAGTCGACACCAACTCGACAGCACACTATACCTTTATGATCAGCTTTAAAATGTAACCCTAAATCCTGCACGCTGATGTACCCCATTGGGGGAGATTCTGTAGGGATTTTACCTTCTCCTTTCCTCTGCAAGCAGCAAAAGCTAGGGATGTGATTAAAACAGAAGAAGGAATAGTAAGAATTGGAATAGTAACCAGTTCTCCTAAGAACTTAACTTGTCAGTCTCCAACGACTTCTTGTAATAGTTGTCTAGTACAATCCTATATTGCTTAGACATTAACTGATCACAATGAAATCCATGTTTTTCTCCTTTTTTATTATTGCTAGGGATGAACTTATACAAACACTAGAGAAGTGTGGATTTACATATCAAGAATTTCTTTTGTCTCCAACTTGTGTGAGTAACAGCCCTGTTATAAAATGAATGAACTTCAAAGGTGCATTGTAAGTGCACTGGCTGGTACATATCCTGGGCAGAAAAGGGTGGGGAAGGAAATTTTAAAGTTATATTTCATAGGGGATGGAGAAATCGAGAACCAGGCAGCATGGGGCTCTTTTGCTTTCTTTTCCCCATATCAGTGCCTTATTCAAAGGTGCTCTCTTTTGGCATCAGACTAAGGCTGACCAAATACTTTTATCCACCCACCCACCCACCAATCCTGGACATTCCCCTCCTAACAGAGTACTGCTTGGGGCAGCTCACAGAAATAATAAATTGCAATAAAACAAAATAAAAGTAAACAAGCAACAAAACAATATAACATTGGTCTAAAAACTGGAACCCAATTAAAACCATTCCAAACCCAACGGATACAAATAGCAGATAAAAACACTAAAAAGATAAAGAGGGAGCTCTTTGATTTAAATAATTTACCTAAGAGAGGGAGTGTGGTGAAGCTCCTTTGGGAGGGTATTCCAAAGCTGAGGGTCTACAACCCTGTCCCTAGTCCCCACCAAATGAATCTCGGTCACTGGCGTGGTATGTTTCTATATGGAAATGACTTCTGGGATTAAAATATTCTGTTTCCAAAGCTATGGTAAGATTTCTTTTTCTTTTTTCTCTTTCTCATCGCTGCAACACACTGTGACTGTTGCCTAACCTACATTCAACTATACAGAAGCACATCTATACTATAAATGCAATCAGAATGTAATTAACAAAATATATTTTGGGTATACTGCCCAGTAAAGACTAGCAGGGTGATTTACAAGGGAAGAAAATATACAAGACAACCAACAAGAACCTAACGGTTCCTAATAAAACAGCAGCCAATTAAAGAGCAGGTAAAACAGCAGTTTTATCAGATGTTTAAAAAGCTGGGAAAATAAAAAGATCTTCTCCTGGTACCACAAAGAGGTCCCAGGCAAGCTTCCCTGAGGAGCATCCTCCACAGGCGGAGAACCACAACCAGGAAGGCCCTTTTCTCATTTACTACCTGACTCACCTCTGACAGTAGGGACACCTTATCTCAGTCCTCAGCTAGGTTAATGTGGGATTAGGTATTCCTTCACCCAGGTCCCAATCTGTGTAGGGCTTTAAAAATAAGCACCAGCATTTTTCAATTGTGCTCAGAAATGGCACTGCAGCGTTATCCTTGCCCCCATCGCCACTGAAAAACCCAAGAGGGTTTTCTCAAGGTATGGAGAATTATCTGTGTTTAATCCCTAGCCCCCTGAATTGAATTTGTAGTATGAACATGTAAGTAGTTGTAAATCAGTATGGGTTTTTCCATCTGAGCATGATTATTGTAGGATTATTGCAGCCATATACAATGGCTGCATGGGGGTGTGCCTAGTGGATTGCACCCTACTTGGTTTGGCAGTGCTATCATTTGTATAAATATCAGATTTTATTATCATCATCAGGCCATTTCCCCACCTGCCGTGTATATTGATTGCTCACTGGGGTTTGATTGCAGCTTGGCATTCCAAACTCAAGGCTGAGGTACTTCCTGATTGCAAGAAACCCATCGGAGCCTTTTACCTTTCAAGTTCCTGGCAAGGTGAGACACCTCATTGAGCATAACAGCCTTGTCTTGGTTGGTGGATGCTGAACTCTTAAGGGAGCCAAAATGACATTTTGTGGCTGCAATACACGGTCCAGTCAAATGAAGACTAGATCAAATTAGTCCCACTGACTTCAGTGGGATTATAGTGGCATGATTAAATGTTATCTGACTTAAATGAGCTGCTGTTCAGGCAGTAACTTTTTGTAACCTGGAAGGATGCACATTTTGGCTTAAGATCTCAGCCCTGTTCAATCATGGAAGTGCCCACCATCACTCTTATGGTGGCTGCCTCTTCAGATGACCATGGTAACCATGTGCACTGTAGGAGGGGCAGTGAGGTTGATGGACATGTCGGGGGACAGGCTTTCCCGCTTTTGACAGCTATATGCAAGTGCCTGTGGACACTTCCCAGAGGCATCTGGTGGGCCACTATGTGAAAGGATGCTGGCCTAGATAGGCCTTGGGCAGGGCTTTTCTTATGTAGAGCATTTTACTTATAATGTCTGTATAAAGCTATAATCTACACATGTACCACTCCCTCCATTGGAGCTCTTCTTGGAAGCTGTGTGGGAAGGTCTCCTCTCAGCCTGTGTAACAGTCCTGCAAGACATACGAGATGGGAGTGCAAACTATTTAGGCTCTATTCAAGATAAAAGATTTGGGGAGTGGGGGACGGTTATGGCTGGTGTATGCCGTTTCAAGTATTCCATCTCCATGTAGTGGCTCCACAGCCCTAACCTTTTGAACTCTTGCTACAACATGAGTAGCCCCAAGTGCATGGAATCTCTGTGTTAGTAGTCTTCAGGAGTGTGTGGGACTGGCATATAGACTCTCCAGGTAATCAGGAACATCCAGGCCCGTAGCCAGCCTAAAGGTTTGCAGATAAAAGGTAAAGTTGTGCTATTGAGTCAGTGTTGGCTCCCAGCGACCACAAGCCTTGTGGGGGTTTTGTGTAGAATACAGGAGGGGTTTACCATTGCCATCTCCTGCGCAGTATGAGCTGATGCCTTTCAGCATCTTCCTATATCGTTGGTGCCGGATATAGCTGTTCCCCATAGTCTGGGAAACCTACCAGTGGGGATTCGAACCACCAACCTCTTCCCCACTATGCCATTAGATGGCTAAGAGGCACCCAAAAATGTAGGAAGGCAACTTATCTTCCCCCCATTAGTCCTAAGTGCAAGCATCATTCAATTATTTAAAAATTGATTGTTTTATATATATATATAGTGAGAAAAAATGGGGGGGAGCAGGCCTTCCTTACCCCCCAGCTATGGGTCTGAGGGTTAGTGAGTTTTAAAAAATTATACTCCCCCACATGTGGAGTGCCACTGCTTAAAATTAGAATGGAGGGAGGGCGGTGTGCAGGCAAGGGTTTTTTTTTTGTTTGGTTTTTTTTAATAATTGGCCCTCTAGTATCCAGTGCCAAGTCCTGCAAGACGTCCGAAGCAAATGAAGAGGGGGAAACTTCTTGGGGAAGGAGAGCAATTTTGTGGTATCAGAAGGAGGTTGACTAAATTTGAAATCTGTAAATTATTGAGCACTCTTGGCCAGTACTTTGACATGTGGTATATGTATATATATAATGATAATCCATTATCAAAATAGGCAGCCTTTACCTCATGAAAGGCTTCACTTTTAAAGCCTCACATCCTTATCTTATGTTGACTGTGGAATAGCATTTACTGGCGCTAAGATGTACTAACTCTCCCAATTACTTGGGGGTTAGTGATCCCAAGGAACAGAGTCCTATTCAATGTAGCAAGTTTTGCCCAAAATGAGGTGGTATTTCACATGGAGCATGACATTCAAAGAACTGGTGGTTTTCTCTGGATCCTAGAGTGCATACAGTTCTTTAATTATTCACATGTGTTTTTGTTCAAATTTAGATATTGACTGATTTCCCAACCGTAGAGCCAGTAGATTCAAAGATGTCCAAAGGCTCTACGTGCTTGGAAGAAGATAAGTCCCAAGTGCCTACTAAAAAGCCAGCCTCTGCTTCCAGCAATAATGCCAAATGGTGCCAACCAAAGGAGAACTTTATTTTTAAACTTGAAACAGCAGAAGAGCTGGAAAGGAAGCAGCAATCGGACAATGATCTCACTTTGCAAATGCTAAAAGATTTTCTCCAAATAGATGAAGGAGGACTAAGTCAGTACTTCCTGCCCCCCAAGTCCTTACTGCGTTATGCTTTCCTTCTGGACATTGTCACACCCACTTGCAGGAGATCGACATGCTTCACAAAAGGGTAAGGCTCGCTGAGAACGTGTTAGTGAATGTTACACTCCTATTAAAATAAAAGCTTCCATTTGCTGCTTCATTTAAAACAAAAAAAACCTCACACCCAAGAGTTGGCCAATAAGCCAGCCCTTTCTGGAAAATATTTCTCCTCATTGCTTTCTTCCTGTTCTAATAAAATACTAGCCTGCAAAGACACCCAGCCCAAAACAACAAAACACAATGCTATTTGTTGAATGGCTGTTCTTCAAAGAAGCTGAAAAAGTAAAAACAAAGCCATGCTATGGACTGTCTGCAAACCCGCCTGTTAATGCAGTCCATGTAGTTTGGTCAAGAGAAGAACACAGTACTGTAGGCAAAGACATGCATTGCATCCTTGTTAAAATCACCATTGCTCTTTACTTAAGTCCTTGGGTAGTAGAAATCAAAACAGCATCATGAATTTCATCATTATGTGGTTTCTACAGTTGAATGTCAGGGTGGTGCCCAACACTGGCTACTCCAAACACACCCAGAAGCAAAACAGGAAGTATGTCATACAAGAGGCACGTGTGAAGAATATTGGAATTGTCTTGCTAGAGAAGATCAACTTTTATGCATTCCAGCATTCTGTCTTCAGCAGTGGCAAGCCAAATGTTTGTTCTCAGAATCTGGCACCTCCAACCACGGGGGTTTGGAGCTTATGGTTTTGTACAATAGCTTTCTCCTCCTCACCACCCACTCCTTGCCACCACTGATCCTGCCAGAGGGTGGACTAGCCTTCGCCAAATAGAGTTTGGCACAGTTGATGTCCAATTTGTGTGTTTCCTGGCACATAGATAGGTGGTGGGGAAAGCGTCACCTGCTGAATTTCTCTGCACTGAAGCACAAGCAATAAGAAGTGGCAGGGTAAACCTTTTCTGAAACCAGTCCAAGATGTTTCACTGGAAAGGCAGCATGGGTTGATTCTATAGTAGTGGCAGCAATTTGCCATTCTCAAATATGATGTTTGGCCAAAGTGCCAAACTATTGTTCAGAAAATAAATACATTAAACAGGTATGGTGATGGTATCATGCATCATTTTGAGAGATCATTCAGCCATCTGGGAGTCAAGTCAACTAGTATGCTCCTACTTAATATATTGTAGGATGCAGTTACAGTGAGAATGCACTGTAGCAAAATGGATCTTCCCTACTGGAGTTTCAGTGGCTATTTATAAAGCAATGTTGGCCCAAGCCATTCTGCATCAGCTGCACACATGTAAAAGTGTGTTTAATAATTTTGAATACATTTTTAATCATTTAATCAACGCAATAAAATTTAGAGCCTTCTTTTGTTTTCCAAGTCAAACTGAAGAGAAGGTCAACTGTACAGGCCAGTCGTCCAGTATTAATCCACCTTCTTCATAGATTCTAGGCCCTCGTTCCCATGAAGTCTTGTTCAGATTTGCAGTCCTGTTGAGCATTTTGTATCTCAGAGTCACTGTAGGAACAGTATGCTAGCTGTCCACTGTGTGCAGATGGGGTTTTCACCCATATATAAACGCTTTCCTTTCTTCCCCTCCTCCCTTGAAATATTGGATTATATCCAAAGAAAGTTAGTTATGACTTAGTCTCATTGAAATGAACGAGACATGTTAGTCACGACTAACTTGTTTCCTTGAGCTCAGTAATGCTGTCTTTGGATACAGCCCATACTATGTTACACACTTTAACCATGTGGATGAAAATGCTTTCTGAAGCTTTTACTTTATTCAGCCTCTGCTTGCACAATAGTTGTCAAGCAAACTGAACTTAGATTCCAATTCTCCTATAATTAACATTAAATTGCAGGAGACTGCTGAGTAGCTGTGTTTATGGAGTTAACCACATTTGGCTCCAGAGGAGACATGCCATAATTTCCCCACCCCTTTCAAAATCCTGAACTTTACTATTGACTGTGGGCATTTCTTTTTTCATGTACTCTTAAGATCTGCAACATGTGGAAAGCATTGATTTAAAAATAAAATAAAATATCTGATTGCTTTTATTGCTCAGTGTTTCTTGAAATACAAATGTGGCTTTTGCTAACAGTTGTTCCTAAACAGCAGTGAGCCCAATTTTCTGAAGTGGCTCTTCTCCCTACACACGATGGCAAATTCATTTTGTACCTCTGTGAGCATGTGCATAGGACAAAGGATCAGGGGGACATGGCTGCAGTTCAGAAGAGTGCACCAAACATGCATACATACAACAGAGAGTGCATGTGTGCATGCTACAATTTCCACTTCTGCAATCTTCTATTTTTGGCGTTTGGTTTGAGGAAAAATGTGAAGAAGAGGAAATGCTAAAGCAACAACCAGAGAACATCCCTGACTCTGTGTGCAGATTTGAGCAATATCTCTTCCAGATTCCTGAGTGATTGTACTTAAGAGCAGTACCTTCCATGATATGGTTATATTGTAGTATCTGTGATGACTCCCATGGGGGTCATGGACGAGGATTCCTCAGATGAAGACCCAGAGCAGGGGAAGCAGGCTGAAACTTTGTTGAGCTCAGTAGAGCCAGAGCTAATGGGCCTGCAGGTGCCTGAGGTGTTTGCAGGTGCCTGAGGTGCCTGCCCCAGATCTCCGACAGCGACATCTGGCCAGAGTACAGGCTCAGAGGGAGGAACGCTGTAGGTTGGAGAGGCTGGTCAGGTGTTCCAGGTCTGACCTGGCTGCATCTCCCTGACAAGGCCCAGCTGCAGTGATGGGCCGGGCTCTCAGCACACTGCCTATTTAGAGCAGCTTGGAAGCTGGGTCTATGCTGGAATCCATCTCCGTGGAGACCAGCCCTACTGTGAACAACCTTGACCTAGAAATCTTGACCTGTTTCTTGTTGTCAGACCCCGATTTGTGTTTAGCCCTGATCCTGTGGAATTCCCAGTGTTGACTTCTGGCAACGTTTGTGACTATTCTCCATTCCTGTCTGTCAGCTCTTCCTTCCCCTCTGAAAAGACTGGTTTTCATGGCTGCTAGACAGCCAGCCAAGGCAGGTCATTACAGTATCCTGAATAACCTGGATAGGTAATATATGGGAATATAACCCATCCAGATTTATTTGTATGGTTCCAATTTTATTTTAGGTGTATTGACTTATCTTGCAATCCCCAAATTGGCTACATTGAAGAAAAACTTGTTTTATGTAGAAGCTTTCTAGTAGGCCATTTGTGAGCATTGTCATTTTAACCTCTGAACTCATCAATACTGGAAATCTCAAAGGAATCTTAATATATGGCTTGTAATTTATTTTAAGGTATGGACACTACATAGAAGGAACAGGCTCAGTGTTACAGACTGCGGAGGATATTCAGGTACAGTGGTCTCATTTCTATGTGTCTTGCTACCTTGAAGATGCTTTTTCTTTGCTTTAGTTAGGATGTGTAAGGAGCAAAGATTCCAGATCTAAACTAATGCAGGTCAACAGGACATGTGTGTTCAAGTCCAAGTACTTGATCACACATGGTTTGTGAAAGTGAATGCCATGCATAGTATCACATATAGCTTAAAGATGTCAAATTCAGTCAGATCTATGAGACAGGATTTTTGTTGCTGTTGAAGAGATATCATCTTCTTTATATATAATTCTCTAAGACATACCCGTGGCTAATCCCATGTGTGGCAGCTCTCGCGGGAGTTTGGAGAGCTGCCAGATAAACATGGGATGGGCCAGAGCAAGAATATGGCAGTGGTGGTGGCTGGCCAAAGAAAACGGCGGCGACCGGCCGCAACCAGCAGGCAGCTGAGCAGTTGTGACTGGCAGTGGCAGGCAGGCAGGCAGAAAGTTGGGGCGGGCAGCCAGGCAGTGCAAAAGGAAATGATGTGGGCGGGTAGGGAACAAGAAGAAGAAGGCGGCCACAGGCGGGTGGCCTGGGGGAGAAGAAGACGGGTGGGGGTGGGCAGGCAAAAAAGTGGGAGTGGGGGAGGTGGCAGTGAACTAGGGGCGCAGATGCTCTGTGCCGGATCAGCTAGTTCAAATTATTAAAAGATTGAAACTTTTACTATTTTCCCCCAAGCATAAAAGCATTGCTTCATAGGAAGGGTGCAAAAGTCCCAAAGGGCTATTTTCTTTAAACTCTAAAGGCATCCTGGAGCTAGTCTATAAGGGGAACTCCTCAAACCAAGTAAGCAAAAGTTTAGGAAAACTTGTTTTATATATCCTGTTTAAGCAGTCCACATGTCCAAACCCGAAGTCTGATGGGCCTGCGATAGAGAGTTTTAACTCAGATCTGCGAAATGCCCTTTCTGTAGGTCATGAGATATACAGTTGCTGAGGAAGTAGTGCATACAGAAAATAATATTCTGAAGTCCCTGTCCATCTTTCCACAGCTTGAGACAGTCTTTAAATCCTTTGAAGCTTTATCTGAAGAAGAGAAGCTTATGAAGCTGTCAACTCTTAAACTGCGATACTTTACTCCAAGAGAGATAGCAAATCTGCATGGATTTCCTCCTGAGTTTGGTACGTGCATAGTTTTAAGACACACAGTTGAAAAGACCAAAAGGGATTTCTGGTATCTATGAAAAGAGATCTCATGTGGCTCTCATTACGTGCCTCCCACAATATGCAGACGGCTGGTGTTTTTTCTGTACTACAAGTTTTGATTTTTTTCTAGTTATTTTTACAGTGAAATTTCAAGTAGAATTTATACATTACTGGTCATTTTGCAATAATGTAAATCTTAAAATGGCCCATAATTACAATTCATATTTTCTTTGGCTATTAGGAATGGATTTATTGGTGCTTCTTCCTTTTGGATGTGAGAGAAGCAGTTATACAGAGCCATAAACTCTGCTAATTGTTCTAATGGTCATCAATATAATATGTCTCCTAAGATTGTTGAAACATCATTATGATTGACTAGGATGTTCTTGCATCTGTGACTTGCTTTCAAAAGAATGACATCAGATTATTCAGAAGGCTTTTCTACTCCTAATTTTTCCACAGGCCAGAGTGCAGGAAATGGGAGGGAAGGGCAGGGATGGTTAATACTCAAGAGAATGTTACTTCATTTTTCCATTTGCAAACCAGTGATATTTCAGGGCATGGCTGTTAGGAGTGGGGTCATGTGAGTCACTGGACAGGCCACTGGATATGAATATAACTAGGAGAAAAATCACTCCAAACTAGCCAAATGTGTTCTCTACCAAACAGTATTGAGAAAACAAGCGATACAAGCTGTTCCCTAAAACAGGAACATTCTTGAGGGAACCAATGCTGAATAGTAGATGGTTTGGAAAAACGTGGTAAATGTGCCTAATTGGAAACCCGCAGGGTTTCCATACTTCTTGGAGTAGACACTGTAGAGTTGGTTCTTAAGCACTAGGAACCTGAAATCCGTAACAGTGTTACTCTCAATAGGCCCAATTCAAGGCCTGTTTCAGCCAAAGAGTATTTATTCTAGTAAAAGCAGTAGGTTTTTGAGCACACTACGAGAACAGACTATTTACAGATAGGTAGTTATTACTAGTAATTGCATTTAGAACTGAGCAAATGCCTGTGACTGAGAGAATAAATAATAGACGGCTTTTGTTGTTTTATCATGGATTGTGCTTGTTTTAGGTTTTCCTGACAAAATTACCACGAAACAGTGTTACCGTCTGCTGGGAAACAGTCTCAACGTACACGTGGTGGCTAAATTAATCTCAATTCTAGTTGGATAATATTGGAATGCCATCTGTTCAGAACGTCACTTTTGCAACATGCTGTGTCTGAAAATGGTTTTCTTCCTCAGAAATACAGTAGAATAGAGTATATCTGTAGGTCTGCTAATGTTTGACTTCCATTACAGATGTTTGTGTTAAGAATACATCTTTTAAAGATATCTATCTATCTATCTGTCTGTCTGTCTGTCTGTCTGTCTTATGTGTTGGAAATAGAGGCTTTCAATAGAAGTTGAATTTTATGTTTGGTTTTGCAAACACAGAAACATTTCTCAGTGAAAACCTGATTAAGCGTATACATTTTATTAAGGCTCAGCTGAGAATCTATAATTGTTGAATGCAAGTTATGATCAGCAGTTTTAATAATAAAATTTTGTAATAAATTATTTCCTAAGAAAAGTCAAAGGTCATCTGTGATTACTTCGTATGACTTTATAAATGTATGTTGATTTTTATTTATTTTTTAAACTGCTTCAGCTGTCACTGTTTCTTCAACAGAATCCTGGGAATTGTAGTTTGCTGGAGTGCTGAGAATTCTACAACAGAGATTCCTGGCCACACACAGTACTTGGATTTCCCTGGGGGGAAACATGGAATGCCTATTAAAAGAGTGTATATATTTCCATTTATATCCTCTCCTTCCTCCAAGGAGCTTGGAACATAGTACATGGTTATGTTTATCCTCACAACAACCCTGTGAGGTGGTTAGGCTGAAAGATAAGTGATTGGCCCAGAATCAAACAGTGAGTTTCATGGCTGAATGGGGATTTGAACTCCATCATAGCCTAGCATTATAAGCATTACACTGTGCTGGCTCTTTAAGTCGGCCTAAGTCAGTATGATATATATGCTCCACATATTAATGTAACTTATATTTTTACCATTACTATGAATGACGTAAGAACTGAACTTGAGCCAAATCTTGTACTGTATTTTTAGATTTGGCTCAAGGGCAAGTAATATTATATTCATGTGTGTTGTTTTTGTTTATTACGTAGAATATCTAACTATTGATTATGTCAGATATAATTTCCACTTTGGCTTTCCTTGTTTCATCTATTACTTACCTGAGAGTTTTCACTCTGTAGGAGGCTTACCTCTGAATATCAAATTCAGCTCAATTTCCTGAGTAAGTTTGTTTAAAATCAGAGCCCATTAGATGTCCAATATATCTTACTTCCCAGATATATGAAACCACTTAAGTGCTCTTGCGGTTTATCTGCTTATAAACTCTGAATCAATAAAGATACCATTGTCTGTCATTGGTGAGGTATGCCATGCCCTACTAGATTGTCCTAGACAAAGAGTATTTTAATTACAATCGAATATGTAGAGGAATTGCCAACAGGACACACAATAATGGAAGGCAAATATAGATGAAAGGGTGCATGCATCAATTTATGCCTCTTATTTTACTGCTAAAGCTGCAGCTTCAGCACACATGAATTCACTAATTAATTAATTTCTAGTAGTTGCGGAACAGTAGGAAGCATCTACAGCTGAACTGGAAAATGCTGTTTAAATATTACCAGCTCTTGAAGATGATCAAATATATCCTCACAGCATCTGTGAGTTATGGGCAATTAGCTTTCTGATATGTTTTTATTTAAGGTTTTTGTGTAATTGTGTGAAATCCAGAGCAACCTCATTTATTCAAATATCCCAAAGCTGTGTTTCTCAGATTTTTAAGTAGCCAGTCCCCCCCCTCCCCATTTTTTTTAGTACTCAAAATTTCCAGTGGATTTTAAATTTACAGTAGTGTGTGTGTCATATGTTGGAAGAAAAGCTCCCTTATTTAGGGCCATAATACGACAGGTGTCCGATCTAGTGTGGGTAGGGATGTCACCTATTACGCCAGGTGTAGAATCTGAGCATGTTTGTGGACTAGAGGTGATGTTGGCCAAGGCTAGAAGGGCTAAATGCAGTGTCATGAAAAGCATGCCAAATAATTGCAGGGAAATATAAGCATTGCACAATTTTTGGCCATCATTTAGACAGGAAGAAGGGGCAAGGCAGAGAGTCGGGAAAAGAGGGGAGAGGGTGCAATTCTAGGAGTACCTAGCAGAAAAGACCAATCAGCAAAGGCAAGCAGGCACTCTTCTGTTCATTCTCTTGCTGACCTTTCCCATATTCGCAGGACAGATCACACCACATGTTGAGAAACTGGCCTAAAGGATATTAAAAATATTAGACCAATAATAAAAACTTTGATGTTTACAAGCCTGCTCTTTACATTGGGTGGGGAAAGGGTGTGAGTCTGTGTGTATATATGTGTGATAAGACAATGCCTGTGTCATCTACTGCTGACACTTGGATGTGCATGAAACAGAAGGAGGAGCACACAAGTACAGTGCAGCTATGAAAGCAGGAACAGTGTTGAGTATGGGATGATTCCATGATAAAACCATCTGTGGTTTAGGAGTGTTACTGAGCAAGTAAATACAGTTTTCAAAAGAGCTCTGAAAGCAGCTTCACATCCTGCTTAGCATCCTATGGATGCAGAAGATTAATTACAATCCTGCCACTCTTCTGCTGAGTGTATGACATGTCTATGGGAAAGAATAAACATTTCATTCCAGAGCATTTCATTGGTTTAAAATTGGTATTAATGGGTGGTTTCTGTGTAATTTTGCATAGACCTTTGCTGCAGGAGTTTTTGCAAATATGCTGAATACAGTTCTGGCTTCACAATGTATAGTAAATAGAGACAATGTTGTTAGGAGAAAAAAAAATCCAGAGATTTATTTTTGTGTGTGTGTATATTGGAACTGTCCCAAGATTAAATATTTTTGGGTCAGAATTCTTAACATTGTTGAAGAAATGACCAAATATACCATTAAATACACTGATCATACTGTTTTGTAATTTCTCCTCAACAATTTGTTCTGTAGATTGAGAGTTGCTCACATACTTATTAACTGCTGCAAGATTGGTAATAACAAGTCAATGGAAACTTGCTCTCTCTGTCTCTCTCACACACACACATACACACACTGATTGTTTGGTCATAATGTGAGATCTAGTAGTTAGGGTTAAACTGACTAATTTTATTCAAATGCAGGAAGGTAGTCGATGAGATTGTAATCTTGTGTTGAATTGGAGTCTTTTTCTCAATTTCTGGAATAACAAGATAATATTCAGCCTTTTCTTTCATTTGGTCTAATTTGGAATGCGCTCCCTAATAAGATACGATCCTCCCCATCTCTGGCAATTCTTAAAAAACATCTGAAATCCCATCTCTTCTCCCAAGCTTTTCCAGCTTTTTAAAATTTCTAGGTTTTGATTCTGTGGTTGATTTTAAATTCTTGGATTGTTTTAAGTTTTTATATGTGTTTTAATTTTTATGTTACTGTTAACCGCCCAGAGACTAAAGTTTGGGCGGTACATAAATTTGATAGATAAATTTAAAAAATAATTTAATATAGTTGACATGTAATTGTGTCCCCCTCTTTTAGCGGGAGGCTAATGAATGGTATTTATGTTTTTGACTAATGGTAAGTATTTCTGTCTACATCTCTGAGAAATAAGAAGTATATATCTAAAAGGAAAAACAAAACCCAGCAATGACCTTCTCAGGTCATTTTAAAAAAAATACTCACCCTAAAACTCTGCAAAGTGTGACTCCCAATGAGAAGTTATAGGAAGTAAACATTTACTTTGGTGAAAAGTCAACAAAGAGGAGATAGGATCTGAAATTCTTACGCAGTCTCTTACTGCTTAGGAGTTATTTATATTTAGCACCATACATAAGGTCAAGAATAACAGATTTGTATGTACGGAAAGTAAGATAACAAAATGTAAATAGCTTGTTAGGGCAAAGAGGAAATGTAGTTGTAGATTTCAATTAATTCAGCATGAAATTTGATTGAAGGCTTTGAGAACAAAATTCTGCATCAGACAATGTCAAGAGAAGGCTACTGTTAAAAAAAAATATTCTGTTTTAAAACTAGCATCTGCAATTAATCCAAAAGCCAGAGTGTTTAACCCTTCACTACCAATAGGACCATCAACCCTGGAGTCTACCCTGGAGTGATCAGCCCAAACCAGAGATTTGCAACCTGTGATTCCTCTGCTGCATGCAGCTCTTTGGGTACATACACGTTAATTTGATTCATAGTAAGCTTTCCAAATGTGAGGCTTGAGTCCTGCCTGCAAATGAAAATCACAACATATTAATCAAATACTGAGAAACTCACTAAAGGAGTCCGAGAGCAGAAGCTGCAATGAAAGGGGTTGAGACACAAACATAACATGGATGTACTTAAAGTGTTCAGTTAAAGAGTAACAAACAGAAAAGAAGAAGGGGCTTATTATGAGGAATATGGGAACTTTTGTTGAAATAAATATTCATATATTTGATACCCCCATGTATTATTTCTCTCTTTCTTACATCATCACAATAACCGTGCATGTGTGTGCGCGTGCGCGCGCATGCACACACACACTCTATATGCATGTATGTGTGTGCTGCAGTTCTCAGAATATTTTGGTTTTTAAAAAAGGCTGCTCTTGGAAAGGTTGTGGCCTCCTGGATCAAACAAATGATACTGCAGCACGACATGACTACAAGGAAGTGCACTGCAGTAAGTGGTGCTGGGTATTGCATCAAGCCAATAATGGGAACCAATGAGATACATGAAACCCTCATCAGGCAATTTTGCATTGGATGCTATTCAGTCCAATGAAAAAAATTCTGATAAAAAGATCCAGTTTGATGAACACAATTTATTGTGTCACATTGAATTGTATTGGGAGATAGGGGGTTTACCTGAAGTCAAGAAGCAGGCTTCCTTCTAGCTTCTAATGGGAAAAGAACTGCCTTTTGGGCAGCTGCAGCAGCAGTGTTTTGAAATGCCATCTTTTCCTCCGGGCAATTGCCCCAAAATGCCCCAAGAAAGGAAGCAACATCACAACCTTGTATCCTTTCCCCCAGGGCATTATTGGAGGAAAAAGTAGCAGCTTCCTGTAACTCTAGGGGGTGGCTGTTTTTGCCTCCCCAGTAATGTCCCAGGGGAAAGGATGCAATGTTGTTTCATTCTTGGGGGCATTGTGGGAAATTGCAAGAAGGAAAGGGCAGCATTTAAAAATGCACTGTGTCCATGCCATATTTTCTAAAGAATAGAGACCAGAGCTCTTGAAAGCACATGACTTACAGCTGCTTCACAGTCACATTCTTCACTTAAGCATTGCAACATCAAGCACAGATATGAATGAGCTATCACAGATCTAACACCACAGTTTAGAACTTTCATGTCACTTCATATCCCCTTTTCAGTGGAATGTATTTTTTTAAAAAAAAATACAGTTCAGGCAGTTCAGAAAACACATGTCTAGTACTCTCTAGTACTTTTAAATTCAGAATGCAAACCACATGTAAACAAACGCTACTTTCCCATTGATCCTGATCATGGTTGTCAACATGTGTTTGCTTTTGTTCAGTGCTCTTTGATAGGTTGTTTTGTACACAGAAAATTTGTTCCAGGAAAACCTGAAGGCTTCAACTCCCAGATTTCCTGCCACCCCCAAACTGCCATTGTCCATGTATATTTAGTAGTAGCTGGTGGTCTTGGTTATGTCCTTCCACTCATGCTAGCAATCTGCATAGTGGATAAGCAGCAATTTAGCAAAACATGGTTCTTTTTCCTGTCGAGTCAGCTCAACTGTGCTCATCGAGATAATTTGGCAAGCTATAATGTTTAATTGTTGCATGGGTCAAAGAGTGAATGATTAAACAATACAATGTTCGCAGGGCTATTTTTAACCACTTGAAAATATTCCTTAGATCTGGTTAGCCAGAGGTGTATAGTCACTCA
This sequence comes from Hemicordylus capensis, assembly GCF_027244095.1. Lineage (NCBI taxonomy): Eukaryota > Metazoa > Chordata > Lepidosauria > Squamata > Cordylidae > Hemicordylus > Hemicordylus capensis. The sequence continues at coordinate 137,030,216 of NC_069662.1, read as the reverse complement.
GTTTGCAACTTCAAAGCTCTTTTGCCTGTTCAACTCCCTTCCCACTAACAAATCATTGCTTCTAATTAGACACGGATTGAGGCAGATTCCGTCCTTTGTCCTTGGCTTGCTCTTCTCTCAAAATGTTTGCAAACTGAACATTTTGGCACAAAGGGAGGGGGGCTTCCAGGGGTCTGAAGTGTTCCACAATAGGAGTGGGTTTTGTGTGTGCCTTTTCAATACTACTGACTCTTTAGGTTGCTGCTGCTGCGGCAACATTTTTTGTTGCTTTTAAATAGTTGGCTACTTGTTGGCTGCGTGGCCCAGACAATCAGCGATTATGTAGTTCATGATGCCATGATGCTATTTGGATTTGGCTACATTGTCATCAGCTACCTAATGGCACAGCGGGGAAATGACTTGACTAGCAAGCCAGAAGTTGTCAGTTCAAATCCCCGCTGGTATGTTTCCCAGACTATGCGAAACACCTATATCTGGCTGCAGCAATATAGCAAGATGCTGAAAGGCATCATCTCATACTGCACGGGAGGAGCCAATGGTAAACCTCTCCTGTATTCTACCAAAGACAGCCACAGGGCTCTCTGGTTGCCAGGAGTCGACACTGACTCGATGGCACACTTTACTTTTACCTTTACACTGTCATAAAGTCAAACAAGAGTGAGGACAATGCTTCCTGCTCTCACTCTGAATGGGTGATGGGGAGGCAGGAAACTCTGAGAAGAGTGGGTTGCAAAGCAAAGACCTGAGAGGAGAATGGTGGGAAGGAGTTACAGGGCTTGGTGGCAGGATGGCCAAAGAAAAAGGTAGGCAGAGTGTGTTCCACATAGGGGATTCCAAGAGTAGAACAGAGCTAATCCAAAGTGGCAGAAGTACATTGGAACATAAGAAGCTGCCTCATACTGAGTCTAACCATTGGTCAATTTAGCTCAGTATTGTCTACACAGACTGGCAGCAGCTTCTCCAAGGTTGCAGGCAGGAGTCTCTCTCGGCCCTATCTTGGAGATGCCAGGGAGGGAACTTGGAATCTTCTGCATGCAAACATGCAGATACTTTTCCCAGAGCAGTCCCATCTCCTAAGGGGAATATCTTACAGTGCACACACATGTAGTTTTCCATTCAAAAGCAAACCAGGGTGGACCCTGTTTAGCAAAGGGGACAATTCATGCTTGCTGCCACAAGACCAGCTCTCCTCTTCAAGTACTTTATCCTTTTCAAGTACTTTTACATTTTTGCCCCTGTGACAATTATGCTCATTTTAGCAAGTATGTGCAGGGGCGTAACTATAATAGGGCAAGGGGAGACACTTTTCTGGGGGCCCACTGCCTTGGGGGCCCCCCCAAAGGCAAGTCTAATGACTGACTCCCCCAGCCATACACCCGCCCGGGCTTCCTTCACTTGTGTTAAGATTTCTTTACTTCATGAGCTGAGCTTCAGTGAATGGGGGCCCCATTTTAAAATCTTGTCTCTCGGCACACTCCAACCTTGCTACGCCCCTGAGTGTGTGTGTGTGGGGGGGGGTGATGAAAAGATGAGGGAAATTGTTTCCCTTCCTCCTTTTCCCATTATTAAGCTTTTGAAATTTTGGTACGGCTGCCTCTGTTTCTCTCCCTTTCTGAAGCATTTTTCATTCCCCTGCTTCCACTAAACTTCCTTTTTCTTTATCACTCATTTTCTTTTCGCCTTCCTGCCATCTGATTCCCTGCACCCTCTGATTTCTGGACACAATTCCCACTCAGCTTCCCAGCTTTCCCTTCCTTGCCTCCCCAGGGCCAGCACCTTTACCCTTCCTGCCAATTCCACACAATACCTCCTGTCCCTTGGCCCTTTTCTTTTAGTCTTGCCAATGCAATGCAACTGGCCATAAATATCAGGACCCATAGACACCTCTAACACTTCTAGCCATGGAATGATCCACATTCTAGCCATAAAGTGGCTAGAGGAATTAAGAAATTGGAGAGGTTAGAAAATTGAGAGCTGCAGCTATGCCTCTGAAGCATTTTCCCTTCTCAAAACCACCCATAACCGATTCCCTTATGTGTATAACTATTCACCAGATAAATGGTCTTTTCTGGCAAATAAAATCTTCCCTAGCTCTTCAACTAAGTGATAGGACATAGGCAAAAAAGGCTGAATAGGCACTCCTGTGAATATGCAGAACTCTTCCAAGAGCAAAGTACACCTGACACTGGGTTAATCCTTGAAGACAAGTGAGGATTTCACCTTAACTCATTGCACAGTCCAGGAAGATTGGCATCGAGCAATGGTGTGCACAGCTTCTCTTCTTTGGACCTTTGTGGTATTACTGATCATTTCTAGATTAAACTATGGATCTGCGTCTACTGAGAAGAACAGAGCAAAAAGGAACATTTATCAAGAACAGTAAGTATGATTCTTGGGGTACTACTTGCAGCTAGGCTTGCTGTCATTATGGAGACAGGGCCCGTCTACAGATACAGTGTGGTGTAGTGGTTAGAGCAGTGATCTTCACTATTTTTCAAGCGGGGGCCACTTTGGCAACAAACTTCAAAGAGGGAGCCATTTCCCATTGTGCTGATCGCTGCGCAGTACTGCGCTTTTCTCAGTGCTGGGAGGCACAAAAGCCTTTTGAGGAGAGATGGAGCCCTCTCTTGAGGGTGCTAGGAGGAAAGCATTGGGAAGAGCTACACTTCCTAGCACTCTGTGCATGCCTTTCAAGACGTCGCAGGGGCTCAAGAGGGCTCCATTTCCCTTAAAGGAGCTTGCTGGTGCTGGGTAAAGCACAATACTGCATGGTGAGAATGATCCTCCCAGTGCCAGCAGGACTGTACAGAGTATTCGGTTTTGTTCGAAGCTTCACTCGGGTCCAATAAACACTGCGCCAAGGAGCCACAGTTTAGAGTCGATGGGGGCCACCACTGGCCCTCAAGCCTTACAGTGAAGAACATTGGGTTAGAGCAGGCCTGCTCAACTTAGGCCCCCCAGCTGTTTTTGGACTACAATTCCCATAATTCTCAGCCACAGTAGCCAATAGCCAGGGATTATGGGAATTGTAGGCCAACATCTGCAGGAGGGCCGAAGTTGAGCAGGCCTGGGTTAGAGTATTGGATTAGGCTTGGGGAGACCCAAGTTCAAATCCCCATTCATCCGTAACACTCACTGGGTAACTGGGGCAGTCACTTATCTCTCAGCCTAAACTACTTCCCAGGGTTATTGTGAGGATAAACATAACCATGTATGTCATTCTGGGTTCTTGGAGGAAAAGTCGGATATAAATGTAAATAAGTAACTAAAAAATAGATACAGAAGAGATTAAATGGCTTTATGTAGTTTTGGAAAGGTTTGTCACTCTGTGCCATCTTCTTCCCTTTGACACACCAGACCTCGCATGTCCTCTGAAAGGGGCAATTTAGTCTTCAATACTGGCTCAGCCAAAAATATTGAATTCAGAACTGGATCACAGGGCAGAATAAAAGTTAATGAAGAAGACCTTACCGAGACCTTTAGTCAGGTAATGCTTTCGTTTTTCTTACTACAGTTTAATATATTGTTATCTAGTCCTCAAAATGGGTCTAGAAATGGTGACTACAAAAGTCATTAGATGATGCAGAAAACATGCATGTTATGTGAAGGCATTTTTGTTGCATGCTGTTGCTATGGAAGCAGCCCAGGCCATGCATGTTCTATGGCTCTGTGGCCTACATGTCATTTTTGGAAGGGCAGTATAGAAATCAAATAAATAATAATAATAATAATAATAATAAATAGTGTGTGTCTCTTTGTGGTGTAGTTAACTTATCCCGGATTTTTCCTTTGTAATAACACTGGCTGCCATGATGAGGAAAATTACTCAAATCAGTCCCGTTTAAATTAAAATAACGACTTAGGCATTGCCTAACTTGTCCCTTCAATCTTAGTGAGATGACTTCGAATCATTTTCCTCATTTTGTAGACTGCTAACTCCACCAGGAGCATTTCCAGCAGTCTTTACCACAAATTTACTTTGAGGCTTTACTGTGAGTTGAATTTGTCCCCCTCCAAAAAGACAAAACTGGATTCTTTTCCAAACCCCAAACATAAATTGGGCTACACTCTAACACACAATGAAAAATCCGACTCATATCTCACACAGACTTCAGCACAAATCCAGCTGATGTGTGAATGCACACCTTCCATTACAAGCTAAAGAAAAAGCCCCAACTGGAAATGCTCCAGGGGCAAAAGCACATATTGTACTACTGTACGTGCATTGAAAATAATGTGCAAATAACAATATGTGCATTCAGTCTACACAGACCTTATATGTGCTGAACATAGTGTGTGAAGAAACAACAAAGGAAGAAGAGAGGGAGAAGGTTACAGATATTTGATCCACTTTGCTTACTAGCAGCTTGTGCAGGATCAATGCAGAGATCTCCACTTTTCTTTTTCCTCTGGTCCTCAATGCAAAGGAGTTTGCCCTCTTGTTTGGCAACTTCTGTATGACGCTATATTGTATTTGTATTCTTCCTACTCCAGTTTTGTTTCTGTGTGGAAGTGTCTAACTAACTAACTACCAACAGTGGAGAAAGCATAGTCGCTCCTCAGGGTTTGGGGGGAAGCAACTGGAGATTCCTTTTAATTCTGCCCAAGCTCCAAAGGAGGAGAGGGCAAAACATGAGCTTTCTCTGCTATTTTCCTATCTGCTGGCTCCAGCCTGGAGCAAACAAGTCAGCAGAAGGCAGAGTATTACATGGCAGAAACCATTTAACGAGCCTCCTCAGGGGCAACTTCCCCAACGGAGGCAATTGCCTCCGGTGCGGTTTTGGTGGTGGTGGTGGTGGTGCTTTTGGAAGGTGGCAGAATGCATCCTGCCAGCCCTGCCTCTACTTCTGGTTGTTGGTATTGGCCCCAGGTGGGAGCCAGTATTGCAACTGCCCTGCCCCTCCTTGGCTCTTCCCCATCGCTGCCTCCCAAGTCCGGGTGGCATTCTCTGCAGAGTGTGTTGTCACATGCCTAGTGAGAGGCCTGGGCTTCTCCATGAGCTCTGTGGCCGGTTGCCACATGATGAAGCTGGCAGTGGCAGCAGGATCAGCAGCGTTATTTGTCCCTTGCTTCCACTGGCACCTTCCCCCTCCAAGCATGGGAGAGCCAGTGGAAGCAAGGGAGAAGAGACCCGCTGATGCCACATGGCATGGCCAAAGTGGGGGGCGGGGGAGAGGCGGAGAGGGAAATGTCACAGCAGCAGCAAGTCAAAACTGAGGAAAGGGGGGTGGGGATTCCCAAAGGTGCCGATAAATTTATTAATAAATAGTTTATTCAACATTGCCGGACACATTTTGAGCATGAAATGCTCTTTTTCGGAGGCAGCTATGAAATATGTATAAAATATTGTAGAAATAATAACACACACACACGAACACACAAATACACACACAAATTCAAACTTCCACAATATAAACATATCATTATCCATATCATGCCCAGTGGGAAGAAGCCCATGGAACAATTGCCTGGACAATCTTGTTAGCAAGTCATGGGTGGTAGCAGCAGCAGCAGCAGCAGCAGCTGGTATCTCCTCCCTGACTTCCACTGGCTCTCCTCATGCTTGGAGGGAAGAGACAGAGAATGCTGCTGCTGCCGCCACAACCGCAGGCTTAGTAGTGTAGCAGGGGAGGCAGTGTGGACAAGCCCAGGCAGCTTTTTGCCCAATGCACAGTTATGCACCGACACTCTGCAAAGAGAAGAGAGCAGCACCTGGGCTTGGAAAGCTGGGGTACGGTGGAGCCATAGAGAGGGGATGGCCCAGGGCCATAGAGGGGATGTCTCAGAGGCAGGGCCAGCAAGGGAAGGAAACAGCACTTTTCTCTCAGTGTCTGACAGACTCTGACAGACACTCCGACAGAGTGTCTGAGCCTCACTTACTTTTTCTTAAAGCTACACAGCAAATGCAAACAGTAGTCAATCTGCTTGGGAGTAAAGAGCGCTCAAAGTTCTTTAAAAAGTACATGCAGAGAAATTCAGTCTCTGCCTCTCCTTATGGTTTATTTTGAAGCTTCTCCCACAACCAAAAAGGAGTTTGCTTGTTGTACTGCACAAACAAGCTGCTGTTTATCTTCTGAGGAGAAGAGTGCAACTGATTACAGAGCTATAAATTCTGAGTTTATGTAAAAATTAAAAGATAATCCCTTTATAGTATGTAATTATGCATTATCTCACTTTATGACAGCATATTTAAGAAGAGTTGTCAAGGCAATCCATGAAAGGCCCTTTAGGGCCTTTCATATGATCAAGGTTTTTGTGCAATAAAGGCACATTGGTTATTCACTTGTGGAGTAATGCGTCTTCTCTTGAGGCTGTCCTTCTGAGGTGGGGGTATTTCAGCTCTGCAAATGCCCTCAAGTGCAATGTTTTGCACCTCTGGCAATTCTTTCCCCATATAGTGGATCCACTGCTATTGTGATTATGATTTGGTGCATGTACACATGTTTTGTGGAATCTAATTGAATATTGTCTGAGATTCTATTAATGACTAGTACTACACTGCCTCCTACCATTGCCATTTTGTTAACTTCTACTTTAAAAAATAGTCTTTAAAAAATATTTTGATGTGCAGAACTAGCACTGGAGTGCTCATCTAGGTAGGTGTGTGTGTGTGCTGAGAGAGAGAGAGAGAAGTGTTGCAGAAGAGCAAGGCTGCTCTTTGTCCCCGAGTCATTAGGACTAACCCAATTTGTCTTTAAATCTGCACTTTTGACCATAAAACCAGAGAACACAGAAACCTTCATTGGACTGGCATATAGATTAACTGTGCAACGGTGGTCACCAGGTGGTCGCTCTGTGGTCGCCAGGAGTCAACACCGATTCGACAGCAGAACCTTTCCTTTCCTTTATGTGTCTTTCACCACTGAAATCCTCCATAGCCCCACCCACATAAGAATGGTCCCTGCGTCAACCTTTCTTTCCCCATCCTGCAGATTATTTGGAGGCAGGACATAATAGTGTGCTTGAGCAAGGGTGCTTGAGTGAGACTTGTGGCTGGGGGAGGGAGGTATTGTCCAGCAACATCTGGGGAGTTTGAGAACCCCTAAATGCAGTATTTTAATAATGGAGAAATTTGTTTATTATTTGTTTATTTAGCATGTTTGTATACTGCCTACAAATAGGGATGTGTATGAACCTCTTCAGCATTCTGTTCCTAGAATGCTGAGCAGGTTTGGAGCTCCCACATTCGAACAGGTTCAAACGTGGGGGTGGTGGCTCTTTTAACGCATGGGGAGGGTTCTCTTACCTCCCACGCCACACTTCCCCCTCCGGCGCTACTGTAAAATCCACTGGCGTGGGGTGGCTGTGTTCCCTCTTGCCACCCCAGTCAGTGTAATACCAGAAATGACACATGTGTGTGATGCGCGCCTGCACGGCTGCCATTACACTGACCGGGGCGGCAAGAAGGAATACAGCCACTCTGCAGCAGTGGTTTTTACCGCGGCACCAGAGGGAGGAAGTGTGGCGGGAGAGGTAAGAGCATCCTCCCCGCCCTTAAAGGAGCTCCAGCCTAACATATAAAAGCTCAAATTAAAATAGCTAAAAAACACTAAATAGCCATCGATTTTGATTTGGACATCTTCGCCATAGAACATATTTCAACCACCATCTGTCATTCTGGTAGAGACTCATACTCCTCAACTTCATCTTCATGCTCATAGGATTCGAATCCTGACGATCCAATGCGATCCAAAAGCTCATCACCAGGGGCATAACTATAATAGGGCAAGGGGAGACAGTTGTCTGGGGGCCCACTGCCTTGGTGGGGGGCAGAGGCAAGTCACATGACTGACTCCCCCAGCTGCACACCCACCTGGGCTTCCTTCAGTTGTTTTCATCCTCCCAAACTGATGTGAATGTTAAGACCTGGAGCTACCAGAACAGCATGTCTTTCTCTAGTACCATTAAATGACTTCCATCATCCACAATTTAAAAAACCTTTAAAAAAATTAGGATGATGTTCTATTGTCTCACACACACACACACACACACACACACACACACACACACACACAAATTTCACTATGCTTTTTGTTACCACTATTCAGCCTCATTTAAGATTTCTTTACTTCATGAGCTGAGCTTCAGTGGCGGGGGGGGGCATTTTAAAATCTTGGCTCTGGGCCCACTCCAACCTTGCTACGTCTCTGCTCATCACACTCTTCACCACCAACAAAAAACCTAGCAAGATTGCTCTCCCTCTCACTAACAGACATGATTACAGAACCTAAAGTGATTGCATAGAGACTGCAACCACACTTATAACTGAGACTCTGTACATAATTCCCAGTGGCTAGGGTAATAAAAATCTTTGCAGTTTGGCACTGCTTAAGCAGTTGCTTGTTACTGTGATAAAGTCAGTTGCCAAAGGCAGTTTTCAATCGTTACATTCATAAAAAAAAGAACTCTGCAGTTTAATATTTCCTTGAAATGTTGTTCATGTGAAATGTTCCTTGAATGAGTTTACTTGGTATACAGTCTGGGGCTTTTCTGCAGCAGTATATTGTGCTCCTTAAACATCTGTGAATTTGTGTTTATTCCCTATAACTTCAAGAAGACTACAACTATGATTTTATTCAAAAAATGTAGATCAGAAAGAATAAGGATGAGATTCTAGAGCTAAAAAGAGTCATCCCTCAAAATGTTTCCAGTCAAATCACTCAGCTTCATTCCAAGGTAAGTCTTACTTTATAACAAATAAGCATATGTTCAGTTCCTAATACCATTTGAAAGGAATTGGCTCTCTGTCTGAGAAATGTGTGTTCAATATCCATGTTGAGAATACTGCACTTGAAACCAAATGAACAGAGGAGGCCATGGTATTTAAAGAAACCACTTTGTTGATTGAAATACCAACTCATTGATTTTGCTCAGGGTTGAACAAAACCTTATTTCTATATTTACCCACTCCAGCTCTGTTACAGCTCTGATGCTTGTTTGGGCTTATTATCACAGTCACCATCTGAGCTTGATTTTGAATAGTGTTTTCTTCAGAAAGCAAAATGAAAAACATTTCCCGGGAAATTAGAACTGATTAGAGTTGGCATTAGAGCTGGTTGAATTAAGTTTCCCATTTCATCTCTAGTACAATCCTATGGTCCCTGTGGGTTTCTCTATACATTTAGATCACACAAGCACTACACTGTATTTTATATGAAAAACTGTACCTCTGTAGATGTTGAAACTAGAAAATATAAAACATTAAATAAGAGCATTTCTTTAGCCTTGTTTATTTAACCTGAATTATTTATTTTATTTAGCCTGAAATGTTTTTTCCACAGTTCATCTGTCAATGTTCTATTCATGCCTGACAAATGGTTCAGATCTATGCGTTGGGAAAATATTTCAGAGTCTGAGTTTATTCAGAGGCAGGATTTCTCAGTCTTGCCACATAACTTGTATGACCACGTGGAATCTTCACAATTTAGACTTGGTCAAGACAAATTAAGTCTCTTTCACCAGCCAAGAATCTGAAGTACATGACAGCTTTGTGAACTTTTTGCTGGAAAGTAATATATAAATGTTCGTAATAATGGTCATGCAAATGGCCTGTGTGCATCTGTGGAGGTCAACAAACAGCCTCCACGCATATGCAGAGGCCCAGGATAGGCTGAAATGGGCCCGAAACAGGGACGGACTGCACAAAAGCCAGCCCAGGAAACTTGGGGGTGGTGGTGGCGGCTTGCAGGGGTAGGAAAGCCACTGCAGTCCCCTGGCAAGGCCACTGCAGCCTCTGCCATTGCCTCCAGCATCACCAGCACCGACGGTGAGTACTTCCATTGACTCCCGGTACACTTAGATAAGTCCCCCCACCCCGCCCTCAAAACAAGCCCAGGCTGACTCGAATTTGAGCCAGGCCCCGGTCCGGAGGGTAGCAAAACTGAACTGGTCCAGTCCAAATCTGGTTCAGATTCGAACTGAACTGGAAAAACCAGTTTTGTGCACATCCCTACTAAGTAAGTCATTGGGGGCCCATGCCCCATGGGCCACCTCCAATGACACCCCTGATTCTATGCTTCCTCCTCACTCTTTGGCCATTGTGAAAAAGACCTGAAAGTATTTAAAGTGTGACTCAGCTTTAAGGCACATCCCTTCTGTTCTCTTTTCCATGTTCTCTGATAAGTTGCTGTAGGGTCAAGTGGCTTTTTGGACATGGTTGGACACATTGCAGATAAACAAACCAGTTAAGCCTGAATGCCTGCCATCTAAACTGGTGTTCCCACTGAAGTCAAGGCTGACCTTAAAACGACTGCTTCAGCAAATAGGCAAATGTCAGCAAATATGTTTAAGAGGCCGGATATTACCTTGCCATAAAGCACAAGCCAAGGGTTGTATTTGCATCCCAGGAATGTTGCATCAGGGAACGGATGGAACAAACATGTCAGCATGTATAGAACAACTTAAATCCAAGTACCACCAAGTGAATTGGTTTGTAGATTGGGCTGTCCATTTCCATGGCTAGAGAGGATGGTGATTATCTTTTGTGTGTGTGTATCGGTGGGGCTATAAAGAACTGTCATGGGCCACAATGGGATTGAGAAGGCAGTATACCCCATGAGCTCACCTGCACAGACTTGAGATGCCAGTTGCTTATGTAAATATGCTTTGTGGTAGAAAACGTTCTGCAGTGGGAAGCAAATGCCAGTACAAGTAGTGCTGATGGCTGCTGCTGTATTTGGGATGGGAGAGGGCACCGGGCAGCCGACTTTTAAATCAGTCCTGTGAACTGCAAGTGATGTGCATACACTTGCTCACATGGACGTCTCGTCATGGGGAAGGGAATCTGTGACTGAACATGCAGTTCACCAACTTCTATTGCAGCCTCCCCTCTTTCCCCCCCAATAACTGCTAGGGCAGTTCACACCACCATCAACTGGGTAGGAGGTGAGCTCTGCCCAGTTGCTGGAGCTGTGTGTGCACTCCTGTTCTGCAATTGCGTGTTAGATAAAAACAAGGCTGGGAAGAACTGCGGACTGGATTGTCAAGCCTCAGGTAGGTGGGGTAGGTTTCCACCTATCTCATTCAGAAACGGGACAGAATCTGGGTAAGGAGTACTCATCCTACCCAGCCGAGACTTGCATAGGATGCTGCCTTATCAGACCATTGGTCAGACCATTGGTCCCTCTAGCTCAGTATTGTCTGCACAGAACAGCAGCAGCATCTCCAAGGTTGCAAGTCGGAATCTCTCTCAGCCCTACCTTGGAGATGCCAGGGAGGGAACTTGCGACCTTCTGCATGCAAGCATTCAGATGCCCTCCCCAGAGCAGCCCCATCCCCTGAGGGGAATACTCTATCTTAGAATGCTCACACATGCAGTCTCCCATTCAAATGCAAACCAAGGAGGATCCTGCTTAGCAAAGGGGACAATTCATGCTTGCTACCACAAGACCAGCTCTCCTCCCTTAAGGGACATAGAAAGCTGTCTTCTACTGAGTCAGACCCTTGGTCCATCTAGCTCAGTATTGTTTACACAGACTGGCAGTGGCTTCTCCAAGGTTGCAGGAAGGAATCTCCCTCAGCCCTATCTCGGAGATGCCAGGGAGAGAACTTGGGAGCTTCTGCATGTAAGCATGCAGGTGCTCTTCCCAGTGTGGCCCCTATGGGGAATATCCCATAGTATTCCCCTATGGGGAATATCTTACAGTGCTCCCATGTGGTCTTCCATTCAAATGTAGACTAGGGTGGACCCTGCTTAGCAAAGGGGGCAATTCATGCTTGCTACCACAAAACCAGCTCTCTTCCCTTGATAGACAATCAAACTCCCCATCTCCAACCTTATTTTTATCTAACACACGCTCACAAAATGGTAATGTGTGCACAGCTCCCAAAACTGGGTAGGACCAGTCTCCTACCCAATTCATGGTTGTGTGAACGGCCCCACTCTGTCCGTATTGCCCAGAAAGGAACTACTGAGCCAAATGAAAGAGATGTAAATGTAAAATACTCATTAATTATACTAAAGATTATAGGGGGCTGTGTTGGTCTATTTGTAAACATTTAAAAGCCACAGGCTCTTAATATCTTTATTTAGACTAACCAGAATAGCACATAGCTGTGGCTTCCTACTGGAGGATATCGTTATAGCTTCTGCTCTAAGCCTTACTCAACTATCCCAGGATGCATGGCTGATGCCTCTTAATGGGAGCTAATTGCTAAGAAATGGAGTACTGATAGCTGCAGATCTCTTGCGTTTTGAAAGAGAGAACCGTCAAAGCTCAGAGGAGGATATTCTCCAGCTCAGCAGAAGAGGTTGATCGTTTGCGGTTCGGGAGAGATGGACATAAGCCAAACGAGAGATGAAATGAAAATTCTATAATTAGGTCCCTGACATCTTTTTGTTCTTCAAAAAGCAGATGTGCCGTGTCGCCCACTGATCCAAATCAGGTCTTCCTGCAAATGTTTTTTGGAAAGTAAAAAGATACTGGGGATTTCAATAATGGATCTCTCTCATTCCATGTCTACTTGGGCAGAGATTTGGCAGAACTCACTTTGGTGGTGCATGGTGAGAATGGGGTGTGGCTTACCAGATCCACTGCCTTGAAACAGTGCCTGCTGTTTGAGCTTACTCTATATGTATTTCCAGTTAAAGCAAATAAGACACACAGTACGTCTCTACGGCTCTCTTATTCAAAGGAAACCAAATCCAGCTAGCAGCATTGACCCTGTAACTTTTCACTTGGTGATAATCTTTTCTTTGTTAAAAATGATCCTTTATTCTCGGTCTGTTCAATGTGCCTAAATATATAAATCTATTAATCTAATTCCAAATGTTTGCCTTTGTATTTCTGTCCTAGATTGTGAATATTGAGAACAGATTTCAAAGCCTTGAACAGGTGAGAAATTTTGTGGAACAAGATGGAATGTCATGTATGTTAAATCATAATCCTCAAACATGCAGTAGAATGGAATGCATCCCACCCTGGACATGTCTCTTAAAAAAAAGTTATCTTTTTAAGTATGTCTCTTTAAAAAGACAGTTGTTTTATTGACAGAATGAAGATAAAACCACCCATTAAGCTCTTCAGGGGAGGTTTGTCTGGGGGTACCACTGGCTCGTCTGGTGACCACTCCAAGACTTCTCTGTAGTTGCCCCAGAGCTGTGGAATGCACTTCCTGCTGAAATTAGAGCTGTTCCGTCCCTGTTGGTTTTTAGGAAACAGCTGAAGACACATATCTTCAGCCAAGTTTTTGAGTTAGTTGGTAGTTTTTATGGGTATTTTAATTTGATATTTTTATGTTTTGTTAAAATTTCTTGGTTTGTTTTATTGTTGTAAACTGCCTAGAGACTTCAGTAGTAGGCGGTATACAAATAGGTTAAACAGACAAACAAGCGAACACATAGGATAATCTAGATAAAATGAGATGTTCCTTCTTTTTGCAGTTTTTAATGATAGAACAATAAGAGAAGTTCATTATCTACCCTTAGATTACCCTCTGGGCTGCAGTTACCTTGAACCCAAATGGATCCGGGTCTTCTCTATCAGTGGTTCTTAACCTTTTTACACCCATGAACCCATCCAGATCCTCAGGTACAGGGCTGTCCTTAGAGACCCCTGGTAGGGTGCGGCACCTGGGGCAAATCAGCCAGTGCAGGGCCTCCTTCCAGTTAATTCTAATGGGGGTTAAAAGAGCAGGGCCCAGTACTGCGTACAATTCTGGTCACCACATCTAGCCCTCAACTCCTGCCTGGGGGCTTCCAGTGGCATCTGGTGGGCCACTGTGTGAAACAGGATGCTGGACTAGATGGGCCTTGGGCCTGATCCAGCAGGACTGTTCTTATGTTCTTAGTTGCCCTGTTTGCCATGCCCTAAGGACTGCCCTGTTCAGGTATTACCCATGGACCGCCCCCTAGGGATGTGCACAAACCGGTTTGCCCAGTTCAGTTCGAATTCGAACCAGGTTCAAACCAGGAGGGGGTGGTTCGGTTTTGGTTTTGCTCGAACCTCCCCCTGGTTTGGTTCGAATTTGAATCAGTTTGAACTGGTTAGAACTGGTTCATACCCCCAAATTGGTAGGATGGTAGCTGGCACCCAGGGGTACCTGGCACCCAGGGGTACCTGGCACCCAAACCCCAAAGCAATCGGACACTCGTATGATTTTTTATGAATTTTTGAAAATTATTTCTATTTTTTCTCATAGGATATAATGGGACTCCAACCAGCCCATTATTCCTTATTGTGGAGCACCCATGGGTGCCAACAACCATGCAAACCCCAAAGCAATCAGACACCCCTATGATTTTTTTATGAAAATTTGAAATATTTTAAATTATTTTTCTCATAGGGTATAATAGGATCTGAACCAGACCATATCCCCTATTGTGGAGCACCAAGGGGCACAAAAGTGGGGCAGATGGTAGACAACCAGGGTTGCCTACTATCTACAAAGTTCCAAGGCAATCGGACACTCCTCTGATTATTGGTTAATTTTAAAATTATTTTGGAATTCCTCATAGAGAATAATGGGGATTGCAGCAAATGTATAGCTTCACGTCAGGGAGAAAGGGGTGTCCTAGAGTGGAGTGTGATGGGTGGTAGTTCCCAAGGTGGGCAAGGAAGCTATCAGAATTATTTGAAAGGAATTGGGCAAAAGGCTGATTTTTAAGTGATTTTTGACATTTACGCGACTTTAAGGTTTTTCTCCATAAAGAAGCATGGAGGTGTCAGCAAATGTATAGCTTCACGTCGAGGGGGGAGGGGTGTCCAAGAGCAGAGTGTGGTGGGTGGTAGTGCCCAAGGGCAGGCAGGTAGCTATCAGAATTATTTGAAAGGAATTGGGCAAAGGGCTGATTTTTAAGTGATTTTTGAAGTTTATGTGTCTTTAAGGTTAGCAATGAGAGTGGATTCATGGTTTGTCATTGAAAATTGTATATGCTACCAAAGAATCTACACTCAGAACACTTCCGAAACAACAAAACCCAGTACCCCATGGGTTAGCAACCCATGGAGGTGGTTGGCACCCTTGCTCTGGGCCACCCCAGAACCCCCCAAGTGCAGTTATGGGGCTGCTGAAACCTGCATTCTTCCCTATGGAGAAAAACCTTAAAGCCACTTGTGGGGTGCTGGAGTGGCCCAGAGTGAGTGGTGGTCTAGTGCAAAGAGGGTGCCAACCACCCCCATGGGTTGCTAACCCATGGGGTACTGGGGAATCTATCTATATGGTTGCTAATAATCAGAGGAGTGTCCAATTGCCTTGGGGTTTTGTGGGTAGTAGGCACCCCTGTCTGTCTACCACCCACCCTGCTTTTGTGCCCGTAGGTGCTCCACAATAGGGGATATGGACTGGTTCTGGTCCCTTTATACTCTATGAGAAAAATAATTGAAAATATTTCAAATATTCATAAAAAATCGTAGTACTATCCGATTGCTTCAGAGTTTGGGTGGTTGTTGGCACCCATGGGTGCTCCACAATAAGGTATAATGTCCTGGTTCAAGTCCTATTATACCCTATGAGAAAAAAAATATATAATGTTCAAAAATTCATAAAAAATCATACGAGTGTCCGATTGCTTTGGGGTTTGGGTGGCAGGTACCCCTGGGTGGCAGCTACCATCGTACCAATTTTTGGATATCTGAACTGGTTCGAACCAGTTTGAACCAGTTTGAATCGAACCACCCCCTGGTTCGGTTTGAATTTGAACCTTCGAACCACCCTGGTTCGAATTTGAACCAGTTCGAATTTGAACCGGTTCGCACATCCCTACTGCCCCCCCCCCATCCATAAATAATAACATATATAATATGTTTTCATAAGCCTCCAGTGAAAATTAGAAGGAAAAAAATATACAGGATAGTTTTCATTATTCTGACTCACCACAAACATTTCCAGCCAGTAGGCTTTACCTCAGGTTTACTGCGAGGCTTTACTGCAAATTCAAATTTGCTTTACAAACCCGGTGCAAATAGTGGATTTTTAAACCCTGGACATAAATCAGGCTATGCTCTAATGTGCAATGAAAAACCCAAATTGTGTGTGAAGTCCTCCCTGATAGCTCACAGGGATTTTGGGGTAAATCTGGCCAATATGTGAATGCACAGCCTCCGTTCCGGAGGAGAAGTGAGCTAAAAGCCCCATCTGGAAATGCTCCAGGAAGCAAATTTAGTTCAACATAGGAAAGTTTTTGCACAGACCGCCTAGATCTATCCCACCAGGGAGTCCTTTGACCAAGGTTAAGAGTCCCTGCTCTAGATACTTTGGAAGTTATTTTAAAATGACATGTATCACACCTTAGATAAGGGCCTAAAGTGGTAAAGCCAGTTCAGGTGAGACTACCTCATCTACTTTATTTACTGGGTAGGTAAAGCCAGTTCAGGTGAGGCTAGGTGAGAAACAGCAGGCCAGAGACAGAAGCCACTGTCTGGAATGTACCAGCCTTGTGTCTCAGGCATGGTCGGGGCTGTGCTAAGCTCTGGCGATGCAGTTAAGCGGAGAGAGGGCAAGGCACAGTTCGACGAGGCAAGGTGAATGTCCTCTGCTACTCCAGGAGTTGTTCAGCCTGTTAGACTGGCTTAGAGGTGAGAGCTAAGAGGTCAGCTGACTGTAGGGCAGGCTGGGGTCAGCTGACAGTGCTCAGTCAGTCAGCTGACTGCACCCCAGAGGAGATCCTTGAGCCGTGAAGCTTCAATCCCTCTGGCTTGCGGACCAGTCAGGACTTGGGTGGCATACGAGGTAAGGCATTGAGACTAGCTGCTGGGAGTCTGGGTTCAAGAATGCCTCTAGATGCTGTGCATCATGCCAGTAAACCTACTCATGCTGAATCTTTGCTCTTCCTTCATTTCAGACCTTCCTAAGAAAAGCCTGTAACAGTAACCCTTGCCAGAATTCGGGAACCTGCATCAATTTGCTGGATGCTTTCTTTTGTCTGTGTCCCAACAACTGGCAGGTAAGGTGGTCATTTCTTACCTTTCAGTGCATGTGATTCATCTAGCACAGCCACCACCATCTACAAAGAAGTGGATCCTTCCTGGCACCCTGAGTTATAAGACTAGAATATGACTAGGAACCGTTTATAGAAGGGATCAGATCAGATCAGATTCTTTATTATGGCCATTGACCAGTCGGCAAAGCTTTAACAATTAAATCATATATACTACGGAAGGGAGTGGCCAGTTGACCCCCAGCAGCCAGCACCACAGAAGTGCACAGCTGCTGAGTGGACTGTCTTTGTTGATGTCAGCCGTCTGCATCCATGCTGGAGGGGCTGTTCATTCGCCGACTGTGTGCAGCCCACTGATGTCAATGGGGCACAATGTTCCCTCTTAACAGGGATTCCCAGACGTTGTTGACTACAACTCCCAGAATCCCCAGCTGCAATGGCCTTTGCTTGGGGATTATGGGAGTTGTAGTCAACAACATCTGGGAATCTCTGTTAGAGGGAACACTTACGGGGTGACTGTCTTCTCAGCAACCATGCGCTTGCCTGCAATGCCCCTCACTTCCTCTGCCACTTTCTGCTTGGAGCAAAGGATGGGAATTGTCCTTCATCCTCAATCATTGTGGAGAGGCCAGTGGAAGTTTCACCTAGTAAAGCACACTGTTGGCTGCCGCTGCTTATACTTGAAGACTGCCCATCTGTGGAGTTGTTATCTGTGATGACGGCCTATTCTTACATGCAAGGAACTACTTGGTGTTGCAGGCCTTGTCTGAGGAACATGCATGTGTGAACCAGCCCAAGAGTTCTTCATGTCATATAATTGCCCGCACTGCAGAGTGTCAAGTGAAAGATGTAGAGCAGTGGTTCTCAACATCTGGGGGCCTCCAGATGTTGCTGACCTACAACTCCCATCAGCCCCAGCCACACTAAATTGGAGCTGGGACTGATGGGAGTTGTAGTTGAGCAAAATCTGGAGGCTCCCAGGTTGGGAACCACTGATGTGATGACGACGACAAATATTTATATACTGTTTTTCAACAAAAGTTCACAAAGCAGTTTACATAGAGAAATAAAAATAAATAGAGATGGCTCCCTGTCCCCAAAGGGCCCACAATCTAAAAAGAAACATAAGATAGCCACTAGCAACAGCCACTGGAGGTATGTTGTGCTGGGGCTGGATAGGGCCAGTTGTTCTCCCACTGCTCAATAAAGAGAATCACCACCACTTTGCTCAGTTAGCAGGGAAAAGCAATAGCTAGAGATGGTGGCTGACAGCCAGACTATTGAATTGCTTCTAAAAATGTGGTGTGAAAGTGCAAGGATTAGATATTGCACTGGCTGGCTGCACTGCATTGGGAGTTTGCATTCCAGACTAGTGTTGTGCTAGTGCAAACATCCTTGTGCTTGTACTGCAAGGTGCACAACCTGTGTGGCGCCACCTGCTGGGATACCTCTTTCTCCATCCATTTATGCTGAGCTATTGCACCACTCTACCATGGACAGCCAGGAAAACAAATAAATGGATCATAGGACAAATCAATCCAGAATTTTCACTCGAGGCACAAAGAACCAGGCTCAAACCATAATACTTTGGACACGTTATGCAAAGACTCATCTCCCTTGAGAAGTCCATAATGCTGGGGAAAGTTGAAGGAAAGAGAAGAAGAGGATGACCAGCAGCAGGTGGATGGACTTGATTACGACAGCAATGAATGCATCACTGAGAGACCTTAAAGGCCAAGTTGAAGACAGATCATCCTGAAGAGAATCTATCTATATGGTCGCTAAGAGTCAACAGTGACTTGATGGCACTTAATCAATCAATCAACCAACCAACCAACCAACCAACCAACCAACTAACCAACCAATCAATCATTTGCACAAGAGCAGAAGAGCACAACTTTGGGATGTTTCACAGCAGCACCCTTTTCTTGAGGATGCAGAGCTTTGTTGTGTCAACTGGTGTCTTTTATTGGCAGGGTCCCAAAACAACAGTTTAGTCTGTGCAGGGAAAGCATTTCAAATTTCCAGGACTCTTCTTCAGATTGAATATTAAGCCACATAGCAAGAGAGCAAGACAGGGAACATGGGCTTCTGCAGGACTTTTCCCAGGGTGGGGGACGAAGCCTGCAATCCTATACCCACTTACCTGGGAGTAAGCCCTATTGAATTCAATGGGAGTGGTTCAGTCCAGGGGGGAGTGTTCCCTCTCCCTCTCCCCCTCCCGCCTCCAACCCATCCACCCTGAAACCCCCATGACAAGGAAGAGACAAAAGTTGGGCATGAGGTAAAAGCCCCAAGGTCTGTGGTTTGCTAGAACATTAAAATGCAGTAAGGTAAAGTGTGCTGTCAAGTCGATTTCGACTCCTAGTACCCACAGAGCCCTGTGGTTTTCTTTAGTAGAATACAGGAGGGGGTTTACCATTGCCGCCTCCGTGTAGTATGAGATTATGTTTTTCAGCATCTTCCTATATTGCTGCTGTCCGATATAGTACCAGCAGGGATTCTAACCAGCAACCTTCTGCTTGGTAGTCAAGCATTTGAGAACAGGAGGTGTTATGCAAACTTAACTTAGTTAACCTCTGCTATGTGCGAGGTAGATTTCTGTGATAAGAACAAAGGAAGCTGCAATATACTGAGTCAGACCTAGCTCAGATTTGTCTACACAGACCGGCAGTGGCTTCTCCAAGATTATAGGCAGGAGTCTCTCTCAGTCCTATCTTGAAGATGCCAGGGAGGGAACTTGGGACCTTCTGCATGCAAGCACGCAGGTGCTCTTTCCAGAACAGCCCCACCCTCTAAGGGGAATCTCTTTCAGTGCTCACATATATGAATACAATGAATATTTATATACCGATTTTCAACAAAAGTTTCCATGTAGTTTCCCATTCAAATGCAAACCAGGGTAGACCCTGCTTAGCAAAGGGGACCTTTCATGCTTGCTACCACAAGACCAGTGTTGCACCAAGTGCAGCTGGAGCAAAGAAACAAAAACGGCTCCCCCCCTCCATTAAAAAAGCTTTTTAAAAAAAGGATGTATCTCCAGCATACAGCAGAATACATTGGTCCCTTGCAAGGCAGAGAGCAGGAGTAAAAAGAAATGTGGGGATATTTATCCCAGCAAAGCTGGAGATTAGTGTTGATTAGTGCACTGTGTAAAAACTCAATAGATGGTAAGCTGGATAGTATTGCCTAGGGGTTGGAAGGTATGCAAACTTCCTCCCCAGGTGGGTTACTTTTATTTTTATTACTTGTAATAGTAGTAAACATAATGGTTAAAACAGCACACAAAGGACCCCTGTATACAGAGTCATATAGCACTTTATCAGAACGTGTTTCTTTGCATATCAAGTGTCAGTAGCCTGAGGGCTAATGGTTCATGATCTCACTCCCACAGGAGGACCATGCTTCCCCTATAATGGCTCTGTGCTTGACATTAAGTGGAAGCATTTGATATCTCCATCTGTGAGGATAAGGCGGGGTGGTTCAACAACTAGGTTTTGTTCTTGTGTTTACTAAGAGAAGCTTTGCTGCAAGCAAACCACATGCTGCATGTCTTTTGAAATTCTATATCTGCAGACCCCATTGTGTTCCTGTTTTGCTTGGGAAATGAGCCATTTTCCTCTCTCTTCCCAGGGACCATTCTGTTCTGTCGATGTTAATGAATGCCAGATTTATGCAGGGACACCCCTAGGCTGCCAGAATGGAGCTACATGTGTAAATACCCCTGGAAGTTACAGGTAACTCAGCTGTCTTTTGATGAAGTGTTACTGAGGACTACTGACATGTTGCTATAATAAAGGGAAAAATGTGCATGATAGCATTTTACATGTGTGGCTTGAGCCTCTGCTCTGCACTACGTGGCAAGAGAAGAGAAGAGCATCCAGAGCTCTGGCTGGAGCACTAGTGAAAGCTTCTGAGATGTTGAGATCTGGACCATCTTTCATACTCTCTAGCACTCCATGTTAACAGGGCAACCCCCTAGTTTCTGGTACCTGTCCCTTGTAAATCACTTTACCTCTTGTTGCCTTTTGGAGATGCTTTGTTGCAGTTCTTAGTGTGAGAATTAGGAATTCTCACACTAACTAGGGACGGGGCTGTTGTTCAGTGGCTGAGCATCCGCTTTGCATGCAAAAAGTCCTGGGTTCAGTCCCTGGAATCTCCAGGTAGGGCTGGAAGAGAATCCTGCCTGAAACCTTGGAGAGCCACAGCCAGTCAGTGTAGACCAGTGTTTCTCAATGTTTTTGGAGTCATGGATGACCAGTACATTATTCATGTGCAGTTTCCTGGACCAGCAGTTAGTAAAGGGGTCATCCCCCTTGCTCCCACCCCCAGGCACCCCCCAAAAAAAACCAATTTCGGGCAGCTGTCCAGAGCAGGGGCGTAGCTATAATTGGGCAAACGGGTTCAAAGAACCCGAGCCGTCCCCAATCAGGAGCCGCCATTAGCGGCCCTGACACGCCCCCCACGTCTGACATCAGACGCGGGGGCGGAAGTTTAGCTCCCGAGTGGGGGCTGCGTGGCCCCTTTGAGAGCTAAACAAAGGCTGGCGCTGCATTTGCAGCGCCAGCCAGGAGCGGCTCTTCCCTGCAAAGGCCCAAGGCTCCGTTCGGGAGCCAGACCACGCCCCCCCGGCGTCTGACGTCAGATGCGGGGGTGTGGCTATCCCCTGCGTCTGACATCAGATGCAGGGGGCAGGGCTATCGGGGCGGCCGCACACGGGCCGCCGGCGGGCTAGCTACGCTCCTGGTCCAGAGCTCATTTCCAGGCAGCCCTCTCTGTTGGATAATGTTCATTTCGAGGAAGTGAAATCAATGTTATCCAGCAGCGAGGGCTGTCTGGAAATGAGCTCCGGAGAGCTCCTGGTGGCCCCCGCCAGCCCCCAATTTTTGGGGTGTGTGTGTGTGATTTTTATTAGTGATGCCTCACGAACCCAACACCTTGTGGACCGGCACCAGTCCACAGGCCGGTGGTTGAGAAACACTGGTGTAGACAGTATGGAGCTAGATGGGTCAGCGGCCCACCTCATGTGAAACTAGGATTCCACTCTAGTCTTACATCCTGTTTCTGAACCAGAGTTCCCTGCTATGGACAAACCACAGAGCAGTGGTTTAGGCCTGGGATTCCAAGTTCCTCTTCAGACAGCTCTTCTTGCTCAGAGAGTGAGGTCTTGACTGAAAGTCCTGCTTGTTTTATTAAGAAGTGGCTAGCTGGTAAAAACGTAACTTCCTGACAAAGCTCTCCCAGTGTGATGGGATCATATGCCAGAATTCTTTGCAAAGCATTTGTTTTTATGGCGTTGGAACAATAATTTTAAAAACCCTGTCCTCTGCAAATATTTATTTGGCATTCTTCTGGTATTGCATGCTTTGTCATTGCATGCAAGCTGTTATACAAATTAGTTCAAAGCAACTTGAATTATTCTCAGCTGCAATATAATACCGTGGCAATTTCCCTCAGTACCTCTGAGGGCCAAACAAGATGCTACATTAATTGGGTTGTTGGCCCTGATGTGTTTGCTTTTTCTTCCTTTAAATGGGAACCATCAGTTGCACGATCCAGTTTGGGACTGTGGCATGGGCAGGGGGATTGCAGACTGTAGCTCAGTGGTAGATCACCATCTTTGCATGCAGAAGGTCCCAGGTTCAATCCTTGGCATATCCAGATAGGGCTGCCTTAAGGCTTGGAGAGCCACTGCTAGCTAGAGGTGTGCCTGGAACTGGCTGATCCAGTTCGGTTCGAGTCCAAAACAGACTGGGCTGGTTTGGTCCAGCATCCCCTCGAAACCCCCTGCTCTGGTCCGGGATGTGTGTGTCTGCAAATATTTTTTTAAAAATTATTTTTGTAAAATAAAACACCTCCTCCAGGGGTGTTTTCTGAAGTGTTGGCAGGGGGTTGTCCATGGACATCCCCCCACAGTCTCCCCGTGGTCCAAAACTGGCCCATTTGGCCATTTTTTGGCCCATTGGGGCCTTCCCCACCCTAGTGCGGTGGCCATTTTGGAGACTGCCATGCCTGCACAATGGGCCTCTGCATGGCCTAGCATGACCCAGGCCACACAGAGGCCCATTGTGCAGGTGCAGCAGCCTCCAAAATGGCCGCCACACCGAGGGGAAAGGCCCGAATGGGCCCAAGAAAGGACAAATGGGCTGGTTTTAGACCAAAGGGAGACTGGTGGGGGGAGGGGGAACCTCTGCAGACCTCCCCGCCACTGTCTCGGAGAACACCACCAGAGGGAGTAAGTTTTTTAAAAAAAACCCTTCCTCCAAAGAAAGAGAGAAATGGAGAATGGTTGCTTCTAGGCAACAAGCGCTACCTGAAATGACACGGAAGCGCTCACTCAGGCTCTTTGGAGCTTGAGGCCATGCACCCTTTGTGCGTTATGTCACACGCAGAAGGGGTGTGGCTTTGAGCTCCGAAGAGCCCGAGCAAGTGCTTCCATGTTGCTGCCTGGAAGTGTCCATTCTCCCTCTCTGGAGGGAGAGAAAGGGGAATAGATGCTTTCAGGCAACAAACGCTGCCTATAAAGGATCGACAAGCACTCACTCAGGGCTCCCAGGAGCCCGGGCGGTGGGGTTCGATTGGGGCACACCCCATGCATGTGATGTCATGTGCACGGGACATCATCAGAGGGGCTGCCAGGCGGGACTGGACCCAGGCCGCCACTTGGCTGGTTCCACGCCTGGATCTGATTTAATATAAGGCAGCTTCCTATATTTCTATCCTTTGCCCATTCCATGGTCTAGATTCAAATTGGGGGACCTCTGAGTTTGCTGTTTTCCCCAGGAAGGAAACTAGCTCATGTTGGTACCAGTGGAAGCTTCCTCCCTGCCCTGGAAAAATAATAGCCACCTGGTCCCTATTTGGATCAGGATCATGTTGAGGCCAAGAGTTAAATCCCTCCTGTCCCCACACCATGATTGCTTCTCTTCCCTGCAACTCTACTTAAGCGTGAGCTTTCCCAGACAGCAGGCTTTACTGTGGTTACTGCGAGTTTGAATTTGCCCCCCGCCAAAAAAAAAACCAATGCAAAAAGTGGATTTTTAAAATCCAAAACATAAATTGGGCAATGAAAACCTGAATCGTGTATGAAGTGCTCCCCAATATCTCTCATGGACTCCGGTGTGAATCCGGCCAATGTGCAAATGCACACCCTCCATTGGAGCCAAAAGGGAAATGGAAATGGAAATCTGGAAATGCTCCATGAAAAAAGAAGCCTTTTGGGGTTAATAATACAATTAACAAAAGTGTGGTTTGGCTCTCAGTATTTTCCAGGATGTTGTGCTTTTTCAAAACAGAGCCTGTCTTGTTGGAAACCTCTGCTCTATGCAATGTATCATTAACTTTTAGAACTCCCTACCCTAAGATGTGTGAAATTACTTGTCCTAGATGACTTTTAAAATATAAAGCTGATTCTGGGACTACAGGCCCCATCATCTCCATCTAGCAACAGCTCTTATTCATGATAGGCAAATAGAATTCAGAGGCAATATGCTTCTCCTTACAAATGCTGGGGGCAAACAAAAAGCATGGCCATGACTTTCATGCCCTGGTTGCTAACTTCCCAGGGCATCTGTGATTGCTGTTGGAAGGACTAGATGGAACTTCTGATCTGATCGGCTCCTGCAAGCCATGTTTTTTTAAATCTCCATACTGATATTTCAAATGAGAGACTCACAGGAAATGTTCATAGGCAATCCTTCAAAGCTATTAAATGTAGGAAGATAGGAGAGAAAAACAAATGTAAATTCTCTTTTAGGACGAGTGGTGGCTGAAAGATCTCAGAATAGTAGCCATCTTATTCTATTGTAGCAAAAACTATGAAGAGTTTTGTGGCACCTCAAAGAATGACAGTCTGTTGTGACATGAACTTTAGGGCAGGGCCATAGGTCAGTGGGAGAACAGGAAGGTCCAATCCTTGAGCTCTAGAGATAAAGAGTAAAAGGGCTAGGAAAGAACATGGAGAGTTCCTGCTAATACTGGGCTAGATGAACCAACAAGCTGATTCCATGTAAGGCAGCTCCTTCCTATGGGCTGCAGCGATGAATCAGAGAACCAAATAACTGCATGCTACTTCTTTGTACGCTGAAAAGTGTAATGGGAAGTGATCAGTCCTAAAGAATAATTCAGCATCCTAGTTGAGGAAACCTTGTCCTTGCTTCTGAACTGGAATAATCACAGCAAGAGGGTCAGGTTTCATTTTGTGTGTTTTAAAAAAGGAATGATGAAAAATAGACAAACTGCTGCCAGCAAATCATTCATTCATTTATTGCCCCGCGGAGAGTGCTGTGGACCGTCTAGGGTTGTATCTCCTGCTAACAAAAGCTTCGATCTGCCAGCTTGGAAGCAGCAATAAATATTTGACTAGAATAGATAAAATTCAATCGCATTTTATTCCTCTTCAAAGGGTTCTATCAGGGCGGGACATGAAGATCTGAAATCCACTTGACTAGCAGTCTGAACCTTGTGGTCACTTTTTGAAATTCCAGCTGAATGTCCTTTTTTTGAACTGAGTAATTTTGCTTGGTTTAATCTGTCTGAAATTGAAAAACGAGAGGAAGGAGGCGGGGAGATGGTTTATGCTTACAGAGACTAACACTCTGATCCTAAGCACTCTTACCAAGTAGAAAGTTCCACTGTCTGAAATCAACTGTCTGCTAAAAGACATGCCATTCTTTTTATTACAGTGGGAATAAGTCAAGCATTACCGCTTTGAAATGTGAGTTAATCAGTACCACTTCACTGGAGGCAGGGCTCGGTAACCCAAGTGAACTTGCATTCAATTTATCAAGTCAACCAGCTAAAGGAACATGGAGCACACAGAAAAGTTAATAATCCAGCATTCTGGATACTGGCAAAACAGGACTCTGTTAATGTACAGTTAAAGCAAAAATTGTCTAGTATTTTGTATATACGCTGTATCTGGTTTTCCATTTGTCAAAACAGGGATTCTCAAGTTGGGGTTCCCTGACATGGCTAAAGGCCATTATGGCTGGGGCGGATGGGAGTCAT
Organism: Hemicordylus capensis; assembly: GCF_027244095.1. Lineage (NCBI taxonomy): Eukaryota > Metazoa > Chordata > Lepidosauria > Squamata > Cordylidae > Hemicordylus > Hemicordylus capensis. Next base: position 137,004,331 of record NC_069662.1, on the reverse strand, counting down.
AGTCCAACATCATTTGGGAACCCAAGTATGAGAATCCGTGCACTAATGTTTTAATACAGCCTGTCCACTAGGTAGACCCAGGTGGTTGTGTCTGGGGCACCAATTCTTGGGGTGCATATAAGCCAGAATATAGCACTGTCAATTGTTCTTTCTCTCCTTATTTATTTTATTTATTATTTATTATTAATTTATTATTAATTATTTTATTTTATTTTATTTCTATACCACCCTTCCAAAAATGGCTCAGGGCACTTAAAATAAAACTAAAATCAATTAACGATTAAAATAAAAAACTGTAAAAAGAACATAAAACCATTATTAAAACAATTAAAACAGTTTGTAAAACCCTGGAAAACCCGGCCAAACCTTTACGGTTTAAAAACAGTTTAAAACCCTGAAAGGCCAGGCCAAACAGATAAGTCTTAAGGGCTTTCCTGAACGCCAGTAATGAACTCAGATTATGGATTTCTGCCGGGAGTGCATTTAACAGCCCAGGAGCAGCTACAGAGAAGGCCTGCCTCTGAGTCGCCACCAGACGAACCGGTGGCAACTGGAGACAGACCTCCTTAGATGACCTTAATGTGTGGTGAGGATCATGCAGAAGGTCTCTTGTATTGCACCCCTGACATTTGTTTATCATTAAATTTTTACACTGCCTTTCTTTAAAACAAACTCAAAGTGGTTTACAAAACATTTGAAACAATATAAGACTATAAAACAGTTATACAATAAAAACATTAAAATGGAATATAAAAATACAAATCTGATTAAAAATTTAAAAAACATACACAACATGACCATAAAATACAGAACAACAGCAACAAAACACCATTCATATAGGAGCTTGGGTAAAAAGCCAAGATTTCACTTGCTTTCTAAAAACTGTGATGGAGACCCCGGAGCAGACAGCATTCCAAAGTCTGGGGGCAATCACTGAGAAGGCCCTGTCCCACATTCATGACAGCCGGGCCTCCTTCATTGTCATCATGCGGAGCAGAGCCCCGTCTGATAATTTTGTCAAGTGGCAGAAACCCTTGGGAGCAAGTGGTCCCTTAGGCATCCAGGGCAAATGATTAAGGGCTTTAAAGGCCAAACCCAGCACCTTGAATTGGACCCAGAAACAAATTGGCAGCCAATGTAGCTCTTTCAAAATGTTGTAATATGATCCCAGCAGGCAGCTCCAGATAAAATCCCAGCTGCCACATTATGCACTAGCCGCAGTTTCCAAATATTCTTCAAGGGCAGCTCCATGTAGATCATGTTACAGTAATCCAGCTGTGACATGACTAAGGCATGGGTAACAATGGCCAGATCAGCCGCTGGTGTAAGAATGTAATACAGGAGGATCTCAGTATTTGTGGGGGTTCCATTCTGAGCTACTGTTGCAGATACCAAAACCATGAATATAGAGCAATCAGTCAATGGGATCGTGGGAGATAGGTTCTGAAGTGCATGGAAAATTGCTAAAAACAGGCAAAACCCACACACACACACACACACACACAAAACTCCTCAAAATAAAGTGCCCTGCTGTGCTTTGGGGGTCCCCAGCAGTACAGCAATGCTCCCCAAGACACTTAAATCTGCCATTTTTTTGGAGAGAGAGAAATCGGTTTTTACAAATATATTTTTTTATTTATATTTTATTGTTAAATTTATATACCACCTTTCATTAAAATAATCTCAAGGTGGTTCACGCAGAAAAATTAAAACAAGACTATAAAAATAGCACAATTAAAATATTAAGCTAGAATATAAAAACAGGTCAGACTAAAATGAGTTAAAATAGAAGCACAATATAACCATACAAAATACAAAGCAGCAGCAGTAAAGACAATCATATAAAATCCTGGGTAAAAAGCCAAAATTTCACACACTTTCTAAAAACTGTGATGGAGAGAGAGGAGCGAATAGCATTCCAGAGTCTGGGGGCAGCAACAGAGAAGGCCCTGTTCTTCATACACGACAGCCAAGCCTCTCTTGTTGTCAGCACACGGAGCAAAGCCCCCACAGATGGCCCCATCAAGCGGGCAACAACCCTTGGGAGCAGGCGATCCCTCAGGCATCCAGGGCCCAAACCGTTAAGGGCTTTAAAGGTCAAAACCAGCACCTTGAATTGGACCCAGTGTCGCTCTTTCAAAATGGGTGTGATGTGATCCCTGTGGGCAGCTTCAGATAAAATCATATCTGCCACATTTTGCACTAGGTGCAGTTCCTGAATATACCTCAAGGGCAGCCCCATGTAGAGCACATTACAGTAATCCAGCTGTGACGTGACTAAGGTGTGGGTAACTGTGGCCAGATCTTCTTTGAAAAGGAGCCACCAAATGGCTCCTGAACACAAAATGACGGCTGGAAATGACCTCAGGGGTCATTTCTGGCCATCTCTGATCCACAGATATGTGGATTTAACCCTTTTAAAGCCATTTCCCCCCCCACGTAAACCAAAGTCTGGTGCCAATGATCTAACTGCGGATACGTGAAACTGCGGATGCCGGATCTGTGAATAACAAGGTCCTACTTTACTGCACCCTGCTCCCCTGCAGATTCTGCACCCCTAAATACACCATCTTCTCCACTCTTTGCACCTCAGCTAGTTCCACAAGCATTTATTTCCAAAAAGCAATTTTCTCAGACTGGATTACCAAATTAGCAGCAGCACCTTTTAATCTCAGAAGTGTTAAAGCTTTGCCCCCATAATAGACCAGGGGTTCTCTCCAAGCCAGTGGGAGCTGGTTGTTGTGGGCAGGCTGGCTTGCCAGGGTGCTCACCACATAGTCATTTGCTGGTCATCCACACAGGTTGGTCATTCGACCTTGTGAATGAGCAGCTTGTGTGGCTCAAGTGAAGCCCAGGGCACTGTACTTCTTGACCGGAGGGGCACCAAAATCAAACTTCTCCTAGGGTGCTAAAAGCCCTGGGACTGGTCCTGCCTGCCTTAGACAGTTGTTTTAGACTACAACAAGATGATACATATGCAAAGTGCTTCGAACACTCGGAAGTGCTGTACAAAAATGGAGTATTATTACAAAGAACCAGGTTAATGTGCTGGTCCAGCCCAGAATGGCATCTCTACAGGGCGATTCCAGTACCCTGCGTGCTAGAATTGCTCCTGTGCTTGTATATTTCTGCTGTACATCTAATCCCATGGTACCTCATTTGAACAAGAGAAAGGATAAGCAGTAGGCCTGATGGTTAATATTTAACCATACAGCATCTGAATTAGGCATAAACCCATATCTAACAATGTAATCTTAATTACCTTGAGCTGATTGGAAAGGAGCGTCTGGCCAAACTCTTTGTTCTGGGCTAAACACAAGTCCTCTAAAGATACTGCAAGGAAAAATTTAAGAAACCTGCAAACTAGCCCTGTGTCTCTATGAAAGGAGGAGGTTGTAGTTTCTCAAATAGAAATGATTCCAGATTATTGGAAATAAGACAAGCTCTGAGTCCCAGTGAATAATAATACTTAGCCTTTGTATAGCGCTTTGGGGTGTTATTTCACCAAAGAAATATTTGTATTTCTTTGAGTATTTCATGTGGATTATCTTGCTATAATCCTCCCAATAATCCTGTAAGGCAGAGGTTCTCAAATCTGGATCCCCAGATGTTGTGGGAAAGGGGACCCAAGTTTGAGAACTCCTGCTGTAAAGTGAGTGGATATTATTATCCCCATATTCCTTTAGAGGTACAGAGGGAATGGCTTGCCTCAATCCACCTAGTGAGTTCACGGTACAGGAATGTACTGTAGGCACATGCCAAGTTGACTTGCACCAAGTCAACTAGTTCAGTATTGTACTAACTGACAGTGGCTTCTCCGAGATGTCAGGTAGGAGTCTTTCCCAGTCCTGCCTGAAGATGCCAGGGACTGAATCTGGAACCTTCTGCATGCAAAGCAGATGCTCTACCACTGAGCTACAGCCCCATCCTGTAGCTAAGGCTCTTAGCCATGATGCGAGACCAGTTAACAGTTGAGTTAACCAGCTGTCACAACTAGGGATGTGCACGAATCAATTTTTTCATTTCAATTTGTACCTAAATCGAATCACCCCTGATTTGTTTTGGGTCTGAATCTGCCCCCTCCGAATTACCCCAGATTCGATTTGTATCTGAATTTTCCGAATCTGAATCCAAATCAATTCGGGGCAAAAAAAGATGTCCTGCAGGCAAAAGAGTGGGGTGAGTGGTAGTGCCCAATAGGTGGAAGCTATCACCCAGATTTAAAAGAAATTGGGCAAAGGGGTGATTTTTAAATGATTTTTGAAGTTGGTCATTGAATCCACTCTCATTTCCTACCAGAGAATCTACTTGCAGAAGAACACCTCAGAGACAACAAAACCCAGTGCTCCATGGGATTGTCGTTTGCGGGGTGGTTGGCACCCTATGTGCACTACACCACACCCTGCTCTGGGCCACCTTGGTGCCCCCCAAGTAGAGTTATGGGGCTGATGAAATCTGCATTATTCCCTATAGGGGAAGAGCTTAAAGACACACAAACACCCCTTTCACCAATTTCTTTGAAATCTGGGTGGTAGCAGGCACCCATTGGGGCACTACCACCTGACCAACTCTTCTGTCCCCAAAACGCCTTTTCTGCCCCAAAGACATGCCAACTTCAAACATTCTTTTAAAATTACCCCTTTGCCCAATTCCTTTGAAATCTGGGTGGTAGCTTCCTTGCACTCATTGGGCAATTCCACCCACTACAACCCACTCTGGGCCACCCTGGTGCCCCCCACATGGAGTTATAAGGTTGCTGAAATCCCCGTTATTCCCTATGGGGAAAAGCTTAAAGATGTGCCACCTTCAAAAATTCTTTAAAAATCACCCCTTTGCCCAATTTCTTTGAAATTTGGTTGGTAGCTTCCACCCATTGGGCACTACTACCCAACCCACTTTGGCCACAAAATGGAGGTCCAAATCTCTGAATTTTTTTGAGTCTGAATCTGGGGTGATTTGTTTTGTACCCGAATCTGGGCAATTGAGGCTAGCGGTTATTTGTTTTGTCTACAAATCACCCAAATAATCCAGATTCAGGCACAAATCATTTTGTACCTGACTCATTTCACACGTCCCTAGTCATAACTAGAGAAAAATTTTCATCTATAAAAGGGTCCACATTTGGCTGAACAATTTGTTCCAGTTTCCCTTGGCACATCACTTCCCTGATATTTAAACCAATTCATCTGCTGTCTAGATGACCATTCTGAAAACTTCTGCTAAAGTTTAATTTGCCCAACTCCCATGCTAACCAATTGCTCCTCTGTCCAGAGGGCACACCAAATATGTTTATATTTATAAATAGGATTTAGGATGGATTGTGACAGGTTTGATACTGAACGGAGTGCATCATTTCCATACAATGTCCTCTTCCTGCCTGAGAACTCTCTTTTTAAAGTGACAGACACACTTTAGGAACTCTAAAATGGCAAAGCAGTCATCCAAGCACTCCATTATGAGCACCAGCTAGTTCATGGTACTGCCAGCACCAAATAAGCTCAGGTTCCAGATTAGCAGCTAGTGGTGTGTCCGAACCGGTCCGGCAGCCATTCCAAAGAATGGCCGAACTGCCGGACCGGTCCGGCCCTGCCTGGTTCGGGTCCGGGTGGGGGGTATGTCTTTAAGGGCGGGGAGGGCTTGCTTAGCCCTCCCGCCTCCTTGCCCCCGCCAGCGCCCGTATTGTACTGTATAGGGGCGCTGGAAACCAGCCGCCCCCCCCCCGCCGCCGCCGTGGCGAAATAACCTCTAAAACCATCCAGCCCTCCCTCCCTCCCAGCTAGGCGATCGGAGGCCCGGTCTACCCAGCGATCGGAGGCCCGGTCTACCCGGCCCTTTCCCGCCGGGTAGACCGGGCCTCCGGAGAACGGCGTGGTTTGCGGCGCGCACATGCGTGCGCGCGCAAGCCACCATTCTGCTGGAGGCCTTCCAAGCGAGAGGAGCTCTGTGCCGGAGCTCCTCTCGCTTTTTATCCAGCGACTGGGTGAGCGACTGGGTGGGTGGGTGGGTGGGTGGGCGGGCAGCTAGCTGGGAAGGAGGGAGGGCTGGATGGTTTTAGAGGTTATTTCGCCACGGCGGCGGGGGGGGGCGGCTGGTTTCCAGCGCCCCTATACAGTACAATACGGGCGCTGGCGGGGGCAAGGAGGCGGGAGGGCTAAGCAAGCCCTCCCCGCCCTAAAAACAAGGCCCCCCTTCGGTGCCGGTCCGGACTTCTCCGGACCGTGCACATCCCTATTAGCAGCTGGCCACATAATTAAAGATTGTAAGAATTGGTCCAAAGAGAACTCAGAAGTAGGGATGAGTATCTCCCAGGACAGTCATGTATCTGTGAATGTCAGCTTTAAAAAAAGAATGTTGGGAAATAAGGGGGAGAGAGGAGTAAAAAAATAAAACCAAGGGTTTGAGTCTGTTCAACAGGGTGGATTTGGGTTATAAAGGTGGTTGCCTGCTCTGAACCCTTTAGAACACAGGTGTAATTACCTCAGATCCAGAATTCCTCCCAACTGGGGGATAAAGCAAACAAATCAGGGGATGACGGAGG